>NC_134523.1:32995302-33319306 GCF_027942865.1 Odontesthes bonariensis
TTGAGAAAGCTGTTCTACTTTGATATTTGGTGAAGAAAAAAAAACATGCTCAATAAAATGTACTTGTGTTAAACGGTTTATTCAGTTAAACATGAAAGTTAGTACGGTAAGCCTACAAGGTTTACATCAGTAGCTTTTTGTTAATCAGTCCAAGCGCTACTTTTCCTTCTTCCACCAGTCACTTAGACAGACCAGCTTATTCACATGCATGGCTCCAGCAGTTTCTCTAGCTTCGCCAACTTCTCATATTCAGCACTTGTTGGGAGGGCCAGATGGTGCTGCTGTTGAGATAGCGTTGTGTGCAGTGCGTCTCTGTTGCGCCTCACGCGCTTGATGGACCGTGTTGGAACATCTTGCACGAGCGGCTCCTGAACTTGCCCAAGGGAGGTTTGCTGGACTTTCAGCTCGTCTGCGTTGGCCGGACTGTGTTTGAAATTTTACGACACTTGGCAAGTGCAGCATCAAAACCCCCTTCTCGCAGTGACATTACAATCGCTCTCTGTACAACATGTGCAACACACGGCAAATGCTCGAAGGGCAGTATCCTCCCTGCGGCCACCATATTAGGAGTGCTGTCTGTTCCAACAGAGCAGATTTTGTCAACTATCCCCCACAGATTAGCGACCTCCATAAACTTCCTAGCATAGGCTTCTGCAAAGTGGCGTTCTTCTGTTTTCATCACACCTAACGGCAGACAAAGTACATCGGCCTACACCCGAGCTAAAATATCAAAGTAAAAGTCATCACAGTTTGCTTACCTATTTTGACCAAGTTCCCAACCCAACTTTGAGAATAGATTAACAGCTATATTTTTTATATCGCCCGATAAGACTCTCAAATTATCGCAGCACGTTAACGCCGATAACGGCCCACCACTACTTAAAATACTAGTTGATTAGACTTCATTAGTTAAGTAGAATTGAAAATAGGGCCTACTATTTGACTGCAATAGAAAATGACAGTCAATAGGAATGCACGCAATCCATAGGCCTATCATATCAAAATTTGTGAGTTCAACACGAAAAACTTCATATACAGGCCTTTAAACCTGATGAAGGTGGTGCCAATAATAAAGACTCTAGACGGTTTCAACCCATGGACTGCCTCTTCCCCCTTCTGTTTTGTTTTCTGTTCAGAGTTGTGACCATGGTTTTCTGTGTTGTTTGCATTATTTGTAACTGTGTGTTGAACCATTAAGCATTGCCCTACAAAAAGTAATAGAGTTTATTATATAGCTTAAAAATTGAAACAATAAAAATCCAATAAAAGGCAGCATGCATCATGCAGCAGTGAGGCAGTGACATCAAGAATCCGATGCAGCCTATGTGATTTTGACGAACCTGCAGACACCAAAGTATACTTCCGTCATCTGGGCACACATTTGAAAAAAAAAGAAACTGTCCTTTGCCCATTTAGCTGTTGTAATTTCAAAACGAGAACAAGTTCCAGTTTTACAGCTCACAGAAGTCGATACCATAACCCAAGCCGTTTTCAAGATTTTAAAACTGAGTTGCTTGTTGGCTCAAATTCTGAAGGGGAGGTTTTAAGTACTAACACACTGCCAGGGAGTGAAGAACATGACCAGTCAGATGAGGACCAAGATGCGGACATTGAACAGAGTGCTGATATAAAAGAGAAAATTGAAAGAAAACTTTGTTCGTTGCTTTTACGAGTGCAAACGCTTTTGCATGTGTCCAAGTGAGCGACACAGAAAATTGTTGACAGATTTCATGAAATTGGTGTTATAGCTGGTGAACTTTCAAAAACTACAGTAGAAGAAGTTATTAAAGCGCACCACTTAAATATTGAAGATGCTACCCTCAATTTAGTCATTGAAGCACTGCAGAAAACCAACCCCCTTAGCTGTCTTTCAGATTGTGGCCCACTAGGAACTGAATATAGAAGGCAGTTAACTTACAAGAGTAGCTTTGAAGTTATTGAGCCAGTGGAATATGTATTAGATGATCTGCACAAGAGAACATTTGTGTATGTCCCAATTTCAATTATTTTACCAAAATTATTGAACAGGAGCGATGTAACAGACAAAATTCTGGAGCATCTCAGTCTGGGGAGTATACATCGTTTCGTGACGGTCTATACTATAAACAAAACCCACTTTTTGCAGGAGATGAAGCCTTGGCCATTTCTATAGGATTATATGTGGATGAGTTTGAGACCTGTAACCCTCTAGGAACATCAAGAAAAATACATAAAATTACTGCCATTTACTGGGTGCTTGCAGATTTGCCTGCCAGATACAGATCTATGATATACCTTGTATATCATAGTATATACCTGTATTGAGCAACAGTAATGATGTGAAAAAATTTGGGTTTAAACCAGTTGTTGAACCCCTTCTTAAGGACCTTTGTACACTTGAAAACCAGGGCTTTTACATTGATAAGTTGGGTTCTTTTATCAAAGGCACAGTCTCATATGTATCATCAGACAACTTGGGTGCCCATTCTTTGGCTGGCTTCCAAGAGTCATTTAATGTTGGTAACTTCTGTAGGTTTTGTTTTGCCCGTCATGATTCTATTCAAACAGTCTCCGTAAGGGATGGATTGTCTCAACTGCGAACCAAATTGTTACATACTGAAACTCTTAACAGAGTAAAGTAGAGTGAGACTGCTGTTGACGGCGTAAAATCAGACTGTGTCTTAAACCAGCTAACCTATTTTCACTGCATAACAGGGTTTCCCCCCGATTTCTTACACGATTTATTGGAAGAAATCGTGCCTGTCGAATTGTGTTTGTGTTTAAAGTCACTCATTGACAAACGATACTTTACCTTAGAATAATTGAATACCTCCATCAGATGTTTCCCCTATCAGTTGTCAGATAAGATCAACAGGCCACAGACGATTCCAAAAACTTTCAAGGCAAAGAAAACGATTGGGGGGAATGGACATGAAAATTGGTTACTTTTAAGGCTCTTACCCTTGCTTATTGGAAGTAAAGTTCCAGAACATGATGAGGTATGGGAAATTGTGTTGGCTATTAAGGACATAGTGGAAATTCTAGCATCAGCTACATTCACAGAGGAGAAGTTGTGCTATCTGGAATCAAGCATTTTTGAACACAGGCAACTCCTACAGTAAGTTTTTCCTGACTTCAAATTAAAACCTAAGCACTATTTCTTGGAGCATTATCCGCATCTTACTCGCTGTTTTGGGCCTTTGTTAAATTGTTGGACATTTAGATTCGAGGCGAAACACAGCTTTTTTAAGAAGTATGTGAAGGATGTTAACAACTTCAAAAATATATTGCTGACTTTGGCCTCTAGGCATCAACTTACACAGGCATACCACATGGGTATTCAATTCAATTCAAAAATACTTTATTTATCCCAGAGGGAAATTAAATGTTGATGTAGCTCAATTAAATCAAGCAGTTATTATAGATGCTGATGGCTGTGGGCAGGAAAGATTTCCTGTAGCGGTCCGTTTTGCATCCAAACTGAAGAAGCCTTTGACTGAAGAGACTCTGTTTTCCGATAACAATCTCATGGAGAGGATGTTCAGGGTTGTCCATAATTCTCTTCCTTATCAGGTTGTTGAGTCTTTTTAGGTCCCTGGTTCTGATGCTGCTGCCCCAACAGATGACGCAAGAGGAAATGACGCTCTCAACAACAGACTTGTAGAAGATCTGCAACATCTTGTTGCAAACCTTGAAGGACCTTAGCTTCCTCAAGAAGTACAGTCTGCTCTGTCCTTTCTTGTAGATTGCTTCACTGTTGTGTCTCCAGTCCAGTCTGTTGTCCACATGAACACCAAGGTATTTATATTCTTCAACCACCTCCACTTCTTCTCCCATGATGGAAATAGGGTTTGATCTGACCCTGTTTCTCCTGAAATCTACAATCATCTCCTTTGTTTTGTTAACATTCAAGATGAGATGATTGTTCCCACACCATGCCACAAAGCGGTCCACCAGCTCTCTGTACTCAGCTTCTTGTCCATCTCTGATACACCCGACAACTGCAGAGTCATCTGAATATTTCTGTAGATGACAGGAGTCTGACTTGTACTGGAAGTCTGAAGTGTACAGAGTGAAAAGGAATGGTGAGAGTACAGTCCCCTGTGGTGCTCCTGTGCTGCTGATCACCTGGTTAGACACACAATTCTTCAGTCTGACAAACTGTGGTCTGTTTGTCAGGTAGTCATTAATCCAGGTGATTGTTGAGGCCTCCACCTGAGTCTACTGGAGTTTCAGACGAAGCAGATCAGGCTGGATTGTGTTAAATGCACTGGAGAAATCAAAGAACATGATCCTCACAGTGCTGCCTGCTTTGTCCAGATGACAGTGGGTTTGTTGAAGCAGGTGTATGATAGCGTCTTCAACTCCAACTCCATGGCGATAAGCAAACTGCAGGGGGTCCTGATATGTGCTGGTTTGCTTACACAGGTGGGTCAACAGGAGTCTCTCCAGGACCTTCATGATGTGGGATGTCAGGGCAACAGGTCTGTAGTCATTGATGTCTGAAGGGTGAGTTTTCTTTGGTACCGGAACCAGACAGGATGTCTTCCACAACAGTGGTACCTTCTCTTGGGTCAAGCTAAGGTTGAAAAGGTGTTGCAGAATCCCACAGAGCTGCTCTGCACAGGCCTTCAGGACTCGGGGGCTGACACCATCTGGACCTGCAGCCTTGTTCCGGTTCAGTCTCTCAAACTGCCTCTTCACCTGACTTCTAGAAACAGAAAAGTGGGAGGGGGAGGCAAAGGGGACAGCAGCATCTCCTGATTGGGTTGAAGACAAACTAGTGGAAGCAGAAGAATCCATGACTGAGGTGGAGGTGGAGATGTTACAGGAAAGCTGTGGGTCAGAGGAGGGTGGGATGTCTCTTTGGCTGGGAACAGGAGGGGAGGATGGTGAGCTTGTTCCTGAACTGAACCTGTTGAAGAATGTGTTCAGCTCATTTGCTCTGTCCAGACTTCCATCCATCCGATCCTCTCTCTGCTTGAGGCCTGTGATCTTCTTCATTCCTGACCACACATCTCTGATATCGTTCCTCTGCAGTTTACTCTCAAGCTTCTTTCTATACACCTCCTTGCTCTCTCTGATCTTGACTTTGAGCTGCTTCTGTATACTCCTCAGTAACTCCCTGTCTCGCTCCCTAAAGGCTCTTTTTTTCTTGTTCAATAGTTCCTTTAGCTCACTGGTGATCCAGGGTTTGTTATTAGGGAAGCATCTCACTGTTCTGGTGGGGATGGTGTTGTCCACACTGAAGTTTATATAGTCAGTCACACACTCAGTCATGGCATTAATGTCCTCTCCATGTGGCTTACAAAGAGAAATCCAATCGGTTGCATCAAAACAACCCTGTAAGGCTTCTTCAGCTTCATGTGACCACTTTCTAACAGTCTTTTTTGTGACAGGTAGTCTCTGGACAAGGGGTTTATATGCTGAACAGAGAAAAACAAGGTTGTGATCTGATTTACCCAGGGGAGGTCTTGATTTGGAGATGTATGAATCCTTGACATTTGTGTAAAACAAATCCAATGTCTTGTTTTCTCTGGTAGAGCAGCTGACAAACTGTTGAAAAGTTGGCAGTGTAGCAGAGAGTGAGGCATGATTAAAATCACCAGATATTGCCACAAAAGAATTGGGGTGTTGTGTCTGTATCTTAGCAACAACAGAACTGATGACATCACATGCAGTGTCGGCAACAGCTGAGGGTGGAATGTAAACAGCCACCAAAACAACACTGGTGAACTCTCTTGGCAAATAATATGGACGAAAACTTACTGCCAATAGTTCAATGTCAGGACTGCAGAGCAGCTCTTCACAGTAACATGTCCTGGGTGACACCATCTGTTGTTGACAAGCACTGCCAATCCACCCCCTTTCCTTTTCCTGCTACTCTTTAAATCTCGATCTGCTCGTACAGTCAGGAAGCCCGGCAGAGAGACGCTGGAGTCGGGGATATGATCCTGTAGCCATGTCTCAGTAAAACACATAATGCTACATTCCCGATATTCTTGCTGAGTCCTTGTCAAGGCTAGAAGTTCATCCAACTTGTTAGCTAACGATCTTACATTTCCCATGATGACGGATGGCAGAGATGGTTTAAACTTCTTCTTTCTTTCTCTCCTCTTTGCTCCTGCTCTGCATCCACGACGCCTCCTTTTCAATTCCAGTGGGATTTCTGGCTTCAGTTGTCGAATTATTTCTGCTTTTCCAATGTTAATCAGCTGCTCCCTGTTGTAAACCACCTTGTTGCTATGGTTATGCATCATAACAAAAGAGTAAAATATACAAAAGTATTGGGAAAAATTAATCCAGCTGCACAGCATCCAAGGCAGGAAGGAACAGTTGTCCAAAAAATGCAATTTCTTCCAAGAAATAACAGGAATGAAATTTAGAAAAAAGAAAAATCTCAATGTGAGGTACAGAGCTACTCCAACGTGCTGCCACCCTCAGCAGCGCATTCTAGTATGCAAGACTTGTTCAAACCAGCAGTGGAAGTAGGACGAATATCAACAGTTTCTCTTGATATTTTGGACCCCTCGGTCAAAGACACTATCAGGAGGAAATTTAGTAATGTGACTGCTGTTGCCCTCACCAAAACTGCCTTTCTCCACGGAACTCAATATACTCAAGGCATGTTTTTGTCATATGGGAGCACAGGTGGACTTCCTGATTTTGGAAAAATCATTCACTTCCTTATTGTTGCGAAAAAACCCTTGTTTGTTGTTGAGCCATACACATCCTGGTATGTGGAGCACTTCCGATGCTTTGAGGTCTGCAAACATGCCTCTGGTAAAGTGCTTATAGTCCAGCCAGAGGACCTCAACGACTACTTCCCTCTGTCTGCGTGTATGGTTCAAGAGAAGCTTCTGGTCTCTCCGTGAGCATTCCTGCTGAATTGAAGTGGGTTTATTGAAGAATTGCATAAATGTCTTGCATACTTGACAAAAATATAAACTCCCCATGTCACACTAGTTTTTATTAGTATTGGGGCCATGTAACATGATGCAAATCCTTTTAGGATTGGATAATGTTCTAATCACTACCCAACCCACCTTGATATTGGCAACTGAAAAACACTGCCATTCATTTGAACACTGTGGGTCAGGTTTCCAGCTTGCTTTTTAGTGTCTGTCTGTTAGGGTGAAACCATTAATGTGCCATCAGTATTTAACATGGGGTGTTTATGTTTTTGCTCAATGTACAATGTTAACATGCCAATTTACTAATTTAAAGGAGTATGTTGAATTGAAGGTTTTCATGGTTGTCAACCGCTTTATTCACAGTTTGTATCTTTCTGTACTTGCCTGTATTTCATTTAAAGGTAATCATCCATTCCTGTCTGCATACCAGAGCTAGAACTGCACAACATCGGTCGTGTATCTGGTTATATGGTGAGATGCATTTGTTTTTATTAAAATTATTGTATTGCAGTAGTATTGTTGCTATTATGGTAAAACCTAGTGACTGTTTTGTTTTTCAGTGTGCCAGCATGCTGTTTAGAATTATTCTGAACAAAGATGACATCAGGAAAATCAATATCAACAGTTTGCTAGAGACCCTGGATGAATTCATGGCCCTGCTGAAACACAAGCTTGGAATCGAAGATGACCTGATTGTCCAATATGAAGATAAAGACTTCGAAAATGAGCTGTGCAACATCACAAATTTGTCTGACCTTCCTGCAGAAAGAGCGACATTGAAGGTAACTGTTAAGAACTCAACGGAGTCATACCACACTGATTCAACATTGGACACTAGAAGTTTGCTCTCATCCCCATCTTCTCATGACGACGCATCCCCCAGTCGAAAGCCTTGGCCTTGGTGTTTGAAATACCAAGATTTTTGTATGATGTTGAGTTGCTGCTTAGAAGGGGTAATGAAGCCTACCAGAAAGATGGGACTCTGCTGAACATAAGGAAAGACATTAAAAGTGACATTCTTGATGTGCTGTCAGAGAAAATGTACTCTTACACTGCCTACCCCTCACGAGAGGAATACGACGTTGTTGCACAAAGTCTTATCAAAAGACATCCTTGCCTGAGGGAGCCAGGGTCTTCCAAGGGATGGTATAGCTGGAAATTTAGTTTAAAGTTCAAGATGGGAAACTATAGGACTAAGTTGCGCATGGCTGGATGCCCCGAACTCCAAGTCGACAGCCGTCCTTCGGGACCAAAACAAAAGCTGAAGAGGGCTAAAAAAGCTGAAGTTAACTTTCTTCCAGCCTTACCTGAGGGAACAACTCGAATTGCCCTGGAGGAAGAGCGATTTCAGATTCTAGAGGAGATGAAGAAAAAGAGGGCAGATATGAAGAATATTGAAGAAATGATGGCGAACACCTTCTCCCTGCGACGAAAAGAAATTGTGGAAGAAGAGCCACCTGTTTTGGAGGTGAAGACGAAGTGGCCAGGTTTATTTACAGAGCAACAGGTAAATGTCTTAGGTTTGAATTTTGGATATTTAGGGTAACCGTTGTGTCTTTGGTAATATCGTTGTCTTGCCACAGGTCTAGTTTTACATGTCTGGACTAAAGTGGCAAAAAGTGAAAAGGAAAAAAAACTGTTGCCTTACAAGATGATCCAGGTCTTTGTGCAAATCCAGCTGTAAATGTTTGTCTGTCTTGTGTTCTCTCTTCTTAGATCAAAGCTGAATTCAATCGCATCACTTCAACTGACCTGACCGAATGCTTCTACACTGGCCTTGACCAACACTTGCCTCGGCTCCTGCAGCTCTATCGAACCAAGATGGAGAGATTCCCGTCCCTAAAGAATCTCCTTCTCAAGCTTGAGGATGATGTAAGTTCTTGAACATAATATTATTATGATTATTTTATTATTTAAAATGCCTACTTAACACAAATGCATTGGGGACGCCGTACATTCTATTTCAAAGCAATAAAATTGGGGAAGAGTCATTCAATTTTATATTTCACAAAGTGAAGAAATGTAATTGTAGCAGCATAGATGCATGACCAGTTCCCTCACCTGCCTGTAGGCATGCTGTCAATTATTCAATTAGAGGAGTGGCAGTATAAAAGGAGCCCTCCCTCATGCTTTCCCTGTCTGCTTCCCTTGAATTGTCTGCTACCGGGTTAGGGGTCATTTTCTCGACAAGTGGTGGCCGTTATGCATCCCTGGCTCCAATGGCTCTCGGGGTGCTGTCTCCCCTCGCGGCGTTAACAGGTGTACTGCCGCCTGGGTCGTCCTCTCCTCCTCTGGAGCGTGTCATCATAAGATGCCGTTGTAATTCTGGTCGCACTGACCGGTAGGCTGGAGACATTGCTGCTCTGCACGGAGCTTTCTATCCTGCTGCTCTGCACGGAGCTTTTTATCCTGCTGCTCTGCACGGAGCTTTTATCCTGCTGCTCTGCACGGAGCTTCTGATCCTGCTTTACTGACTGACAGTTCGTCCAACCTGCTCGGGGTTTTTATCTTTCGCCGATAAGTATTGCCTGAACAAGGTCTTGCTTGGGATCCCCTGTTTTAATGTTGTAATCGTCTAGTGCTTTAGCCTTAACGGCTGCGCCTGGCGCCGACAGACGGCGGTCTAAGCGCTGTGCCTGACGCACGGAGAGTGTCTGGCAGTTTTAATTGATTTTGAGGTTACACTCCCTTAGTTTCTGTTTTGTTTTCTTTGTTAGTTTCCGTTAGCCACTAAGATAATTTGTATATTGTTTTCTTTTGGAGTACATTTGTATTTTGGTTTTGTTTATTTCTTTTTCAGTTACTAAATTGACCATTATTAAGATTTGTTTATCTCCTTCTCAGTGCTGGCGTCTGGTGGCTGGGTGCTGGTGGTCCGGGTGGTGGTCTTCCCTTTTTTTGCTGTGTTCCTTTGGGATTTGAGTTCTCACATTTTGGTGCCTTTAAGTTGGTTTGTTGTTTCTTTATATATTTTAGTTAGGATTCTGCCCCCCTTCTCACTAGCCCCTGTTTCCCCAGTCACGCTCAGCACTGTTTAGGTCTTTCATTTTTCTGTATGAATGTTTTTAAATCATATTATAAAAAGACAACGATTATAATAAAAACTATATCTTTTTGTATAAACATCGAACTACGTCTTCTCATTCCTTGTATATTGAACCTGCGTGTCCTTGAACCTAAACTTAATAATTCTCTGGGTGAAATTCCTGGAGTGGCGTTGTTGGATCACACCGAAAACCATTTGAGCTTAACTTAGTCTGCTCGGCTGCCACATAATGTTAAAAAAAAATAGCAGTGTTGGCATCTGTCTTTAGAAACTCATGGAGTGCACCAACATCTTGCAACAGGAAACTGGTAAATTGTACTACATTCCACAATTCCTTAGCATTTCTTGGTTTTGCATTATGAACAGCCTATTGTATGTCAGCCCACAAGTTATGGGATTAAGGTCCAAGGATTGTGCTGGCCACTCCATTAGTTGGCTGCTGTTTGTCTGGAACCATGATTTTACTCGCTTGCTGGTGTTTGGGGTCATTGTATTGTTGAAACATCTACTTCAAAAGCCTTTCCTCTTCAGCATATGGTAAAATGACTTCTTCCAGTATCCTGATGTCCTCAAACTGATCCGTGATCCCTGGTATGCAGTAAATGGGACATCGTAGTATGAAAAACATCCCCATACACCCCCATATCATACAAAACTTGTGGGCTGACATAGGATACTCAGCAAAGTTGGATTTTCAAGAATTTCTAAGTTTGTACGATACATTTTTGAGTTTCCAAACTGATGTCAATGCTGCTATTTTTTTTAACATTACATTTCTTCACTTGGATGTGAAATATTACAAAAAATGTAATTGCACATTGTAATTTTGATACTCATCTTTTGAGGACACTGCTATTATTTTGAATACAACTGTATACATGGACATTGGGTTTGACTCTTAACTCAAATGGTTCTCAACCTTTTTTGAACAAATGCCCCATTGACTTCATGTTAAACCTGCCAACGCCCCCTTGACCTTATCTTAAGCCTGCCCCCCTTAGTAAAAATAAATAAAATGAACGAATACCCCCCATTTGCATCCCTGCACCACACTCTCGGCTGTCTGCTTCTCAACACCCCCAACGGCTCCCTAACG
Organism: Odontesthes bonariensis; assembly: GCF_027942865.1. Lineage (NCBI taxonomy): Eukaryota > Metazoa > Chordata > Actinopteri > Atheriniformes > Atherinopsidae > Odontesthes > Odontesthes bonariensis. The sequence goes on from NC_134523.1 coordinate 33,006,338, forward strand.
CCACCTGGGGGCGCTCTAGAGCCCCCGTTAAGGAACACCAGATTAGTGGAAGAGATGTAGAACGTGAGATGGGGGCCCTCATAAAAGCCCTGTGCATATTTGCCCATACTGTGCTGTTGTGCAAGTTCTAGGCTAGTGATACCAGAAACCTTTGTAGTGTGGGTGTTCTAAGGTATATAACTGGGGCAGAATATTGGTTCACAGACCAAGGGGGAAAAAAAAAGTTTCTGTATAAAATGAGTAGGTAATACACAAGACTGTTTCAAAGGTGTGTTTTTTTTTAGTTTTTTTTTTTAATTGTAGTAGTAATGCTACAGTATGTGGCACATCTTAGTTCTGTTTCTGTACATAACAGCTTTTTTAATGGGTGTGAGCTGTTCATTTTCTTTTTTTTTTTTTAAATCGCCAAGAAGTGGTGCTAAGAGGGAATTTATGGATGTTGGAATTGGCCCTCATAAAAGCTCTGTGCATATTTGCCCATGTTGTGCAAGTTCTAGGCTAGTGATGCCAGAAATCTTTGTAGTGTTGGTGTTCTAAAGCGGATGAAAACTGGGGCAGAATATTGGTTCACAGACCAAGGGGGGAAAAATGTTTCTGTAAAATATGAGTAGGTAATACGCAAGGCTGTTTCAAAGGTTTTTTTTTTTGTTTGTTTTTTTCCCCAAAACTAAGCCTTCCCTACTATAAATATCACTAACCTGGCTGTACAATGCTTCCATATAATTGTCAATAGTCAAGTCTGTTTTCCTCCAAGGTTTTTTTTTTGTGCTGAAGACTTGTAGTAATGCTACAACCAGACTGATTTTGTTACACTTATACCATAACTGCTTCTATTCCTGTTTTATTGAGCTGTTTTTTCAACCACCTAGAATTGATTTGAAGAAGGATTTTATGGATGTTGGAATTTGCCAATCTTTTTCGTTTGTAACTGAGTACAGGCCCTGTGCATATCTGCATATGGGTCAATGACGTTTTTTTAGTAGCAAATGTCAGGTGGTACAACACACCCAATGCCCATAAATAAATTGGTCATTGGTAATTAATGTACGAGCAATGAATATGCTTCTTAGACAATCCAGTAAAAATAAACAAAAACAAAAAATCCCTACAATAGTGGCATTAGCTCTGGTTGCACCACCCTAACATTTGCTACTACAAAAACGTCATTGACCCATTAACCAGTGTGTTTTCAGCAAAATATGGTTTGTTCTGTGATACTCTGGCATTAATAAACAGAGATAAATAAAGAAGCCTTTTTGTGTTATGTTTTATAGTTGTCATTAAGAATGCGTTATGGTGTAGATGTATAGTAATATGATGAACTGGAGCATAAAATACTGAGATTTCTTTTTAGTATTACTAGGTTTTAATGTCAGATTGAAGAAGTAAAAACTAAAGTCATGTTAACCTAGATTGAGACCAAGTTGAAACAGATTAAGTTTCCCAATTCACCTGAATTGATCCGTGTTTTCTTGACTTGCGAAACTAATTTGTTTTGAAACATGAAAAAGTAACTTTAACTTGTTCTCAAGTCATTAACACTAAAGGAATGAATTTGTTTTGAATCATGAAAAGTCACATGAACTTATTTTCTTCAGTCATCAACACGATGGGTAAAGTCAATTTGACTTGGTTTCTTTAGCCATCAACACTAAGGGCTTTAAGTTCACTTGAATTCCTATCGAGTTCATTTAACTGGGAAAGAGGGATTGTTTGAAATACTGAAGAAGTCATCACAACTTTTACTTTGAGGTTTGGTTAACTAACTAAAGTAAGGCAGTATAACTTTTTTAAGTTGAACCCATGCTTTATTTTTTACGATGTGTGCCACAGACTGCTCCCAAACACGAGGGGGCAAATAATACCTCTAAAACACTTAAGTTGACTTTATTAAATGTTAGGTCTTTAGCTGGGAAAACATTTTTAATGAATGATTTTATCACTGAGCACACCCTGGATTTGATGTTTTTAACTGAAACTTGGTTAGACCAAAATAACAGTGCTGCTGTTCTCATTGAGTCGACCCCTCCTGGTTACAGCTTTATCAGCGAGGTCAGAGTGAGCAGGAGAGGAGGAGAGGGGGGGCAGTCTTATTTAATGAATCATTTCAATGGAAGCAGTTATCTCCTGGAAGTTTTCAGTCCTTTGAATGTGTGGCTGTACAGCTGAAGGCCTCATCCAGAGTCCTGTTTCTGAATGTTTACGGCCCCCCAAATACTGTGCAGACTTTTTTGATGACCTCAGTGAACTGCTCGATCTTGACTGTGAAATTATTGTTGGTGATTTTAACATCTACGTGGACAACCCTCAAAAGTGAGTGAAAAGAAGAATTGTGGAGAAAGAAAAGTGAGTGATACAAATTGAGCACAGATTAGTTAAGTGATTAAACACGGTTGTGCTGTACAACAAAGACAAGATAAGTACAATGCATTTGGGACAAAAAGAAGGTAGGTATTGAAGCTAGCTGAATTTAAAAATTGGTAAAAATAAAAACAATAAAACAAATTATTAACAAGAGCCCAGACTGATCCCGACACTGCCTTAAAATAAAGGTTCACTCTGATTTATTTTGCACTCTTTTGAAAGGCTTGAACTAGAATTGTCACGCCCATGGACTTACGTTTTTAGTTTCATGTTTTAGGTTATGTTTTTGTGTTTCAGTCCATGTTTAGTTTTTAGTCACGTTTTAGTTTCCCTGCACTCTGTTCATTAGTTTCACTCACTGCACCTGTTTATTCCCCACCAGCTGCACCTTGTCCCCAATCACTCACTCCCTATTTAAGTTCTCAGTTCTTTGTGAGATCATTGTGTTCGTTTTGTACCCAAGTTGCCACTCATACCTGACCTGCCTGACCTGATTCCCGTTATGCCCATGTTCCACGTCGTTATCACTAAGTTAAGTATTTATTAGTGATGGGTAAATGAGGCGTCATGAAGCGTTTCGACTCACAGCAAAACTGTATTGATACTGTCTCGATACTGTGTCACTGAATACTGACACCTGCTGTACATTAAAAATCCCTACAGGCAATATAGTTGACAGAGTAATTTGATGACTTAGAATTTTATGACAATAAGATTTAAGTCATTGTATTTTATTGTACATTGTATTATTTCATATATTAAGTTAAATTTAAAATATTTGATATTCTTAGATACAGTCAATAAATAATGTGAACATGTACAATAAAGTGAAAATTTAAGTGAATGTGTTTGGAATGAGGATGCTTGTGGACTGGAGTTTTTTTCACACATTTTTATTAAAAAAAATAAGTTTTTCCAACGTTTTGAAATTCAGTCTATTACGCTTTTTTGACACAACTTCTCCTGCTGTGGAAAACACCCTCTCACATGGCACAGATGAGGCTGGAGTGCAAAGGTATTGCAATGACAACCGGAAGAGGTTAGGATAAATTGTCTTGTGATTCTGCCAGTATGTCATTGGATCCTGACATCTGGCAATATTGCCCTCTGCAAGATATCTCTGCACCTCCTGGATGGCATCAGCTGTGGCACTTTTGGTCTTCCTGCCTACTTCGGTGTCAAGGTGGTGCCAAAGGTTATCTAGAAAACAACACATTGACATTTTAGTACATCTTGTCCTAACACACAACAAATAATGCTGAATAACATGCCTGAGTTGGGTGCAGACAGCTGTTGTGAAGACGGTCCCGGCTGGGGCTCATTTGCGTGTCCAATCATAGACGCACATTCTGACCGCAGTCTACTGATGGCCTCATTGCATTTGGAGGAACTGCGGAACCCAAGTGATTTAAATCTGGGGTCTAGAAGTGTTGCTAGGGTCACACACTTTTTGACTCCAGATTGGAAGCAGTGTCTGTGACTCGACGTTCAGGTTTTCATGTAGGTGTATGGCTGGCTGTGTGTGCAAGGTTGATGCATTTCTTTCTAGTGCAAGAAAGAGCATTTTCATCATCGGGATGACCTTGGACCCTGACACTCGCCTCTCTTCAGACAACTCCACTTTAGCTTGATGGAAAGGAGCAAGCACAATAAGTGTTTCTCCTATGATGTTATGCTCATCAGCATAAGTGGAGTCAAATCTGCTTTTAGAGAGGCCAGAGATACCCACAATGGTTCCCTCTCATCGTGTAGCCTTGGCAGCATTTCATATGTGCTGTTCCATCGTGTTGGCACCTCATTGATAAGTTTCAGGATTGGTCGTCCCATCTGTTGCTGCACTTGTGCAAGCTTCTCCTTGGCTGTAGTGCTTGATCTGAAGTATGTGACAATGTGCCTAGATTTCTGTCTGATGGATGTAAGTGTGGGGATCTGATCACATGATTTTCTAACTAATAAATTGAGAGTATGTGCAATGCAAATGGAGTGCCGAATTACTAGCTGCCTTGCGGATGCGATCATGTTTGGTGCTGTATCAGTCACAAGACACCTTACTTTATTGGTTATGGCCCAGTCCTCCATTATGTCTCTTTTGACTTGGGCCAAATTGTCAGCAGTGTGACTTTGTGGAAAGTATTTTACACCTAACACAGATGTACACAACTGCATATTTTCATTAATTTAGTGACAGGTAAGAGCCAAATAATCCTCCATGTTCACAGAGGTCCACATGTCAGCTGTTATACTCACTGCCACAGCTTGCTGTACTTCCATTTTCACTCGTTCCCGTTCCTCCTCAAACTTTTTGGCCAACATTTGTTTGATGGTCTGAAAATTATACCAGTGAAACCAAAACAAAATCAATATATTAAAATTAAAGATTAAACTATTTTTTTATTTAAACTACTACTTTAGATAATTTCCACACAAACCTTTCTGGTTGGCAAAACATATGAAGGTTCAAGGACTTGAACCAGTTCCTTGAACCCTTGACTCTCCACAATGCTGAGAGACTGGCAATCCTTCACAATGAAATTCAGTAGAGCCTCATCCAGCATTTGCTTCCTAGAAGCTTGATGGTTAAAAATGAAGTAAGCAATACATTTAGATTAAATAACTCATTAAAATCAACTGAGTAATTTGTAAAATGGCTGTTTACCTGAGGTTATTCTAGGTGTGTCTGGGACTTCATTCTCATGTTTTGGCCTATAATGCCTCAGCATTGAGGAGGTTGATTTATTTAAATAAGACAATTCTGTCGAACATATGCGACACTTGACCTGCAGAACATAATATGAAAGTAAACTAAGAGTCAATTTCAGCTGAATTTGGATTCAGATAGATCAAGTAGAAACTTAAAAGAACCGGATGAAAAAACAACAAAATGAAAATAAATACCTAATCTTCCGATGTAAGATCAAAATGGTCCCACACTGCGGAAACCTTTCGTTTGTTTGGAGGCTGTTCCATAGTTGATACTGTACCAAAAAAAATCACGAATTCTTTTGGCAAATGCATCCCGTTGACAGATTCGCTTCCTTATAAACACAGTTTGGCATCCAGTGTCATTTCGAAACAGTTACTGTATTGGTCACGTGACTTGCTGAAACCAATACGCGCACCGACACGGGTTTTGGTCCGTGGGCTTGACACATTCACCGACGCGTCGGTGTTGCCGGACCCATCACTAGTATTTATTTATCTATGCCATACCAAGATCTTTGTTTGTTTTGTCCACAGTTAAGTTTTTTAAATCCGGCTCAGCCGCGCCTTTAGTTCTTTGTTTGTTACTTTGTTTTGTACAATATACCCCAAATTTTTGCTTTTTAAGTCCGCATCCGTGTCCTACCTTCCCCCCCTTCCCCCTCAACCCACCAACCTGACAAGAATGTTATAATGAATGCAGGCTGTACAAATGTGTTTTCTTGTGTCTATCTTTAGGTGGCAACACTAAGAGAAAGCAATACAGGAAACGGGTTGTCATCAAATGACCTGCGACTGGGGAACAGGATTGTCCTAAGGTTTTGGCCCAGGAAAGATATTGTGAAGCCCATTCTGACTGTACTGGATACGGATAACTGGTCGTGTATTAGTAAGTATTCATACTCCTTGAACTTTTCCACATTTTGTCACATTACAACCACAAACCTAAATGTATTTTATTGGGATTTTATGTACTAGACCAGGGTTCAGCAAACCGCTAATAAATTAGAACAGGAATCCCTGGATGACTAAGGAGGTCCAGAGCTTTTTGAAAGCCAGGAACACTGCTTTCAGGTCGGGGGGGATACAGCACTCTACAGTGCTGCTAGAGCCGACCTGAAAAGGCAACATACAGAAGGAGGATAGTGGACCAGCTCAGAAGTAACAACACCAGGCAGGTGTGGCAGGACATCACCAGCTACAGATCCAGAAACTACCCGCCCCCGGAGGGAGACCCTTCCCTGGCAGAGGAGCTGAACATTTTCTTGGCCCACTTTGAGGTGACACCAGCAGCAGCTCCATCACAGCCGCCTGTCAACAGCAGCCTCACACTCACGGTGATGAGTAAGATGAACCCAAGGAAGGCTGCAGGACCCGACGGGGTGACGGGATGGGTGCTGAAAGACTGTGCGGATCAACTGGCTGGAATCTTCACCAGGATTTTTAACCAGTCCCTGTCTCAGGCCATTGGCCCAACCTGCCTTAAGTCCTCCACCATTGTACCGCTGCCAAAAAAAAACAACAACATCGACACCCTGAAAGACTACCGCCCAGTGGCACTTACACCTATCATCATGAAGTGCTTTGAGAAACTGGTGCAGGGTCATCCTCGTCTGCCTGCCTGCTGAACTGGATCCTCTTCAATTTGCTTACGAAACAAAGAGGTCTACGGAGGACGCTGTATCTTCAGCATCTACAGCACTTCACGCTGCACTGGCCCACTTGGAGCAGCAGGGGAGCTAATGAATAGGTTGATAAAATGGGTCATTTTTCCATCCCTTATTACCATCTAGTGTCCATCAGAGGATAGACTTTAAAGTTCTGATGCTGCTCTATAAAGCTCTGAATGGTCTAGGACCAGAATACATCAGTGACCTCCTGACCCAGTCTGAACCTTCCAGACCCCTCAGGTCATCTGGATCCGGTCTTCTATCAGTTCCCAGAGTCAGAATCAGACGTGGAGAAGCTGCATTCAGCTTCTATGCTCCACATGTTGTTGTGGAGAAATTAGAGTCGAATCCCGCGTTGGTCAGCCGTCCATTGGGGAGTTTTTTGAACAAACCGTCACAGCAAATATGCATACAGAATGTACAAAATGTCCGACGAGCTCATTTTGTGACACCCTTTTATACCGTTTTATCATAACAAGTGTACGTGGCCCTCTCTGGAGGCGCCTAGCTTTCGCAGTTTATCATAAACACGCTCATTCTAACTATCAACAATATTCATATGAACCAGTCAACAAGGCCCAGGATGTAACTAGGCCAGAAGTCATGAGCATGTCATGACATCCTTCTCCCAGAGTCAGAATCAGACGTGGAGAAGCTGCATTCAGCTTCTATGCTCCACATGTCTGGAACAAACTCCTAGAAAGCCTCAGATCAGCTGAAACACTCAGTGTATTTAAGTCCAGGCTGAAGACACACCTATTTTCAGCTGCATTTGAATAAAGCTCCAAACTTAATCACATTTTAACTACTGATTTTATCTATTGTTCTTATTTCTTTCTTTTTTGTTTAAAATTTAAATCATGCTTTTTATTTCTACTGTTTTAATGTCTCTGTAAAACACTTTGAATCGCCTTGTAGTTGAATTGTGCTGTACAAATAAACTTGCCTTGCCTAGTTCTCTAAATCTAAAATAATGACAAATATAATATTTCTTATATTCAGTTTAATTGTCATTTCTTTGGTAAACATGATCCACAAATACTGTTGTCTCCTTACTGGAAAAAGACTTGAGGCTACATTAAAAGCTGTGGTCAAACGAATCAATGTGTACATTTTTTTGGGTGAGCATGGAACTGCATCCTTCAGACTGCAGAGAAGAGGGATCACCAGGCCTGCTGCATGGTGGTGGGGCAGTTGTCATAGTATTTCTGGTTCAAATCCCTGATGGGGCCTCTCTGTTGCATGTTCTCTCTGTTCATGGGTGGGCTCTCTCTGGTTATTCCACCTTGATTGGTTAGTGATTCAAAATTGACCGTAGAGGTGAGTGTGCGCATTAATGGCTGTTTGTTTCCATGTTGGCCCTGCAGTGGACTGCCAACCTATCCAGGGTCTCCTCCGATGGCAGCTGGGATAGGCTTCAGTTCCCTGCGAACCTGAATTGAATTAAGTGTGGTTAGAAAATAAATAGATAGGATAATTAGGCTGTTAATCAGTGCTCAGTTCAAAAGCCTGTATCTCTGATGGCATAGGGTATATTAATGCCTATGAAATTGCAGAGGTGTCAAGTAACGAAGTATTTGTACTTAAGTACACTTTTTAGGTATCTGTACTTTACTCCATTACTTATTTTTCTGCCTACTTCTGACTTCTACTCATTACATTTTCACACAAGTATCTGTACTTTCTATTCCTTACATTTTCAAAACAAACAGCCTCGTTACTCTTGGCTTCAGTTTTTTTTTCTTTAACTCTTGGTTTAATGTTTATGTATTTCACGTCATGTGCACCATCCAATACAGATCATTGGCGCCATCCACACCTAGTGAGAACGAGTGTAATTGGATGAATCATATAACGCAAACACTCATCAGTTAGGCTATTCGTCAAATTTGTGCTGACACACAAGGAAATCGGCATTTGTCAGAAGCAAGCAGGTGTTCTACAAACTGCAAACGCGAAGCTGTGCGAAGTGTGTGCCACGCCACAATGTCAGATTCAGAAAAAGATGGCGAAATGTCTGAAAGGTCGGACACAGACGAGAGCGTATCGGGAGATGGAGACGGAGACCAACAAGACCTTCCTCATCCTTGGCCCTATCTCAAAGAATTTTTCGAAATAGTCGGGTGCAAAAATGACTCGTGAAAAATGCAATGCAAACTCTGCACACCCAAGACCTACGTGTAGAACTAATCAGTTTTCAAATTAAGCTTGCAATTCATATAGTGGCATCTACCTTTTTGTGTGGTTATTTAAAAAAAAATATATATATTATTTTTTTATTTAAAGCACTGCACGAAAAGAGGGATTTGTGTCACTGTGGACGGCAGTGAACTTCCGCGAATTTGCCTAATTTTCGGACGCACCTGGGCGCTTGCAGGCAGACAAACTTTAAGTTTGTTGAGCGAGAAAATCGTCGGAAACGAACCCGACTCGCGGCGGGCTCTCACAGCGGGGTGCTAATGGCCCAGCGATTAGCACCCCGCTGTGAGAGCGCCTGGACCTCTCACTGGCCTCGCTGGTATTGGACGAAAAAGGCACGTGATTACATAAAAAAGCTCCTGTAAAGCTGTCCGCCCATTGGCCAATAAGGTTAATATATGCATACTTTATATGGGCATATCATTCAGCAATTATGATTAATAATTGTGATTATGATTACTAATATTCCTGGGATGTTTCTGTACTTCATATATTCACGTCATTCTTATAAGCTGCACTATGACTAGGCTAATGCAGGCATGAATGACGTGAATCTATTGAGAATGAAAAAGAAAACTTTTTTTTTTTTTTTTTAAAGCGCTTTAATTGCCACACCACACAATGTACATAGCTTACATTGTAATAAGAACCATGTTGATAATAAAGAATTGAAAACTATATACACACACTGCTGTAGCCTACAATATACACAATAAGCCTAAACGCCGCCGTTTGGAATCCGCATTCTTCGCATTACTCCGGTCCCTGCAGGGTCTGCGGGAGTTGTCAGACGTCCTCATCCTGGATCAGAAGCTGGCTTCTGGGAGCTGTTGGAATAACCAATAAATAATCAAAACATAGTCTATCCATGCACAGCATATTGACAACTTGTCTATAAAGTAACGAAAGTCATATTGACAGCGTATATGTTCTTACTCTCTTTTACTCTTCTGTGGTGAGACTGTGAGTATTTCGGGTTGGCTTCAAGACGCGCCTGTAGCACAGCACACAGGTCCGTCACGCAGCTAAAAACAAACAAACAAGAGGAATGAATAAAGTGACCAGTGCTTAAAAGTATCAGTGCCAGCCGTGGTAAAAGTCAGCGCCGCTCACCTTCGATAGTGTCCCCGTCTGCCTCTCTGAAGTTCGGACTGTTTGACACCGCCTCCTTCAAGCGACTCGTTACATCCATATTGTGAGGTGACAGTAGCCTGTAAAAACAATAGGCCTATGGTTAATAAAAAAAACTGCATTGACGTAACGTAACATCGGGTCCAACTCAACTAGATATTGGGAGAACATTCACTTATTCTTACCCTTGACCTGGATTATAATGCCACGGTGAGTTATGCAGGCGGCGAACTGCTTCCTATAAATTGAAAACACGAAATTCATTTTTTTAAATAAAGCAACTCACACTGGTTTTCACGTGATGGACACAATTAAGTTGAGTTTAGCCTAAAGCCACAGTCAATAACCTACTCTTACCGCGTTTTTCGGATTCTGTATCCACCTTCTCTTGCGCTCTTCAACTTCTCTGGAATGTAACTCCAGTCCGTTCTCGACGGCCATCTTACCTCCAACCTAGCGAATCTCTGGTCGATTCCCTCCAGAACCCTCTCCACGACCGTATCCACAGTGCTGGCCACCATACGAGACATTCCGGTCATAGCATTCAACAGGACTTTCATTTTATCTGCCTGTAAGCAAGTGAGTAAGTAAGTTTAATATACAGCACATTTAAAATCAGCGAGAACTGTCCCAAGTGCTGTACAGTGTCAACAAGACTAAAATTAAACAATCAAATGGTCATGTGCAAGTAGAAAAAAACACACAAACCTGTAGACCCGCAGAGAGTTGCTGGGGAGTTGAAAGCTAGTCGTCTTCCAGCCACAAACCAGGGCAGTTTTCACAGTACGGGACTCTGTCTGCCTTTCTGTCTGCCTTTCTGCCGCCAGATCTGCTCCTTAAACTTTTTGTTTACACTGCACGACACAATGTTTCTCATACATGATTGAACGAGAGCTTATGCGAGCCGTTAAGCTCCACCAATCATATGCGTATACGTCATTACACGGAATACTCGCGAGACAACCTCCCGTCCTTTTGCTATTTAATGTTGTCTGACCACAGCTGGCAATTTGCACTGTTTTGACACAAAAATGGACTCTGCAAGGACAAAGAAAAGACCTCGGCGATATTGTGACCATTATGACACCGAATTAAGCCATACACAATAAAACACTGAGCGCACTACTGCACATTATGTATACAGGCCAGATTTCTATATTTTTATTTCTATATTTCTATTTTATTTAAGAAACCTTTTAGAATATTGCTGCTGCATGCTTATTTTATCTTTATCTTATCTTTATTATTATACATTTGGACATCCAGTGCGGGCAACAAAGAAAAGAATTTCATTGTTCAGGGAAACACGTTTCTAACTGCACACATGACAATAAACCTTTGAATCCTTGAATCCTTGAATTTTGCCCACAAAAAGCGGTATTACAAAAGAGGTGTTTGGGAGAAAAAAAAAAGAGATATGCATCACCTGTCACCAGCAGACAGCGTGCACCTCTTCTTTTTCAAGACAACACAGCAACAAACTTGGCTGGAGTTGGAGGTGATAGTGATGAACGTGTAGAAACAGGCCTGCCCACCCCCCACCTCACCTCACCCCACCCCACTTGAAAATGACTGTGGCAGCTCCTGACCTGATCACTGGCATTTACATATTAAAGGCTCTCCTAAGTAGGGGAGGGGAGGGGGGCATGGGGGAGCAGTTGCCAGGTCAATTTGCGACAATTTGGGCCAAGTTTTCACTTTTACCACCGCAAATGCAGGGGCTCAACGTATGCGGACATGTAAGGGGCCACATACATCCACAAATCCCTCTTTTCATGCAGTGAAGGTTACTTTATACTTTTATACTTTAAGTAGGTTTTGGAGCACATACTTTTTCACTTTTACTTGAGTAAAGAGGTCAAGTTGATACTTCAACTTTTACCAGAGTGTTTTTAAACTGCAGTATCTATACTTCTACTTAAGTAACAAATGTGTGTACTTTTGACACCACTGTGAAATTGGCAATTTGCACATGTGGAAAGGTAACATAAAAGCTGAAAGGCATATGCACTTTTTAGAGCAACATGTACACCCATCTATACATAATCTTTTTTGGGAAAGGCCTTGCATATTTCAAGACCAAACTAAGCTACATGCTGCATCTATCACAACAGCATGGTTTCACAGTAGTGGAGCCTGAATACTGGACTTGTGTGCCTGCAATCCAGACCTTTCACCAACTGAAGACATTTGGTGCAACATGAAATGCAAAATACGACAAAGAACACCCAAGACTGTTGATCGGCTACAGTCCTTCTAGAGTCTCATCCTCAATTCTCTCCGAGACACAACGACACCTTCAAATCATTATATCCTGTTTTCATTTACTTTTGCCCAGCGTCCCAGCTTTTTTGGAATTGGAGTTTTATCATTACCAATTCTGCTTCAAGCAGTTGGACATCTTTCAAAATCACAATTACAACCATTTTAAGAACAGATTCCCTCTTATTTTCTATCTTTCTTTAGCTTTGGTGATGTTAAAATGACATAAAGACCAACTTACATACAAAGATATGACAAATGTGTAAGCCTCACAAACATTATCTGAATGCTGTGAGTTTTGCACATTTAGACTCTGAATGATGTTTTCCATCCCTTAGTGAACAAAATAAAGCTCCTTTGGGCCAATATGCACAGGATGAATGATTTCAGTAAATATTTACAACATTTGTAGATTCAATTTTTTTGATAGCTCAGGAGTACCATAGCAATTTAAAATGTGTTTTTTTTTTTAAAGTTTTATAATGGAGCGGCTCTAAACAACCGAACAAGTCAGTTCATTGTCAATTAATCCATACTTATAAAGGCATATAAAATCTTATTTACTTGTATGGTTCAGTTGTAGGAAAAATGCAATAACCTGCAATTTCAAATGTGTAGCAGTTATACATTTCACCACCAGATGTCAATAAAGGACTGCTTATAAAAGTGCAGTGACATCAGTTAACTACTCGTATATGCAATTATATAAAACATCAGAAACAATCATATTTCATGTTTTATCTTTTGAGAAGACTTATAGCCATATGTAGATCATTATTCCATATCATATTGACTGAGTTTGTAGCTTCTGTGTAACCTCTATTTCTCTTTAAGATGAGAGTGCTTTGCTGGAGAGAGAGGGGTCAGTGCAAATTAACCTTTGTCATAAAGAATTGTTGCTGAAAACAAAAACTGGAAACACAACACCCTGTACAGGCTGCAGACTCTGCCTTATTCTGCCATTACCGCATTCATCCTTTAGGCTAAACCTTAAGGCACAACTGATGTCCTAATGTAATAAACTATGGTTACAGTAAATGTAATGGTTACATCTGACCGTTTTATTCTGCTATTAATTACATTTCTGTTATCTCCTTGCTTAAATAATATGATTGCCTATTTTCTTCAGAGTCCATGATTATGATCACATATTGGAAAATAAAACCGATACAGGCTACATAGTTTTGGTAATCTCATCTCATCAAGCAGCACCTGACGATTTTTTTCAGCTAAAGAAAGGATATCCTGTAGGCTGCACTAATCAGTTCAGTCATGTTATAAAAACAACTTAAAATGAATGACTTTCTGTAACATCAAAGACACGATGATCTGACAAAAAGACATTAAAACATTAAAAATGATAAAATTAGCATTCTTTGTCTCTAAATTGCCCTTCTAATGTATCCAAATATAAATGTTGTTTTCTTAAATTGACAATGTACTTGCCTTAGGCAAAAGGCAGTCTGACAAAGGCAAATGCTGGATTTGAAACGCATGCAGTAGTGGCAAATTCCAAAAAGAAAAATCACTGCCCCAAATGGTGGTGAAAACTGTTTTTTTTTTTTTTATTATTTATTTATTTTTTTTAAATGGAGCCTTCAGAAATTGTATGCTTTGACATCAGTAAACTGCCCACATCTCACCTATATCCACCATGGAGCTCATCTTAGAATGAATTGCATACATTATTCCATAAAAACATCACACCAAAAAAGCACATACATTCAGAAGATCAAACCAATTTTAAACAGCACCTAAGGGTTGGTCAAATAATCTGTAATAAAAATAAAAATATTGTAGAAATGATCTTTTGTAAACATCCTGCAGGGTTCATGTTGTTACTGTTTGTCTTAAGCCTATTTCATTCAGTTGTGAGCCAACGTTTGGCACCATCTGTCATTTGGTATCTACATTATTGTAGTTATTTCGTCTCACTTGGGATCCACTTGGTGTAGTTAAGGTGACTCCAGTCTCCTACATGACAGTTGGGTGCCCTGCTTATATAGGTATCACATTTCCAATTGTAAGAAATAAACTAGATTTGAACATCTTTCTTTGGCCATGGTGCAAATAATCAGGACCAAATTGCAGATTCTTAATCCAAAAGCAAAAAAAAAAAAGAAGCATTTCATTGTAATTTTAAACTCTGAATTAAAAGAAAAAAGTTTTAGGTCCTTCTTGTATTTTCACTTGAAAACTTGTACATATACCCATTTATAAATCAGATAGAAACTTGACTTTAAATCCCTACTTTTAAAGGCTGGAACCGGCAGTCATTCTAATTGCAATAAGGAAGCGATTGATGTAGCAGCTGCATCCTGTGACCGATGCACTGCTCAGCCATTTGTCTCTGTCAACTGCCTCTTAGCCCACTCATCCTCCACATCAGCTGTAAAAGCACTGGCACTCTCAGCCATGACTGCAGATCACTAGGCCTTTTGTTTCCATACATGATGTGAAGTGCACCCCCAGTCCTTCTGGTCAAGCCCAGTTTTGACTCCTATTCCTCTCTCCGGATGTGAAGTGATACTTCAGATGGCAGCTGGTTGGACAGCAGCTACAGAAAATCTGTTGCCATCACATGACGGCCATGCCTAAAACCCTGAAGCAACATCTGCCCTCACAATCGGCAATGGAGCCGAGCCAGCAAAACATATTCATTCCACCAAATGCCAGCTTCACTCAGCTGGGCAATCATCCTTTTCTTCTGTCTTGTCTTTATCTCCAGCTTCCTTTGCAATCCAATGATAAGCTATTAGGAAGAAGCCGCCCTGTAATTCTTTTTTCCCGGGCACTGAATGGGCACCAAAATGTGTATTTGGAAAATTAGCGACTTGACCTCCTGATTATGCTCTATCAATAGAGACACACAGGCACTGAAAGAATGAAAGGAAGCAGGTGTTGGACAGAGAAGCATGAAATCTTCTCTTCCTCTCTTTCTGTGTTGGTTTGGTTTGTGCTGGCTCTGTTAGCATGGCTTTTAGGCATGCTTCTTATTCTGGGAAATTCACACAAGTTGCACTGGTGCTCATTAGTGCTCCTGGAATATCACTTTAAAGCCTGTTAGTGACTAGGAATACCTTCCAATACATTGGTAAAACAAACAAACTAAATATGGTTACAAAAAAATAAACTGTTATATCACTAGAGAGCCATGGAATGAAAGATTGTTGAATATCCAGTTAATCCGTGAAATATTGAAGACTCCATCCATCCATCCATTTTCTATACCCGCTGAATCCGTCGGTCGGGTCGCGGGGGCGGTTGGAGCCTATCCCAGCGGTCAATGTGTGAGAGGCGGGGTACACCCTGGACAGGCCAATATTGAAGACTCATATTGGTCATTTTTGCACCATACAATTTGTAGCCCTTGTTATAAGCAATGTAAACATCCATCCATTTTCAATACCCACTTAATCCAAATCAGGATTGGAGTCTATCCATATCTCATTGGGCAACACCCTCAGGGTACACCCTGCACCCAGGTCACCCATCCAAGGCCAAACAAAACAAAGGACCATGCACGCTCCAATTTACAGAATTGACTGAACCTGTCTGCCTGCCTCTTGCTGTGAGGCAACAGTGCTAACCCACCACACCAGCAATACAAACAATGTGACACAATGGTAAATAGACTGTACTTATATCGTGCTTTTCCAGTCTCGCCGACCACTCACACACTTTCACACTTCATGCCACATTCACTCACACACTCACACAGCACATCTCAGTACATATAGGCTACACTCTGCTTTCTTACGCATGAACACATATTCATACGTTGATGGACGCGTCGGTCGGCAACATGGGGGTCGGCAATCTTAAGTGGTCCTAATGTTACGTGTTTCAGTGATAGGAACTGAGAGGCATGATTTCTTAGTTTCCTTGACAGCTGAAAATATTATACATTTCTATTGTCCAGAATCAAAGTAAAATTGTGATCTAAATAAAAAACTAGCAGGAAAATCTTTCAATAGTATGATTAAAACTATATAACTGTAAACAATAAAAATTAAATTGACTAAATTATACATATATATGTATAAAACTGGTGTCACAAAGCAGACCTTTATCATTCTGTGAATGAATTGAATTGAACAATGCATTAGTAATTGCACAAAGGGAAACTACTTTGAAATATAGAGAATACATAATAGTTATTAATCAGCGCCCAGCCACTGGGGAGCACAAGTCAGTGTGTTTCTGTTGCCGGTCCCAGGTCTGGATAGATGGTGAGGGTTGCGTCAGGAAGGGCATCCGGTGTAAAAAAAAAAGGGCCAAATCAATGATGCCAGATTGACTGGCGAGTCCTGATAAAAGGGAGAGGCCAAAAGAAGAAGAAGAGTTATTAATCAATAGCTATTATAAAAAAAAAAAGTCATTGTATAGAGTTATTGCTGTGGGCAAAAATGAACTCCTGTAATATTCTTTGTTGCAGTGCAGCTGAAGAAGTGACTTATACAAGTGAATACACTTGATCACTGTGTTATGTAGAGGGTTAGCAAAGCAGACAACACTATGACAGATTTACATAAAATAAATATCAATCTATTTTCTTTGTTGAAAAGTTAGAAGCAGAGAGACATGGTTTAAATCTCCAGAGATTGCATGAATGTGTTGGGATGTTGTGTTTGTAAGGACTAAGCGAGGCAGCATGGCACTCTTTCTCACAACTAAACTCTCAGTGGTTTATATGGATGGAATCTCAAAGCTAACAGTTCAATGTGCCGGGTAAATTGACATGTCCAAGATTATATCATCCATTGTTAAGAAATACTACAATACCTCTGCCTTTGCTTTTGCCACTCCTTATGATTTCTCTGTTTGCCTGTTTTGTCTGAAAGCGTTGGACAAAATAACACACAATATGATCAGAGCCAGGGGCGAGGCTAGGATATTTTTAGTGGTGCCAAGGCACCACCGTGAAATAGCTCAGCACCCCCTGGCTCAGCACATTTTTAAAATATTATATCATGCAAAAACACATTTATTTTCGCTCAAGGGTACATTATTTTAGTGACCATTTTATTTATTTTCTAGCATTTGTTTTTGTTTTAACTCTTTACTCCCAAAATAAATGTTGAGTTATCTTCAATATTTGTCTCAGGCTCTCTGTTATCCCTGTCGAGCCACAGCCTTTTGAAATGAAGAGGTCAAAATTGAATGTTGTAGGTGAAAACACTACTCAAAGCAAAACTAATACAGCTCCAAAATTTATAAATGTACTAGTTCGCCTCAATTAGTGAGAAATAACGTGCCTCTGTGAGCACTGGGGGCTGGGCCCCCCTAAAGACCAGATCCTAAAATCGCCCCTGATCAGAGCTATTAGGCAGCAATTTGCTGCCTACATGCTGCGCAGCTTTCTAGAATATGAGAAATCAAATGCCTATAAAATCTTCTCTTAATGTGATATCTGTAGGTTTGTCAAAACATTTTCTATTCTTTTTTTATTTTTCTATCTTAAATTCATACATCATTGGACTTTGCCTGGATGCCACACGAGGCAAACTCACAGCTCACAGTTCCTCAGAGAATAGACTTTAAAACAACTCTGCTTGTGTACAAGTCTCTTCACGGTCAAGCGCCAAAGTACATCTCTGACATGTTAGAGCCATATGAACCAACTCGGGCTCTGAGAACCTCAGGGAGGGGTCTCCTGCTGGTGCCCAGAGTCAGGACTAAACAAGGTGAGGATGAGTTTCAGTTTTATGCTCCTAAAATCTGGAACAGCCTTTCAGAAGATGTGAGACAGGCCTCAACTCTGACAATGTTTAAATCCAGGCTGAAAACAGTTCTGTTTAGCTGTGCATATGACACCTGAAAGTATTTTATCTGCACTCTTCACTTTTTAATTAATTAATGATTATTTTAATGGGTTTTAAATTTCTTTCTTTTTTAATTTCTTTCTTTTATTTTTTTTATTCCTTCTTAATGGTTTTATTGCCTTCTTGTGATTTTATGTAGCTGTAAAGCACTTTGAATTGCCCTGTGTATGAATTGTGCTCTATAAATAAAATTGCCTTGCCTTGCCTTGCCTAATTCAAATTCTGCCATTCTTTAATGAGGCGGTTCTTTGACAGGTCGCCCATTCGTCATACGGCTAACACACACACAATGCAGGCAAACAACAGAACAAGGACAATTTAGAATTAACAGTAAGTATATTTGTTTTTGGACAGTGGAAGGAAGTCAGATAACCCAGAGAAAAAGTCCACATGGACTCAAAGAAGATGCAAACTCTGCACAGAAAGATCCTTCTTGCTGGGAAGCAACAGTGCGGACCACTACAATGTATTCCACAACCATCTTTATAACTCAGATATAAAAAGCAACTTATATTACAACAAAAGCTTTCTAAAAACATTTGTAAAAAAATGTCATAAATTGTTTTATTAAATATTTGTTTAGCAAAGGGAAATGTTGAACTAGTCCTGAATTAAGGGCTCCTCGTCTCACTGAAGACCAATTGCACTTCATTACAGTCACAATGGAAGTCAGATGGCACTGGTGATTTATTGCCACATGTCCACCATTATATGCCATGCTGGGCCTGTAAAGGCTATCTGAACCATTCAGAGCAGGGTCCCAGCAGCTCTGCGGGTTGAGTTATGGTGACACTAGCAGACCATTGCAATGTTGTAGCAATGAGATTGCAGGGGATTTATTAAAACACAGCTCCTCCTGTCTTTTCTGCAAATTCCCCACTCCTTCTCACTAACAAAAAGCCTCCTATCTCTTTATCCCCAAGCAAGACATGAAGAATGGAGCATTAAGCATCTACAGACACAATGGCATCTTCTCACATCTAGCTAAACACAAAAATACATTCTACAAAAAGGGATTTCCAATGTTACTTAAAAAAATAAAGCTCCCTTGGTGAGTGACAAAAGACTCATCTCAGAGGTCAGACACGTTCTTAGTTGGTGAATGTAACTGAAAAGGAAATCTCCTGCACTGAATCCCCTTCTCAGCAACTCTCCACGGCAACAAAAATCTGAGTTTACAGGCAACTCAAGAACTCATGTTGCCTGTATGGCATTTACAAAAGCACAACTTTAAGTCAAAAATGCCTTTAGAGCCAATCATACTTTCTTTTTAAGAAAGTATGTACCAAAAACATATACCAAAATAATATAAATAAATTGATATAGATATCAATGTCAGTATTATGTTTACATGATACATATCTAGAACAACCATCTGTAAATCCCTCCATTTTCAGTACATGCTTCATCCTATTAAGGGCCACAGCGGAGCTTGAGCCTATCAGCTGCCATCCTGTCCACCACAGGGCAAACACGGGGTCAAGGAGAAAAGGAAGCAAGAGCTTCAATTCAGAATCAACATATAACATGGATGTTTTTGGACTTTGGGAGGAAGCCAGAGAGCCCAAACATTAACCTGCACACTCCCCACAGACACAGACCTCCAGCTGCGAGGCTTAGTACGAACTCTGCACATCCAACAACAATCTGTACGACTCAAACATCAGGAACATGTTGCAGGGACCCGGGTCAAACTTGGGCCTGGATTTTGTTCTGATTGTTATGATGATAGGCTAATGTCTACCTCTGAAAAGACTTGAATATCCAGTATCCAGTATACAAATGCTGGAGTGCTGCCTTTGTGAACTGCAGCTCAAGTGGTCAGTTTTTCACATTTTTACTTGGACATCACACTGATCTTCGAACGAGACGAGAGCAGCTTCTTGTTGTGCTTTCTTTTTCCTCTTGTTCGTCTAAACTTTAAAATGACTTTCCATCACTATCGACTTGCAGCGGTGCCACGATCTGAGCAGTGATCAGCCATGTGTTGATGGTCAATCATTGCAGCAGTGCCTGCGGTAGGGCAGCCGGCGGACCTGAGAGGCCCCTCCTGTCCTGTGATACTCACTCAGCTGATGTGCCGGCCAGATGTGGGTGTGGTGAGCGATGGCTTGAGTGACCTCTGTACTGACTGACACTGCGGTTCATGTAATTGTGTTGTATTTGCGCATAAAATGTGTCTTCTGTCGCATAACGAGGTCTCACATGTCTGTGTTCACTGAATTACCTGGAATGGATTCTTTCCTTGATTTTCAAAAAAATTCAAGGTTCTTTGAACTGGTTTTCGTTTTGGAGTTGTGAAACCAAATGCATGTCATTGTAAACATTTATTTCAGCCGAGGGAGTTACATAAGTCATTTCTGAATATTTGGCACATGGAGACACGAATGTGCAGCATTAAAGTTACATGAAATGTTTTTATTTTCAGTTTTCTGCTTACGAATGAATGTTTTTTTTGTATGTATGTAATGTATGTGTGCATTTTGTTTGTGGTTTCCAGAACAGTCCAGTTCTACCAAGTCTTGTTCTGATGATTTCTACTCAACAAATAAAAGAAACCTGGTCATTTCAATGTGTAATGTTACTGAAGTCTTCATTCCAATGATTTATTACTTGCCAAAATAATAATAGTTCCATAAACTGTATATAATGATGAGTACTCCTACCATACTAGAATGTCAGAATGAAACAGAATATAGCTGCGTTGTTGTGAACTTTTATGAATAATTATGATTACAATTAATTGAATTCCAATTGGCTTGAATTGGACTTATTATCTAAGTGCCTTGAGATGACATTTGTTGTATTTGGCGCTATATAAATAAAAATGAATTGAATTGAATTGTGCCTTTTCAGGTTTATGGATCTCTTGTTTGCGGGGTCCACCAAGCAGGGCACTGCCAAGAGTTCCTGGCATGGGAGGTCTTTCCTCTCAGCTCACTGAGAGCCAAGGTTGAATGCATTTTCTTTACTGGCTTCTATTTAAAGAGAAAAGTAAAAAAAGAGTGGGACGCTTGCATTCTGTGTTCCTGCTTTGACTTCAGCAAATGTATTCCCATGTTTTTTTCCTACTTGTTTCCTCATCTCATCTCGTCCCGCCCCCACAGGGGGAATCTACCGGTTAGCGTTGGAGACGCACGTTATAAAGCGGGAAGTCCAGCCATTCTCTTTGAATTGGAGTGCTCCGACCGGTGCTTGCTGCATCTATAAAATAAATAAATAAATAAATCAGGACTCCAACCAGCCCTCAACTATGACCCTCCTGCTCGCTTTACCTGGATTAACTCTTAAGTAACAGTTTTCTGCCGACCTAATTCCATCCTTAACCCCAGCTGCAGCCCCGGCAGCCTCAGCCTCTCCATCCTCAGCCTCCAACTCTCACTCTGCTCTGCGGTCATGGGGTGCGTCGCTTCCTTTTTGCCTGGGCATCTGAGGATCTTGACCGTGCTGTGAGGTGGATATCAAGTGGATATATGGTCGTCAGAGCCGCGATTATCAGCCGAGGGAAATTAGTGGAAGTTTGAGCTCCGGGAGGATGCAGATGACGTCTTGGTGCGCCGTGTTCCTCCTGACGCTTGCACTTTGCCTGGTGAGTTCTGCTCTTAATCCCTCGCTGAACTTTTCTGTTCATCCCACTGTTATATTAGGAAGAATACCTGTTATTTTCTCACCATGAGAGAGGACGTTGTTTGGTCCAACAGTGCGCACTCCCCACACATCTGCGGCTGGACGGAGGCATCTGGATCTCACATTAGGCTGCTTAAGATGTCATATGTGCAAGGGAAAAATCCAGATTTCATCCAACTTCTTTACAACTTTATTGAAGAATAGGCAGAGGAATAGGCTCCTGGTGGGTCTTTGCTGTGCGAAATCCTGGTATGTGTAAAATTGAATAATTTATTTTGCCGAGGAGATCTTAATTTCCTGCATTTGAAATGGTCCCATATACCTGATACAAGATGAAAGATTTTCAGAAATGTTCTCGTTTCTTTTTTTAAATAAAAAGATTAAAAAATATATATATATCTGCTCAAAACTGGGGCCAGTACGGATGACAAACATTAAACTTGTCTCAAGAGGGCGCCCTAATAAAGCGAAACGTTCTCGGTCACGGCTCAGTTCCCTGACGCACACCGAGCAGCCGTTTGGACTGAGACCAGTCAGATCATTGAAAGTATTAAATTAAAAGAACAACAACTACTGCCACCCACAAGTATTTACACAATGAAAAGAAAGAAGTTATTATTGTAAACTTACAATCTTGAAAATACTCAGTTCACTTTTGGCGCATTAGTTTAATATGAGGGGATTCAGAAAGTCGCGGTGGGGCTTTGTTGCGTGACACACACAAAAAAAGCAATAATGCTCTAAACCTTTTGCAGAAATGGAATAAGAGAGGAGAAAATAAACTTTTAGCTTTTTATATTCTGTGCCTACTTCACATAAACCCTGAAAACAGTATTTAAATCTCACCGTTTAATAATGAGAGATGGTTCTCTGAAGATACATTAATATCCGTCTTTCTTACTCAGAACGAATTACTTATAATTTATAGATTACACCTGATGATATGCCATAACCAACTGAGATTTCTCTCAGATTTCACTAAAAAAAGTGTAATCATTAAGAAAATCTGCTAACCTAAAGCAAATTTAGACAAACTATATTGAAACTTCTCTTTATATATATATATATATATATATGATAAATATGAACAAACGTATTAGTTGGCATTATTATACAATGTTGCTAAAGTAGGTTTAGCATTGAAAGATGTGTGATTTCTTGATTTATAGAAGAAAAAAAGGAGAATAAATAAGGCACATGGTGCGGAGCTCTCCATGGTACCAAAAGAATTTCAGCACGCTTTTCCATCAGACAAATGCAAAGAATTGAATGTGATCTACAGAACCAGGAAATAATGATAGGTGTGACCACAATGACATTCCATTATTAAAATGATTTTCTAAATGGAAATTTATACTTAAAACATTTTCTGGTTATTTATTTTTTCAATTCTTTTTTTGCCAGCAGTCAAATTTGTGACCACTCTTCAGCTTTCTGAAATGTTTCCCCTGATATCTTTATAACTTGACATTAAACTCTTTAACTATACATTAAACAGTGGCATATTTAATACAGTGTTACTGCTCCGTCTCTGTGTGTGTTTTAAATTATGCATATTTGAGGTGCCATTTCTCTTTCAACATAATTCCGTCTAGAGTTAATGAAGCTTTTTGGGAAAACCAGTAACATATCCTCAGCAGCAGATATTAAAGTTGAACTTTGACAGTTTTATTTTATGTTCATTGCTCTTGTATCCGCTCAAGCTTTTCGTCTTGAGAGCACTGCCCAGGTAGATCGCTGACCTGCAGAGTGGATGATCACCTGAGTCCATTATTTAATAAGCAAGCCTCTTATTTTTCCTGCTTATCAGAATTTTATGGAAAAATTCTAAGAAATTGTGTTCATTATCTCTTTTATGGGAGTGTTTGTCATTTATTTCTGCCAATTATGATACATATGGATTATGTATTGAATGGATCAGTTTTTTACTTTGGGTTTTCCTGTGTTTTAGCTGATTTAATTTGCAGTTAAATTGCATTTAATTTGAATCATTTATCTATGAACTTAAAACTTTTCTCAAATGTGGGATTTTCTTCTTTCTTCTAGCATGTCAACAAGTTGTCATGTTTAACAATATTTTGTATCGTAGTTTTGATATTAGGTCAGTTTTACTGCGTAACTGCACGCAACAGATTATTTACAAATGTAAATTTCAGTGTAGAAATGAAAAGGGTTATAATATTTGTTCTTTTGGCTAAATAACTGCATAGGTAGCACTTTTTATTCTTTATCTACACTGTAAAAAAGAAAAAGTTGAGAAACGTAAAACATCAAGGCAACATGATGCAGAGATTTTTGAGTTTTCTCAACTTTTGCCTGCTGTTGTTGACTTAACTAGATTTTTGTTGAATTAATAAACAATTATGCCCCTCAATGTCCTGTATTCCTACCTTCTTTAAACAAAAATAATAAACATAAATTTTACCTCTATAAATCAAGAAAAATGTATGTTGCTGTAATTTTATTTGGAAAATGCTCAATAGATGGATAATTAATAAAACACAGTACAGCTGAATGTCATCTGGAATATTTATTCATTTCTTTATATTTTTTATTTATTTTGTTAGATGCCTTTATAAAAAACAAGAACATCTCTGAGAAGATCAAATTAGTCAGTATTGAATGACTGGTTTGTGCCAATTGACTATTTTTTGCATATGCACATTAAAGTTTTACTAGAGCAATAATGAATTGAACAATTGAAACACTAAATATGAACCTCTTGGTAACTGACAAATAATACTCTATGGAAGAGGCCATTAGGGGGATTTTTAACAAGATTTACAACCAAAATAAAGTAGAACAGGGTAAAGAACAGGCTAAAGTCATGTCTGGCTTCCCCAACAGTCAAAGTAAAAGCTTCGTTTTGAGAGACCCTGTGCGCTGTGAGCATCGAGAGCCACCAAGCTCAAAAAAGATGGTCTGGATCGCTTCGAAGGTGTACCTTATCTGTTTTGGGTAATTAATGTTGAGGGCACACAGAAGGCCTAAGAGGCAGGCGAAGGCAGTGGAGAGGTTTGCAATGTCATGCAGCACCATGCCCCCTTCCAACACACAGAGATGTGGGCTTCATGTCGTAGGACGCTGAGGATGGCCACAGACGCACCTTCCAGCACTGGTGCCAAAGTGTCAGTGTCCGGAGGAAAAAGAGCAGATGCATTATTAAGAGCTTAGAGAAACCAATACACACCAGAAAGAGCATTTTCTGAGGACAATGTGTGTGAATGCTAAAGGTCCATGCGTACGCTGAGAAGTAGAACTTATAGGCTGAGATATGATTAGCTTCATAACGGCTAAAAAACAATTGGAATGTTACAAAGGCAGAAGAAAATGGGCAGCTATACACTGGAATCTGACAGCCACAGAAAATTGATGAAGCAATGGAAACATAGCTGAAGTAATAGCTGAGAATAGATTTAGTAGTTTAGAAGTAGAACTTGTGAAAAGGAGGTTGATTAACATGAATTGTACAAATGTTAGTGTGAACAATGTCTGAAAATATCAACAAATCAGATAGATATGTCATGTGAAGAGTGAGAAAAGGGTTGAAACTGTTGGACAGGAGAGGGATGCAGAAGCCAAAGTCATGACATGGAGAGGCTGTACATTCTGAAATCTTCATTTTGTGAACAAACTCAAATGTATTGAAAGACAATGTTGAAGACGCTTTCAAATTCCCCTCAAATCAAATCAAACTTTATTTATATAGCACCTTTCATACTAAAAAAGCAGCACAAAGTGCTTTACATAATGTCTGAAATCACAGAAGGACTGAGTAGTAACGGATGAAGTAGCAGAAAGCAAAATAACATTTTATCTTTCTTTGGCTGGAAACAGAAACCTCAGGTACATCAGGGCTGCGGTTTGTTGCTCCACCCAGGACAGTTTTCTGTGTCCTCACTGCTACTGCTTTTGGATTTCTCATTTTGAAATGGTAGCTCTTAGCAGAAAACAAACCAAACCAAGCATGGTTGGAGTGTGAGTATTTTTTGGTCATCTTAGAGTGAGTTTCAAACCGAAGCCCCATCTGCTCGTCTCTGAAAATGTTTGTATGTGAGTCTGTGGGCAGCAGGCGGCGGAATCTTAGAGGATCATCCTTCAAACTGTGTAGGTCTCTCTGCTTTCAGCATTCACACTAATAATCTGTGTAAGAAAGATCTGAAGAACAAGCGCATTCAGGCTAAAATACATAGGTATTTACCAGAAAAAAAAGCATCTCTTTCTTTAATCAACTAAAGATCTGCAAAGGAACACCACCCAACCATGACCAGCTGCCAAAGTGGAAAACTGCAGTCCTCACCTGACAATTATCTGCACCGGGGAAGTGTGTATTCAACTACTCCTTTAAAACATCTCATGAGAATGAGGAATTAGCTACATGACCTCAATTATTTATCTTTTTGCTACAGTTAGTAGTACTTACCAAACACTTCAGGAAAAACTTTGTTGCATCTTCTCGGAGGAAAATGGGCTCAGTGCTGCTGTCTAAAGAGTATCCAGTGGAAAACACAAGTATTTAATTCAGTATAGTACTTTTTCTGTGTTTTTCTGTGTCTGTTATAAGAAAGTATATTCATGCTCTTCTAAATATGCCAGGCAAAGGAGCACTTCACCCACCTGATCATCAGGTTCATCCAGGTGGTCTTCTCTGGACCAAAAGCTCCCTTCTTAGACCGGTTTCAGCGGGCCGGGTCCAGATGTGTCAAGGGATGCGCTGAAAGTCCCCAGGAGGTCTCTGCTCGTGATTCCATGAAATTCTTCAGATATCTAAACAAGACAATCAACAAAATATTGTCATTTCCTCATAACCATAATGTCAGGATTTCTCTGTACAGGAAATGTTTGGGTAACTCGCTCTGATGCTGCACCATGTTAACAGCAAAACGTAGGACGGTGAAGGTCCTATCCCGAGGCAGATAGAGGATCTGGGTTAATGATCCGGATGAATCGCGATTAATACACCACTATTAGCTACAATTAAAAAATTAAATATATATATAACAGTATATATGATATGATATGATCCTCCGAGCTTGGCTTCATAGCCTATGTCTGCCCCATGAAAACGTTTGCATGGCGGATTACAAAACGAGTTATCTAACAAATTTAACCACAGCAAAAGTGCTGTAAACATGCCAGCCTGAGCTAACGTAATTTAATGTGATGAAAGTGAAAACACACTTACCTTACCTGGTTATGATCGTTGGCTCAACAGAGCCGTTAAAACTGGTTCAAACTGATATCTACGGAGTTAGCCCAACTTAACCCAAAAATCTGCTCAAAGATTTAGAAATCCTTGTTGTGCTGATTTAAAACAGTCAGGACAACAATGAGAGAAAATTGCTGGACAGACAAGATTATATATTGCAAAGGCTTATTTCTGAGTCAGTTTAATTTGAAAAATCTGATGAGATCAAACAATTACTAGTTACCATTTTTCCAGTGTATATCTTTTATGTGCCTGTGTTTATTGTACAATAAATCCAGTGAATTAGCCGTTTTTGCCTCTGTGGCCGTCCTCAGACCGGCTCCTGGTGCAGCATTCTAATCAGGGCAGGGAGGCGTCTCTGGCTCTCAGTAACACCACTGGCACATCCGTAGCCCCCCCCCCCCCCCTCTTTTTTCCCCCGAGGGCAAACAGATGCAGTGGTCCCACTGCTAGCAGTCACCAAGTTGTTAATATCAAACGGTGCACATATGTCAAGAATTTTGCATAGTGGATTCTGAAAAAAAAAAAATAAATGAAAGTACCACTTCGATCACACAGTGTGAACACCTCCACCCATCTTCCATGGACACGTTAGTCCACAGACCTCTAAATGAGCTGATAATACTAATGAATAATAAAATAATGAAAAAGCTATACATCTGCATTGAACTATTTCAAACTAAAATAAAAAGCAGACCTGTAATAATTTAATGATATAGGAAAGGCATTTGTGTGTAAGCCCACAGAGGGTGAGATTGAAGGCTGCACTTACTTAACAAATGCAGCATGTGGTCATCATATGAGAACTGTTGAGTGTGTCTTATGCGTTTCAGTCTAAGTGAATATTTCTCTTAGTGCCTTGTTCAACCTCTGTGCTACTTAGCTTTTAAAACAGCATGGAAGCTTCACTTAAGACATCGATACTCGGCTACTGAAGAGAGAACAGTACAAAAGGGCCCAGAGTTCAGTGGCAGAGATTTACAGTTCAATTCCCCTGTTGCAGTTGCCAGCGCATTGTCTGAGCTCCGTTACTCTGCTCCGTTACATAAATCAGACCGCTCTCAGTGACTCTGCTGCCCTCAGATGACAAGTGGGTCCCAGCAGCATCAAATGCTGGATTATAGATAAGGAGTTTGGAAACTTTTCAGTCAAACTGAAGCAGGTTTTACGTGTTTTTCAGAATGGTAAAGTACAAACTGCAGATGATCACTACATTTCTGCTAATGAATGACTTTTTAATTTCATGTTTCTCTCATATTACCTTTTTTTATTTTGAGAAAAGTGTTTTATGATTTTCATTACTGAAATGCTGCTAAAAGGTTAGTGGAATCAAACTGTAGAGCTCAACTGATATGGGACATTTGATAAATCATAGGTGGGTTTTTACATATATAGGCTACTTAGTTTTTTGGCATAAATCTACGGACATTTATGTCTAAAATAATCATGAAAAAAGAAATACCACAGGTACTGTAATTGTATTATCATTACACAGTGTGTCCATAAGAGAGCACTAAAAAGCTAAATTTCACACTGTCCAATGTTCCACTCAGTATTCATCCTTGATACTTGATCCTTTTTAAGGGTCTCAGTTATAGCTCTGTTTTGCAAGTCATTCATATATTTTATCATACAACAAATGAATAATTTATTCTAACAAATGTTAGAAAATCTTGGAAATCGAATTTAAGAGTCTAAATTTTTGCAAAAACTACACTGTCAAAGGTATCAAATCAGTGTGCAAATATGGAGATAAACAAAATACAGATAACTGTAGCATTTAAAAAGCTGCAATCGGAAAATGTTGGTATGTTTTTAAGGGAATCATTTATAAAGATTCATTATTTAAAGATTTTTCATTTACATCTATTGATTGGTTGATTTCTTAATCTACAAAATGTTTAAACTCTAATCTCAGTGGTTTGTTACTTTCTTCAAATTAGTAAAATGTTTCAGAAAATAAAGAATGAAGTCTGAAGTGTAATTAGAACTGATGTGATGGAGAATTGATTGTGTGGAACCTTGAAGGTGACTCGCATCAAGGTGACTCGGTCTTGCCTCGGTCTCGACCGCATGAACTATGACCTTTCTGAATGTGCCTGTGAGTTAGGGGCTGTCGGATCTGAGCTCGGCCTCCCTGAGCGGCCGCATGCTTCTAAAAACAGCCACAAAGTCAACGATGACAGCAACTGTTGTGGTGTTTGAAATGTGCCTCTGGCACCTCTGAATACATCATTCCATAGCTATTAAAATCCATAATGGGAAAATGAGGGACTTCTCCTTTGGAACGGGATCTTTAAATTGGGTTTAATTTGAAAGGTCTTGAAAAATTCACAGAATGACCACACAGTCTGTCTTTTATACCCATAACAGACACGGCTATTAATATAAGTGTGTGTGTGTATATATTTGAAAAGGTAGGAGTCTTTGATTTATGACCACAGCCTCTATTTTTCTCTTCATACTCTGTTCTTGATTTTCAGTGGCATTTTTATTCGGAGGTCAAAGTGAGAGCTGATTGTTGAAGGGTGTAGTTCCACTGCTTTCGACCTGTGTTTGATCCTGAGGGAAGTTTTAATCACCTTGCTTCTCTCTCTACATTGAGCAATCCTTTTATAGCAAAGTGTGTGACAGCTCGATAGCAGTGCTTTGAAGCAGGTCAGGGGGAGAAGGGTCTGAAGTAAGGAAGCAGCTAGATAATCGTGTACAGCCATTTTACATCTTCATACACTCCAGTGGCTCTGGAGTCCAAAGTATGCCAGGTCTGTCACAGCTGAAGCAATCCAACAAACCTCAGCACTCAAACTCTTAGCTCAATGCACATGAGATGATCCAATGATTTTGGTTTTTGATGACATATGCTTTTTCTTTTCTTTTCTTTTTTATAAAAAGGAAGATTTAACATTTAAAATCAACCGGAATAGAAGATAATAGGACAACTAACAATGGTACTGCAGTGTTTTTACATTATTGTTTAAAGCTTCAATTTTTTTTCATTTAAGTAGTTAATTAACCACAGTTATGTGAAAATGATGGAAGTTTCTGATCTTTAAAACTTTGTGCCTGTGACTCATTTTGAAGTACTCTGACTAGGGCTGGGTAACGATTAAAATGTTTAATCTAATTAATCACATGATTTCCCTGATTAATCACGATTAATCGCATTTGTACGCTGAATTCAAAAATGAGTTCAAAAGTAGTGTATAGCTTTTAGCATTTAGCTTTATTTTAAATGTGCTGCCATATGAATGAAAGTGCCATAACATTTGTTGTGCAAACACACTTTTAACATCAGCATCTTTCTGTAGTTTTTATGTAGAAGCCTCGCTCCACTGTCTGTTTCCTTGAATGACTTGCTGCTATCAGTTGTGTGTTTTGCCTTTAAGTGATATTTTAGACTGGAACTACTACGCTGAGAAGACAATTCAACTTGGCTGTAAATACAGGAGTTTTTTTTAAATTTATTTTTGAAATACGTGCTTTTATGTTGAAACAAGTAAAACAGGAAGTAGCGCCAGTTAGCTCCGGTTAGCTCCGTGAGCTTGACACCTGTAGCGGTGATGTTACAGACAGCAACAGACTTTTACAACGATAAAATAAATAATAAAACCGGCGTTAATGCACGATAAAATATTTATGGGCATTAAATAATTAACAAGTTAACGCGATAATAACGAGTTAACTCACCCAGCCCTAATAATAATATAATATATTGTTTTATAAGGGATGATCTATAGTAATAGCTAATCATTTACCAGGTATAATAACTTCACACAACAGTCAGCGACCCCCTACTGGGTTGCAGCTGTTCAGGGGGGCACTATTGGGCATTTAAAGAAAATCCTTGAGGGTATCTTGTATTGATAGAAAATGTCTCCTACTACAATTAATATAACATTATTTCATTAATCAATGTAATATGTTGCTGCTGTCCTGGCCAGGACACGTGTATTAATGATCTTAGTTACAGTTGGTATTTATTTCTTCCATTTAACTTATTAATGGAAGTTATCCTTTAGGAAAGGAAGAGGAGAAGGCCTCTCATTTCTCACTTTTTTTCTCATTTGCCACCTCTCATCGTCTCCTTGTTTGGTTATCTCTCCATCTCTCACTCTGACTTTCTACATATTCTCCACATTCTTTCTTTAGGATCAAATGAATAGCACTTTTAAACAAGCTGACATTTGACTTTAGACACTGCCCTCCTTCAGATGTGCTCTTGATTCTTATTCTCCATTAAATCTCCCATAATTCTGGCCAAATCTGTCCTCACATTCATTAAGATTGAATCTTTATTCTTTCTTTTTTTTTCAAATGCATTTCGTAAATGCAACAATACGCTACAAAACAATGTTGTTGAATATTTTTAGAGGGCAGCTGCCCAACACACCACAATGATAAACTGTCACGATTATGTTGCACCCAAATGAAGTCCACTCCAATGGAAAAAAAAATAAAATGTTGCCTTTGAAATAAAGGGATTACTTCATGTTATCTTTTTTTAGTTATGATTTTCACATTGAAGAGTGGGGCAATGCCTTCTTAAAATCTGAATATAATTGTTTTTTAACCTTGTGTTCATATAAGCATTTGTTGCCATTGTTGGCACAATAGTTCATAATCCCTGTGTACTTTATCGATTATCAGGTGAGTCCATGAGGAGGGACACTTCTGAACACAACCCCACCAAACCTTGGGATTGTCAGAACTTCATGGGTTCCTTTTTTGGCCCGATGGTTGACAGGGAGCGGTGTGATCACAATCTCTTAAGCTGAACGCAGAAACAAAGACACAGAAAGCACGAGCGTGTTTACAGCTCGACTTACAGAGATACCTAAATTGTTCTTTTCAGTGACAATCAATATAAATCATATCATCTCCAGAAAACACAAAAGTGACACTGTGCAAGTTAACATGAACTAGAAACATGACACTAGAAAAAAAACAAAACTATTTTGTTTGCCTGACCAAAGCTGGACTTTTAAAATGCATGTATACGTATGAAAAAATTCAAAGTCGAGCATCTCAAAACTGGACTAACACACCCAGACAATAGTGCTGGAGTTCAAATCACTCCTGCATCTGTAGCCACAACAACAAACTAATTCATGTATCAGTGGCATTGCTACTTTTATTTTATTTATCTAAATTATCTATTTTACTGAACTGATATGCAACAGGCCCGCTCACCAAACATGGCAACCATGATGCTTAAAACCTAAACTTTTACCCTTTAACATTCAATTTAACACAAAAAACATTGTACACTATTTCTAATGATACATTTACAGAGATATTGGCTTGTGGTTTTGGACTTATCATCAGTAAGCATAAGCATGTTTACAGCTTAGCTCCAGGATTTACTCTGCAGGATTTGCCTCAAATGGGTTTTATTGGGAGTGTCACGGTGCGTTAAGGGAGGACCCAGGTGCAGACACGGACGAGTTAAAGGAAGTTAAAGGATTTATATTCAAATGTAAACAAAAAGCGCAGCAAAGCTGGAACACTGAAAAACTAAACTGAACATAAAACTAAGAAAACAACTAAACAGATTGAAATACTTGCGGACAGGACTGACGAGGAAAACCAGAGACTAGGGACAGGAGTGAGACGATAAAGATGAGGAACACAGATTGGGAATATACAGAAGTGGATTTCAGATAAGTAAGACATGAAAATACAGAAGTATAAGAATTTAACACAAAGAAAACACAAGGATTAACAAAACATAACTGAATACTGATAAAAAACAGAACTAGGATGAAACAAGGACTGATCTAATACCGAAAGAACCAAGAGCACGGAACAAAAACGGAACCAATAACCAAGTACAAAAAAGAACACCAGAAAATCCAGATCCTGACAGGGAGTTTCTTATTCTCAACTAATTTAAAAGGAACATATGGGAAAAAACAAAACAGAAAACACTTATCTGCTAGAGAGAATTGAGCGTCTGAAGTTAGTATCAACTGAAAAACTTGCCTGGCATTTCATTTTGGGCCCTCTTCGGTTTGAAAATATCTAAGCCAAAGAGCTGCTCAGGTTTGCAGAGTAAACTTCGTCTTTCCTAAAATGAACCCTGCCTCCTCCGCTCAGTTCTGACCTCTGAGCCCCGCCACCTTGCATTCACCCAGGAAGACCAGATTAGCTTGGAGGTGTTCTGTTGTCAGCTACACTGAGGAGAAAAACATCTTACATCTACCTCCATCCTCAGAGGAGTCACGTATATGCCACTATATTTTAGGCCAATGTTACAGCAAGAGTTAGCTGAAGACTGTGGCTGTGCAGCAACCACTTTTCATCAAACTGATTTGACCAGCTTCAACCAGTATGATGCTGGACTTGGCATGAAACTGGATATTGTTGGATATCCACTCATGACCCTACCGGTCACCTCCATGTTGCAACTTGTGTTTAGGGCATGTACTTTTTCTTTATTCACTCATTCACTCCGGTAAGGACGTCCATCGTACTCAAAGTCGTCCTCCACGTCGTCAAAATCTGATAAATATCTTCCCATGGTGCACAAAACTAGCAGTAGCAAACTCCATGTCAAGTTAGCCGACTGTCACAGAGCAAGGAGTGAATAAGCTGTGCTGCAGCGGCGCGTGTCGATGACATCATCCCACTAGACGCGTGTGTAGAAAGCTTCCATAAGCCCCCCGATAGCTAGTAGCTAAAGATACTTCCTTGTTGGAAGTACTGTGATTTATATCACCACCAATGTGGAATGGTGGGATTTATTGGTTTTTAAAAGCCAGTCCCTCTATTTTCCATACATATCCATCAATTTCCATAGTTTCAGGGTCAGAGAGGAGTTAGACCTATCCCACCTGCCACTGGGCAAGAGGAAGGGTACACCCTGGACAGGTCGCCAGTCCATCACATGGTGAGGTCAACAGAGAATAATCAATTAACAAAACATGCATGTTTTTGGACCGTGAGAGGATGTCAGTGCAACGAGCAGGCTTGGAGACTCAAGTGCAGAGATCAAACACAATTAAACCCTCCTGTTGTCTTGCGGGTCAAAAGTGACCCACTACCAGAAAAAATACCGTAAACTATCTTTTTCCAACTTGAAATTTTATGATTTTTCCTAAAGGGACCCCATCATTAGAAAAAGTCAGACTTTATTTTTGTTTCTGTTTCCATGTGGGCTGTACACCACTAGGGTACAAAGATTGTCTTATGGGTCATTTTTGACCCGTGAATTATAAAAACATTTAAAAACCAGAAAAAAGTTCAGTTTTTTTCCCTTTCAATATAATTAATTCAGAAGTAATTACTTCACATTTATATAATAGCAATAATAAACCTTTATTATGTAAAAGAAAACTGAGAAAACAAGAAAACTGTTGGTCCAACTGACAGTTGGTTTGTGGTTAAAAAAAAGTGTAATCCTGAAAACTGGTGATTGTCTTTTTTTATTGTGTAACAAAAAATACATGATAAAAAATGTATTGAATTGAGTTGAATAGATAAATAACAGGTGGTTTCATCATACAAAATAGATTTTGGATTTAAAATTCAATTAGTTGCTTTATTTTGGGGCTTTGGTAGGGCGGCTCATTTCTGACCCGTAGGACAAGGGGAGTAAACACAATGTTAAGACCGCACAAAGGGTTAATAAAGGTCATACACAGGGAGGCAATCTGCGGGGCAAAAGTACAGGCAGGGGTGGGCAGAGGCAGAGTCAAAAAACAGTCCAAAGTATCAAACTGGGCAAGGCAAGAGCAGGGTCAAAAAACACAGGAAAAAGGTCAAACATGGGTATACATACACTTTGAGAACGCTAGAGAGCTTGGAACAAAGGAACCTAGATAATCTGGCAAGGTAGGTCTGGAAAGCTGGGAGTATAAATAGTAGTGAGAATGATTACTGATGGCCACCAGGTGTGGCTGAGACTGGTGCGAAACTCAACAGGAAGTGAAATAAGGATGACACAGCGGTTAACAAAATAAAACAGGAAATGAATGTCTATAATCTGTGAGCATGACAGTCAGAGTACTCATAGAAAACCCACCCACGCACAGGGAGAAGGTGCAAGCGCCATACAGAAAGACCCGGCCGAAAGTTTGTGGAAACACTCAATCAGAAGAAAAAAAGAAAAGAAAAATGGACCAAAAAAACCCACACAAATAGTGGAAGGCTGTAGCTCAGGAAGAAGAGCGGTCCTCTGCCAATCAGAAGGTGGTTTTATTTTCGCTTTCCCTGGACCACATGTCAAAGAGACACTTATCCCTACTCTGCCTCCAATGTGTGCATGGCTGTGTGATCGGGAAAAAGCACTGCATAGCCTGAGTGTGTGTTTAACTAGGTGATGTGGCATGTAGTGTAAAAGTGGTCAACTCGAATAGAAAAGCGCTAAATAAGAACAGTCCATTCACTTTGTTGAACCCTCTCTGACAGTTATGACAGCTTGAATTCTTTGAAGTGTGGACTGTTAGATTGATTCTTTAATTGAAAGCTCAAGAACAAGCCGGAGTAATCTCAAGTCTTCATTTCTGGCAACAAATGAAGTATCTCAGCGCTGGACTCGGTATGACAGATCTCTCGCAGGAAATCTGTCAGACAGAGCCTCGATTTCCGGTAACATTTTGTATTTATATGTGTCATTGTTTCACATAGGTTGGACCCCTATGTTGGATCAAATATGATTGGATATGAGTAGGTTCAACATGCTTTGTCATATTCTCTGAATAAGCCAAATAATGTCTCTGAATAACCCACATAATGTGCGTGTGCCTCTGCACCTGGGTTCCCAGGGTTCCCTGTTTTGTCTGGATCAGTCTCAGTTAAGGTCATGTCTCGTGTCCATCCTGGATCATTTTAGGTCATCATGGAAAAGTACAGAGACTATTTCATTCATAATGTCTAAGAACAAAGCCAATTTTAACAGACTTCAAAATTAAAAACAATATTCTTAATCAATCAGGCTTCTTTTTTGTAAAAATATATATACAAACACATATATAATATAAATATAGTCCCTTTTACGTGCCATGGTTTATGGCTTTTCTGTGTGTAAACCCATTTGACTGACTTTGTCTGGTCACAAACATGCACTTTTGTTTTCATGGTATTTGTCTTTCTTTTCTTTCCTTGTGCATTTTCTAGTATTTAATCAACCTTACTTTGAGTTTGTCCTGACACTGGTGTTTTCCTTGGCCCACCTGCATGTTCCCTTATACAACCCTCTCATTTTGTACATTCTCCAAAATGAAGACAATAACTGGTAATTAGCATCATATTTTCCTATACCTTGTGTTGATTTATCTTCTTGGAGGAGTTTTTCATTCTTTTATTTGTTCCAGCTGACTGCCCTCTTGTTAGGTCCATGTTTCTAATCAATCACCATGTTTCATGTCAATCACCACAACGCTGCTGAAAACTCATTTCTTTTTGATGGCTTTTAGTTCTGGTTGAGCACTCAGTGAAATTAAGTTAAATGAAAAAATACTTAATACCCAAAAAGAAATTATATAATTTTACATTTTTTTAAAGCAGTTATTACAAGGAATACTGGAGGAAGGACCTCCTGTATCTTTCTTTATTGTATTGGAGCTTTAAAAGCCTCAAACTGGTTACACTCTTACACTGGTTACGTGAGACACGGCAGGCAAAAACAGTGATGTTTCATGCAGTGGTCAATTTTTAGAGTTTGGGCCAGTCTACTCCTTCAATATGTGTTATTTCAAAACATAAATTAAAATGTTTATTTCATCACATTTTGTTTAATCGTGGCAGTACCTTTCGCCCCAAATTTACCAAAATGAATTCCCCTATTTAAATCTTTAAATGCCGTTTTCTCAAAATCAGTTTTTTGTATATTTCCAGTATCAATATCTCAGACTATGGAGCACCTACTAACACCAAACTTTCCAGTTATACACTTAGCAGTATTCTGAAGATATTTACAGAAGGATTTGTTGATAAAACATTCCTGGCCTGATTTATGTGACATTATAATAAAAAAAATATAGCGAAAATTTATGTTTTTTAGGCTATGGGCAGTATATTTTGATTTCCTAGGAAATGAAAGCAGATATCCTGAAATCCCTCTGTAATTTTCATTTTGTGTGTAAACAAAATGAAAAAAGAATTTTGCACCTGGCTTTATCACATGTTCAGATCTATCTTCCGGAAATATATTCAAATGTGCGCATATTTAATGAGATAATGCCTCTTTTGCATAATTAAACATACAAATTTCTAAAACTTGTAATACATTTTTTTTTTCATACTTGTATAAGTAATCAACTGAAAAAGTTTCATGGTGATATCTATTATTTTAAAAATATTACCCTATTCACCTGTAGTGTCTCGCCTTAATATTAACCATTCTGTGCAGCATTCTTCTTTTAACAAGAAACTTATCGCACTTACTCTAGCACTAGTTCTGCTCTAGCTGTTTGGTTTTGGAAGGAAATGCACTTATGATTTCTTGAAGTTCTTTTGCCTACCGATGTGGAACACACTTATTGTAAGTCGCTTTGGATAAAAGCGTCTGCAGAATGACCGTAATGTGATGTAATGTAACAATCAGCTCCAGGGGCTCCAGAGCAGTCCCCAACAGTCTTATTTGTCAGTTTGTTCAATTTCTTTGAGTCACTGGCTCTGATGTTGAGTCACTGGCTCTGATGTTGCTGCCCCAACAGATGACTGCAAAGCAGATTGTTCTCTCCACCACAGACGACATGCAGCATTTTGATGCAGACATATCTTGGCTTTCATCATGCAAACACAGTTTAATTTATTTATGTATTTTCCTATTCACTTTATTCTTGTTCTTTTTGATGTTATATTGCCGATTAAAGGGATATGCCACCCCCAGGCCAAATTAAGTGTATCCCCGCATTCCCGAGACATAAATAAGTGTGTGGGAGCGTTTTCCTGGCGACCCAGGCATTGTCCGAATCTCACAGCACTGACCACTGCTTGGTTGCGCGTAATACATACATGCTAGCGTCGCCAGTCGAAATATTTCGCCCAACGTGAATTAATTTACTTGATTTACCTTCTAATTACTGTGTGAGTGGTGTACTTTCACATCGAGTGCAAATGACTGTGTAAATCAACACGGAAGGTTTGCTTTGCTCATGTCGGTTTGGGAACTAGTTTCCGGTGCGGAAAACACAGCCGAAGCACACTCCCCGCTACGTCACTTAATCGGCAATAAATATAAACCAAAAATCATACAAATATTCACATTTGTATAACTTGTACTGCATTTGGTCAGTATTATCTGCAGCGTTAAAACATTGTATTATCATCTTAAACATGACCCAAAGCTAGGTATACGCATATTTTAGTACTTTCTTTGTGGAAGCAAGTAATTTCATCCAGTAGTTTCGAACTTTCATTTGCAAGATATTGTTTTTACAACATAGCTACTATCACACTGAACTAAAAGGCCTAATATCCACATATCCAAAATGTTTCCGGGGATATACGGAAAGATCTAATCTTTAAAAGATCCTAATATAGGATACCCTCTATATACATGTCTGTAGCAAATCCTAGTATAGGATATTCTCCAGATACACATCTGTGATAGATCCTAGTATAGGATATCTTCCGGATACATCATACATCAATATTTTATCACTATAAATCCTTTAAACAACTTCCATCCTGCTCAAAAATAAAACATTCAATCATTTTTAGGATTTTAACCCTTTAAATGACAGTTTAATTATTTGAATTAATTATTGACTAAAAACACAAAAAACATTAAACATTTTCTATAAAACAAATATTATACAGATGGGGCTTTGGTGGTAACTACAGTCTCAGATATGTCAAAGATTAGCAACAAATTTGATTTGACATCATTAGTATATTTTTATGTGCTACAAACTGAACAAACTGAAGTTTTACTGCCGCTTTGAAAGACGAGGTGCTGGACCCAACATCCCCCACCAGTCCCAGCAAACTAGCCACTCATGCTCCCCCAGCACAACAGGAGAAGGGCCTCTTTGAAGCTGCTCACCTCTGACCATACCCCCACCCCCACCCACCACACCAACACCTCTCACTGTCCTGTCTCTTTTATTGTGTTTGCTCACCCCAAGACAAATTCCTTGTATGTTCAAACCTACTTGGCAATAAAGACACATTCTGAAATTCCTTATTTGTCAGCGATGCTGAATAAAAATAAGAAAATAACTTGAAGTAGCCAGTCAACTTCCAAGTCATAAGCTTTATTAGTTTATTAGAATATTGAAAATATGGTTGGTTATGTTATTTTTCAGAGAAACGGCAAATCTTATTCTAAAATCATTAAAAAAGGGGGGGGAAAGGTAATGTTTCTGTAACGTTTCAGCCTAAACATCCTTGTCCCTAAATGCATTTCAGTGATGACACTGGAACAACAAGGCTTACACTTTCCTCCCGACTTCTTGAAAACCTAACCTTAGTCTTGGTATAGGCACAACGGCCAAATGATTCTTTTCACTCAGTGGGTCTACATGATGAGATTAATTTGATTATAGCTATTAGTTAGGTTATGCTCCTTATTTGAGCAAGGGTCATTCTCCTTGGATATATGGCGGTGAGTAAATGGAATCATTGACACAAAGCGTGTCATACCCCGGTACGATAGGTGGCGCTGTACCCATTCCAACTGTTGCTAATAGAGCCACTTCCTGTTGACCTCTTCACCACCAACAACAACAACAAACTCAGGCATTGGAGAAAGATGGAGAACGCAGAGCAAGATGAAGCTACGTCCCTCTACATTTGGTCTGTGATGAGCTGCTTGTTGCACAAACTCGATGCCCAACGGAGCATTCTCCATCGCGTTGTTTGTTTCTTTCTGACGGCGACAACAACAGGAATATCGTCTCCTTCGACTTCCGGGTCACGACCCTGGGAAAACATCTGGAGCATGCGCAGAACGCAAAGTCTGATTCACCACGAGCTTCAGCGTCTACAAGCAGGTTTAGTGTGACTTTCAACCCAGTTATCTCGGGGTCTTAATCCGACTGCGAGTAACCCGATCTGGTCCAATTTTTTGTCAAACTAAGGTGTCTACATGAATTAAATAACTCAGTCTTATTGTAATTTAGCCATTAATCCGATTCTTTACAGTGCCATGTGACCCCCCCTGACTGTATGCTTTTCAGTATGTTGCATAGGAAAATGGTTTAAAAGCCACTTGAGTTACATGAATCACTTTCACTCTAATAGTATCTATCACCGTGTTGTTTGAACCATTTAACCTCAGCCACAGTATGCTCAGCTTTAACTGTCTCACCATCTCTTTTCAAAAAGACTATGACCTTAAGCATTCTGGAAATCAACGCTGGTCGAGCTTCAGCTTTCAGATCAAGAACAGGTTCTCCAGTTTTCTCGTCATTTCTAAGCCACCTTGCGAATACACATGACTTTTGCTCTGTAGTCTCCTGTTGATAATTCCCCCCCTCGTGTGGATCTGTCGAACCTGATGGCGTTGAAAGACACTGTGTACACAGTCATTTTTGTATAAAGTCTTAAACATTACAAAATTTTCTTCATAAGAAATATGCCTTCTGTGTAAAGGTGGAAGCAGAGTCATAAAATGTGAAGTTATGCTGAATATCATCACTGTCTGAAAGAATTTTAAGCCTATTTAACTGGTCCATATTGAGTATGTAGCTGCATTTTGATGCTTTCTTTTTGGAGAATTGAAAATATTCTTGAAGCTGTCTTGGAACACATTTATGTTTCTGAAACACCCTGCCAATCTAGCTATGCATCAAAATGAGTTCTGCATGTCAGTTATTTGTATGGTAGTCACCTAAAATCCCATTAGCCCTTTCAAAAGAAAAACACCAAAATGAATGTACCAGGCCATCGTCTATGATAAACGATTTTAGGTGTAAATGAAGGTGTAAGTTCATGGTACATGATACGCTGACTCAAGGGCCGTGTATACTGTCGCAGCAGTGTGTCGCAGTGAGCTTGTCGCAGACATGATGCAGTTATTTTTGATTTATGCCCACTTTTGAAGCGCGGTCTGCGCTATGTTAATCCCACGCCACAACGCAAGAGGGACAATCACGAACAAGCTAGGATTGTGGGTGTGGTGGGTGGCGTGTTTCTCTTCCGGTTACGGAGGTCATTCAACAACAATGGCGACTGGACGAATGCGCACTTTGATTGAGATGCAGCTGATCGATCTAGAAATAGAAGAAATATTGCTACTACTGGAGCTGGCAGAGAGGCGAAAGAAGGCAAGGCAATTTTATTTATAGAGCACAATTCATACACAGGGCAATTCAAAGTGCTTCACAGCTACATAAAATCACAAGAAGGCAATAAAATCATAAAAAAAAATAAAAAAAAACCATTAAAATAATCATTAGTTAATTAGAAAGTGAAGAGTGCAGATAAAATACTTTCAGGTGTCATATGCACAGCTAAATAGAACTGTTTTCAGCCTGGATTTAAACATTGTCAGAGTTGAGGCCTGTCTCACATCTTCTGGAAGACTGTTCCAGATTTTAGGAGCATAAAACTGAAACGCAGCCTCACCTTGTTTAGTCCTG
Source organism: Odontesthes bonariensis (assembly GCF_027942865.1). Taxonomy (NCBI): domain Eukaryota; kingdom Metazoa; phylum Chordata; class Actinopteri; order Atheriniformes; family Atherinopsidae; genus Odontesthes; species Odontesthes bonariensis. The sequence continues at coordinate 33,047,856 of NC_134523.1, forward strand.
ACTCTGGGCCCCAGCAGGAGACCCCTCCCTGAGGTTCTCAGAGCCCGAGTTGGTTCATATGGCTCTGACATGTCAGAGATGTACTTTGGCGCTTGACCGTGAAGAGACTTGTACACAAGCAGAGCTGTTTTAAAGTCTATTCTCTGAGCGACAGGAAGCCAGTGCAGAGACCTGAGCACTGGACTAATATGGTCGTATTTCCTGGTTCTAGTCAGGACTCGAGCAGCAGCGTTCTGGATGTACTGCAGCTGTCTTACAGCCCGTTTAGAGAGCCCAGTGAGCAGGCCGTTACAGTAGTCTAACCTGCTGGAGACAAACGCATGGATCAGTCTCTCTAAGTCTGGTTTAGACACTATCCCTTTGATTCTGGCAATGTTTTTTAGATGGTAAAAAGCTGCTGATGTTACAGATTTAATGTGGCTGTTAAAGTTCAGGTCTGAGTCCAATATTACCCCGAGATTTCTAACCTGATTATTAGGTTTTAGAGAGAGAGTCTCAAGGTGACTGATAACACTTTCTCTTTGTTTCTGTGGGCCACAGACAATAATTTCAGTTTTGTCTGAGTTTAGCTGGAGAAAATTGTTTTGCATCCACACACTGATTTGTTCGATGCAGCGACACAGTGTATCTACAGGCCCGTGTTCTCCTGCCGTCAGTGACACGTAGATCTGAGTGTCATCTGCATAGTTGTGGTAGGACACATTATAGCTGCATATTAGCTGGCCTAGTGGAAGCATGTACAGATTGAACAATACGGGTCCCAGGATTGACCCCTGGGGAACCCCACAGGTCATAGCCATTTGGTCTGAGACACAGTTACAGATTTCAACAAAATATTTCCTGTCCTCCAGATAGGACTTGAACCAGTTTAAAGCACGACCAGAGATTCCCACCCAGTCTTCTAACCTCTGTAATAAGGTCGCATGGTCAACTGTGTCAAAGGCAGCACTCAGGTCCAGCAGAACTAAGACTGTGACTTTACTTGCATCTGTGTTCTGGCGGATGTCATTTGTTACAGAAGATGGTCTGTATGCCCTGGCGGCGGTCATACAAACAAAACAAGCCGGTTAGCAAACCGGAAATACGCATAGTGTAGACCGGATGTAGAGTTGACCAATCAGAGGCCTTCTTTCTCTCCTCGCTGCGACGATATCTGCGACGATATCTGCGACGATATCTGTGACGATATCTGCGGCACTGTCTGCGGTCAGTTACAATTTTGGGGAGGTGCACCAGAGTGTCTGCGGAAGGGGGGGGGGGACATATCTGCGTTAACTGCGACACAAACGCAGACAACCTGGTTTCCGACCATAAACTCCGCTTCAAGGAGTCAGGAGTTTGACTGTAAAATTGGGAAGGACTGGCTATTTAGTATACCTTTTTCTTTCTACACTTGCATTACTCATTTAGCTGTACAAGATATTATACATGGGATCAATAACATGCAATCGAACAGGGTCAATATAAGGCAAGGCACTATACCCGGCCCCATAAATTCCTTCTAACCTTGCTTGATCTGCCTTTGATTTAGCTCTTTTTGCTTTCCTGGCATACAAAATTTGATTTTCTTTTGATCTCGTGGCCACTGATCACACTGAAAACCTGAGTAGTCAACCTTCTTATCAATGGTTCTAGGAAATTTTTTTAAACATTTAGAACATCCCATTTTTGCCATGTGGCCTAGAAACCCTCCGGTCTTGTGAGATGCTGGAATATCACTTGACAAACACAGTAGAGCAGCTCTGTATTGTTGCTTTCCTAAAGCAGAAGAGTATTACAGGTAAACCCCCTTCCACAGGTCATAAAGGTCACTGACAAGAGATCCCAAGTAGGGCTTAATATGCCCTTAAGGCAGAATGATTCCTGAAATGATAATATTCTCCTGCTTAAATCTTTCCTCACGAGGCAGATTCATTATAACTAGGTACATAACACCTACGGATTCTTTAACCTCATCATAGGGCTGAAACCAGTCAACATTAAGCATGAGACCCAGATTACGTGCTTCAGAGAGGAATGGCTTGCCATCATAAGATTGAAAGTCTTTCCAAATCTTTCCATCATACATGTCAGCATATATATTGTCACACATTTCTCACAGGCTTCATTAAAACCTGGTCTGTGTGCTTAGTCCTGCAAACTCTTTGAAACATTTCTGTGGCAAAAGCTACGTTTAGGATATAAATATGTTTACCCTTTTTTTCCAATGACTGTTTTCAAAAGCAGAGTTCCACATTCCTTACGATGACGCTTTTGTGTATGTTTTGTACGAGTTTATTTTCCAACATGACTACATCTTGCAGATTTTTTTCTTATGACTCGTCCATCGTTTACAATTATTGTTGCCTCCTCAAATGTATTTACTATTATAGTTACAAACTGGGCATGCCGCATAGTGAATGAAGTAATCTCTTTTGAGTGAAAGTATTTTTCTGACCAAATACATGGTTGAAGGAATTATTTCAGCCAAATGTTTCAATATATCAAGTCTGAAAATGCTACCAACCACAAAAAGAAATGACCTAACCAGATCTAACAGTGCTATATTACAGCATACTGTAGTGCGGTTATTTTGATTGGTTATTCAGCCCTTGCACAGCAGGCCTGTTCGAGGGGCTTGATTTCATTGGCTGCTTCCGCTAGCCAGTATCAAATCTACAGATAGATACGCTAGCTACACTGCGGCCCTGAGTTGTGTGTTTTCCAAAAAAGTTCACGTTGAGTAGCACGTAAATGATGCCTAGGACAAGTCAATGATGCCTGGGACAGGAAAACAACTCCTCGCCATTTCTTCAGACTCGGAGGACATCGACGAGATAAGTGTCAATATGAGTGGACGACGGAAAACTGAAACGCCCATATGTGGGTCTTCACGGTGAAATCAAGTAAGATGGCGCCTCGTTGGAGCCAGTGGCAGAGCCGGCAGTCCTAGGACTATGGGCATCACATCGGACGGTATGTGGAAGTAAGTTGATACTCGTTTTTAGTTGTTGAAAATGCTGAGTTACTTGAGTTTAGCTTCGCAGACAAACTGAATGAAACTGCAGTCACTTTACTTGCAACTGATAGGCTAACCACTAAACTTGGTCCCATAGGGGACTCTGCTCAGTTGGGGGGTACAACATTATTCCATAATGAGGTTTTACTCAAATGAATCAGAGATTTGAAATATTATTTTCCCCTCACAGCCAGAGGTGGTGCTACATCAACATGTTTGAAAAGAGTATGGGCATAATTAACTACGTCAATAAATTTTGTCTTGGTACATGAAGTAGTTTCTGAGAAAAAGTATGTCCTCATATGTGGAGAATGGGTCAGTGTTAATAGATAAAAGTAGAAAGTTACCACAAGTATAAGGCTCCTTATTACTTCCACAAAAAGACACTAACTGTAAAATGCAACAGAACAGTTAAGTTTTGATTGCAAGTGCAAGAAAACGTTGTGGTCCACACTACACATGAGACTTTCCTGCACAGCCCTTTTCATTTCAAATATTTCTCTCCCCAAAGAAAGTTTGACAATTGGTTGAAAAGGTCCGTCACATATTAATATGTGTCACTTTTTGTGTTCATAGGAGCTACTTCGAGAAAGTTGACTCTAAGTCGACTGAGGACAACAGAATGGAAGAGGATCAGAGGGCCAAAGCTCCCAACAACATAAGGCATAAAGTGAGTTGACTAATTTATGGATTGTTGACATGTTTTTTTTTAAAGATCCTAAGAATGAAAAAGAGATCTCTGGTTTGCTTTTCGTGTCACATTACAGTGTTATAGATAGTCTGCAGTGTTATCTCTGGACACAATAACTGAAATATGTTGTATGACCTGTGCATAAAGATGTAGTTTCAGGCAATGCAGAAGAGGTAAAAAAAATCACATGTTTTAATGTGTTGGTTTTTTAATGTATACATTTAAAAAGTGTTCTCATTGACCTATGGCTGTCATCAGATACCTTGAAGGCTGCCTGCATGCCTGATGACCGACGAGGAGACGGACACTGAACACAAGGAAACATGGAGAGTGTATCCACCTAAATGGAAGGCAACAAAACTCACAGACATTTCAGATGGCTGCCAGCGCAAACTTTCCGAGCTACAGAGAAAGTCCTGCAGGATGGTACACCGCAGAGTGCCCAGTGGCGTATGCAGCATGAGGCAGCCTCCAAGAGGCATCAACAACATTTATTTTAAATTAAACCATCGATTTTTTTTTTTTTTTTTTTTTGTGTTCTTGGTCTGTTTTTATGTCTGATATATTTTCATTCATATGTGTATTTATGTAGATGTGAAACACCTGATTTAATAGACTACTTTATAAAATGTTAATTTAATAATACTGATATTTCATAAATGCTTATTGGAATGGTAATGTGTTTATTGGTCCAGCTGGTGATTTGTACAACGTGATGATGGTACAGAAACCAAAATTAAAGATGTAGAAAACTGACTGGGTGATCTTAAAATGTCTGATGTAAGATCTTAGAAGATAAGATCATTTAAGAGGGTTAATACTTTTACATGAAGGCCTACATGCCATATTTCACAATTAATGAAGAGAACTAGTACATCAACCATCGGGTTCCTACATTTGCATAAATGAAAAATCCGTAAATATCCAGCGTGCATCCGTCACATATGGTCGCGAGTCTGAACATTAAACGCCAAAGATGCTGCGAGTATGCGGAGAGATCTAAAGTAGGAACTGTGGGGGACTAAGTACACATGTATTTTCTTGATACGTCGCAGATGGGTATCCTGAATTTGGGGATTTTTCAGGATCCATTTCTTTCCGTATATGCGGGGGATATCTGAAAACCGAATCCGTCAGGTATGCGACGCAGATTTTCCCGTTTATTGTCCGTATATGTGACATATACGGGCATATCACCGCATCGGATAGTACCGTATCTTTATGCTTTTAGTGCAGTGTCATGTCATAGTTACCAGATTTCCTTTTATAGTCAAATGATCATGTATGTTATACAGCATGAACATTCAATAATGGAAATTTTACGCCACAAGGAACGAGTAATCCACTATCATTTCTCAGAGCACAGCACTTTTTTTGTTTTTGAGATATCTTTACGAAAAATGTGTTTTTAGTTGAGGGGGCAAGCTCCCCTAAAGACCCAGCAGTGTAGGCAGTGGCGGAGCCAGGAAATTATCTGTGGGGTGGCCAGGATGGTTATGTGATCATTTTGGGCTGGCAATGTCTATCAACAGTACCACCATTATTATAGCTAGTACTAGCAAAGTTAACTAAACAAATACACTGACAAAATTGACTGCCCATCTTATAAAAGTATGACATATTTATTATGTTCTGTATGATTTAACTTATTTGGGGGAGTTATCTAACATTAAAAACATGTACCCAGTTGACAAAGATGATAGTCAATTTTCCTGTTATTAAAATGATAGTGGTGGTGCCGTCGCAGTGCAGGAAAGTTTCCGCACGCCGTAAAGTAGCGACAGCTGTGATGCAGTGTTTGGAGTCAGGCCAGGGTGGCCAATAGGAAAACCAGCATCAATTCTTATAGGTATACTTGCACAAAGTCAGGGATTTTGTAGGATTATAGTCAGGTGTATGATGAACCAATTATACCAAACAGGTGCTAATGGTCATCAATGTCACACGTAGGTTGAAACACAGTCATGAACTGAAACAGAAACAGCTGTGTAGGAGGCTTAAAACTGGGTGAGGAACAGCCAAACTCTGCTACAAAGGTTAGGTTGTGAAAGACAGTTTCATGTCATGGCAAGATTGAGCACAGCAACAAGACACAAGGTACTTCTACTGCATCAGCAAGGTCTCTCCTAGACAAAGATTTCAAAGCAGACTGGGGTTTCAAGATGTGCCGTTCAAGCTCTTTTGAAGAAGCACAAAGAAACGGGCAACGTTGAGGATCGTAGACGCAGTGGTCATCCAAGGAAACATAGTGCAGCAGATTGAAGACACATCAAGCTTATTACCCTACGAAATCGGAAGATGTCCAGCAGTGCCATCAGCTCAGAACTGGCAGAAACCAGTGGGACCCAGGTGCACCCATCTACTGTCCGGAGAAGTCTGGCCGGAAGTGGTCTTCATGGAAGAGTTGCGTGGAAACAAGGCCAAGCGACTCAAGTATGCACGAAAACATAGGAACTGGGGTGCAGAAAAATGGCAGCCGGAGCTCTGGACTGATGAGTCAAAATTTGAAATATTTGACTGTAGCAGAAGGCAGTTTGTTCGTCAAAGGGCTGGAGAGCGGTACAATAATGAGTGTCTGCAGGCAACAGTGAAGCATGGTGGAGGTTCCTTGAACGTTTGGGGCTGCATTTCTGCAAATGGAGTTGGAGATTTGGTGAGGATTAATGGTGTTCTCAATGCTGAGAAATACAGGCAGATACTTATCCATCATGCAATACCATCAGGGAGGCGTATGATTAGGGATGGGAATTGATAAGATTTTTACTATTCCAATTCCATTTTCGATTCTGCTTAACGATTCGGTTCTTTATCGGTTCCCTTATCGATTCTCATTTGGAGAAAAAAGACAACAAACCGGTCGATTAGCACCAACTTTGTTAGTTTAGAAGTAACACGAGTCATGACCTTACAAACCCAACAACGGTGAGGTCCACATTGGTCTATCATGGCCTGGGTAATTTAACTCTTCCTGCTCTGGTGAAAGGAGAAGCTGGAGGTAGAGGTGAACTGGGGGTAGTACCACCAGCCTCTGGCTCTGAGCCAGTCAGGCTCTGTCTCTCATGATTTCATCTAAATGTAATGCCTGAGAAGGCATTCATTTAACCTTAACCGTTACTAACAGCAGCTTTTACAATGAGGCAAATGGTCCTAACATGATAGGCAGTGTTTGTTAGTTAGTTACTTACCTGCAGTGTTAGCCGAGGACATGCTAACATTGCTAACGTTGCTGGGTTCAGATTCACCAACGTTAGTCCGGAGCAGATCGAAAACGCGACATTCATTCATAGTTATTGCATGTTGGTAGTATTTCCTCCCTTTGGTGAAATATTCACTTTGCAAGTTGTCCTGTTGTCGTCTTTTTTAGGGATGTGGAACCAAACTTTCGAGCGTTTGTACCGCTTGGGCGCCATGTTTACTGTTGGCTGCTGGCTGCGCTGGACTCGCCACGCAACGCTGCGTGGTGACGTCATTCGCGCCCACTGGAATCGATAAGGGAATCGTTTGCAAAATCGCCAAACGATTCCAAGGAATTGAAACACTGGGAACCGGTTCTCAACAAGAACCGGTTTTCGATTCCCATCCCTACGTATGATTGGCCCCAAATTTATTCTGCAGCAGGATAATGACCCCAAACATACAGCCAAAGTCATCAAGAACTATCTTCACCGTAAAGAAGAACAAGAAGTACTGGAAGTGATGGTATGGCCCCCACAGAGCCCTGATCTCAACATCGAGTGTGTCTAGGATTCCATTAAGAGAGAGAAGGATGTGAGTAGGCCTACATCCACAGAAGATCTGTGGTTCGTTCTCCAAGATGTTTGGAACAACCTACCAGCCGAGTTCCTTCAAAAACTGTGTGCTAGTGGACTTAGTAGAATTGATGCTGTTTTGAAGGCAAAGGGTGGTCACACCAAATATTGATTTGATTCAGATTTCTCTTTTGTTCATTCACTGCATTTTGTTGATTGATGAAAACTAAATGATTAACATACACTTCCATTTTTGAAAGCATTCTTTGTTTACAGCATTTTTTCACACCTGCCTAAAACTTTTGCACAGCACTGTATATAGTATATTCTTTTTTTTAATTAAGTGTATCTGTACCCGTGTATGGAGGAATTGAATAATAAATTACTTAATATTCGTTTAATTAAAAAAGAAAATTGAAAAAACTTCAAATAAGGGAGCATGAGGCAAAAATCAACTTTCAGAAATGGTAAGAAGAATGTGTAATCTTAAACCACTCAATATTTTTGGTTTAATGACACATCATTAGCTAGGAAACCTTTTAAAAATGTGCTTTGTATGTATGAATTGGACTAATTTAGGATTTAATTAATTGGATTTGATTGGATTCTGATTGGATTACACTGAATTAGATTCTAATTGGCTTGAATTGGATTATATGTTTGAAGTGCCTTGAGATGACTGTTTGGCAACATATAAATATAACTGAATTGAATTTAAAACACAGAACCTTAAATAATTGAATGATGCATCACAGAAAATAAAGAAGCCATCCTAAAGCAGCAGTATGATGTACAAATAATTATTTCTCCTTGACTCTATGCTTCGTAAAGGTGATAATTGAGTGTTGGACTAAACATCCAGCAGAAGTGGATAGATGCAGGATTGCCATTAAAGGTCTTGTACAGTTGCACATTTTCAAGTAAACCCAACATTATATCTTCAACTCAGCTGAAATTAAAAAAAGCATAGCAGATTTTCAGGATAAATAAATTAATAAATAAATAAAGTACACAATGTGTTTCTCTTGTGTTCAAGAGTTCAAAAATTTTCAAAACTGGGCTGCCACAGATTTTTCACCAGATTTACCTCTGACTCGTCTATCTGATCTTTCTTGAACAGTTTCTGCTGTCATGTCTCTCTCTCCAGATTAATGTCACTAACTGGATACAAGTATCTGTTGGTTATTCACTCTGTTCTGCTCACCTGGTTGAACAGAAAGTGACGGTTTCACGCTATGGCTTCTTTCTCTTAAATCTTTCATGACTTTGCAGGAAGGTAAGATCAAAGAGACATCAAAGCATGAAACCTTTACAAGGGATGAACAATATGAATTTCTGTCATTTTTACCTGTAAATGAATTCAACAGGTCTTCTGATATACTGTTCTTGCAGTTAGTATACAGTAAAACCACAATGTTAATAGTAGCGTTTTAAAAGTACATGGTGTCTTACTATAATGCTCAATATTGGATATTTTAATACAACTAAATGTTAGATGATGATATTAATGAATTCATATTCTTCTTTCGCCACAGCGAGTCGATCTCGCGTCATCGTTTTGGCCCGTTTTACACCGGATGCCCTTCCTGATGCGACCCTCGCCATTTAGTGGGACCGGCACTAGAAATACACTGGCTCGTGTTCCCCAGTGGCTGGGCGTTCACATGATGCATATTATTGAATTCTTCTTCTTCTTTCGGCCTCTCCCTTTATCGGGGGTTGCCACAGCAAGACAATCTGATTTGGCCAGATGCTCTTCCTTCCTCATCATTTATCCGGGCCTGGAACCGACACTAAAAATACAGGCTGGCTTGTGCTTCCCAGTGGCTGGGCACTGCTAGGGACCAAATAACCCAGTGGTTCTCAATTTCTGTCATAGCTCCTCAGCTATTGTGTGAGGTTTTTTTGCACTTTAAGATGTGGTGGGCAACTTTGTACGAGGCTAACAGTGCTTTTTTTATTAACTGATGCTCACAAACATCCGGCCTGTTGGCGATACTCGTCGAGTTTTCCATGAAAAAAGTCCAGTGGCTTATTGGCATAACTACACTGCAAAAAATAGGGATCTTCAAACAAGATAAAAAACACTAAAACTAAGGGAAAATGTACTCAAAACAAGTGAAAAAATCTGCCCATGCAGCAAGATAATTTGACTTGGCAAGAATTCTTAAATTAAGATTGTAGGAGTCTTGTTTCTAGATTTAACAAAGGCAGTTTTGTGAACAAACATTTGTCATATGCTTAAAATCCAAGGAATAAAGTGTGTTTTCAGATATTTTCTGTGTGACTCTTGAATCAAGCATGTTGAGTTTGTTATTGAATCTTAAAACAAGATTTATTTTGATGAGACTTTGGAGGAGAAACGTAATACATCTTATTTTAAGTGTTAATTGTCTCATTTTATGATTCCCTGCCTGTTTGAGACAAAAAAAGTAAAGTTTTGCTTGATATAAGATTATACTGATAAGTTGAAGACTTAAAATAAGGAATTCATTCTTAAAACAAGAAAAAATATCTAGCACTTCTAAATGTAAGGTTGTTTTTCTTGGTAAGAACCAAATAATTTGCAGTGTAGGGTGTAAGGTCTCCAGGTGCCGTCTTTTGGTTTCATGTGGTCTGCTGCAAGAGTTTTTAGGCATAAAACACACAAAGGTTTTTCCTAATTTTCAGACTGTATTCACGGTAAACCCAAGGACTATGTAGGCTTCGTGGTATTATCTGGTCTTATTGTGTTTATGCTGGTTAACGTCACTTGCCTCTGACGCATCTTCCACTTTTCTTTTCATTCCTGTCACAAACTCCTCCATCTCTCCTCCATCTCTCCTCCATCTCTCCTCCATCTCTCCTTCATCTCTCCTTCATCTCTCCTCCTCCCTCAGCTCTGCACACCGGTGTATCTATCTTCCACTGGGTTGGACAGGCAGCCTGTTGATTAGTTTCAGCTTGTCCTTGTGACCAAAGCTGTTGCACCATTCACCTTTGTAGATGCATTTGCATTTCTTTTGTTTTTGCATGAGAGACTGCTGCCATCAGACAGTGCTGTTGCCATGGGGATCTGTTGAAGCTACTTCATCTTTCATTGGTTTTAATGTTGTGGCTGATTGATGTACAATATATTGCAGAGATATGTAAAATCCCTAATGGAATATTGATGGGTAAGGAGGATAATGACACATTTAAAGATCCTCCGAACACACAAAGCAACTTTTTAAAGCTCTGATCACCCCCACCTCCAAATGCATTGTGATGCATTGCAAACATCTTATATCTCTAAATCTTTCCTTTTTAATCCATTTTGATATGCAAGCCTCCTGCTTTTCTACAAATTTGAATTTATTTCTCATAAGTTTTGAGTCACATTCTTTAAGTGGAAACTAAATATCTCATCTGATGATACTAGCATGATGTTGGTGAAACACTGAAAATAAATTTTAGATATCATGAATTTATTTTCTTTTGTTTGAATGTTTTCTTATCGGATTTTGTATTTCATTCATCAGGTATTCATTGTATCATTTATTTTTCTGCACTGGATTATGAAATGTATTCAAAAGTTTCAAAATTTTTTGCAAAATTGATCACACAAGTGCATCCAGTCTGTGATAACACATACAACACCTACAGGAAGCTGAAGACAGGCAGGTGAAGAAAACTGTGACTTTGTTATAAATAAAGAAAAACACTGCAAAGGCAGGAAGAGCAAAGTATTAAACTGAAAACTAACAATGAACTAAACTCAAGATAAATGACTGACTGACAGGAGGAGGTATGACAATGATCTGGAACCAAACCAAGAAAAAATATGAATAATATACACTGAGGGAGATGATTTCAAACAAGGAGCCGGGAAAGTAATCAGTAACTGAAAACCATGTGCGAAACAGGAAGTTAACAGACCAGAAAACAAGTTACAGCCTTCTCCTCTAAATAAAACAGGATGCAAGGTAACTAAACGGAGAGAAGTAAACTGATGAGAAAAAAAGAAAAAAAATTAACAAGGGAAAACTAAGAAACCAAACAAACAAATATAAAACCAAACAAAAACTCATAAACCATTACAACAGCACAACACTAACACGAATGCCATTGAGGTAATTATGCTCAGCACTGTGTTGTGAAAAAACAACACACACCAGCAAATCCAGCAAACAATCAGTGGGGTTACATGGCACTGAAAGGATCGGATTAATGGCTAAATTATAATAAGACAGAGTTATTAAATTCATGTATACACCTTAGTTTGACTAAAAATTGGATCGGATCGGGTTACTCGCAGTCGGATTAAGACCCCGAGATAAGTGGGTTGAAAGTCACTCTAAACCTGCTCGTAGACGCTGAAGCACGTGGTGAATCAGACTTTGCGTTCTGCGCATGCTCCAGATGTTTTCCCGGGGTCGTGACCCGGAAGTCAAAGGAGACGATATTCCTGTTGTTGTCGCCGTCAGAAAGAAAGAAACAACGCGATGGAGAATGCTCCGTTGGGCATCGAGTTTGTGCAACAAGCAGCTCATCACAGACCAAATGTAGAGGGACGTAGCTTCATCTGGCTCTGCGTTCTCCATCTTTCTCCAATGCCTGAGTTTGTTGGTGGTGGTGAAGAGGTCAACAGGAAGTGGCTCTATTAGCAACAGCTGGAATGGGTACAGCGCCACCTATCATACCGGGGTATGACACGCTTTGTGTCAATGATTCCATTTACTCACTGCCATATATCCAAGGAGAATTACCCTTGCTCAAATTAGGAGCATAATACAACTAGCTCATCATGTAGACCCACTGAGTATTATTCCATCGATCCAATAGTTTCAATTAAGGAAATCTATCCATAGTCTGTATCCTCTTCATTACCAATCATGGTGTTGTGACCCACAAGTGGGTCGCAGGAGATTTTATGTGGGTCACCAAATAAAATGAAGTGCCAAATTGAAGATGGGTTCTTGATAAATTGTTTAAGCCAATTTATTTTGAAAGTATTATTTAAAGTGTAAAAGTCTAAAAAGTTAAGGCTACCATTATCAGAGGAGTTCATTATTACTGTTTTTTTTTAATAGATTGGTTTTTGTTCCTCCATATGAAGTTAATAACATCTTTTGAGACCTTTTAGTTAACATCGAGAGATAAAACAACATGTAAGACGGGATATTCGCATCAAATATTCTTTAATAGCAGCGCTCATATTTTGAAAACATGTAAACCGTAGTCTTTCCGGTTTAAAGCACGGACCACCACCAGTCCATTCAGCGACGATTCACGTCGCCTGAGGGTACCTACCTTTTCCGTTTTGGTTAATGTCGTTGTCGTTTCTCTTTTGCCGTTGTGATTTGCACTTCAGGGCCACCGTAGTAGGGTCCTGGTGAGAGTGTATGTTCTGAGAAATTAAATCCATGCTTTTCCCCTTGAGAAGAAGTCTTTACAGACTGAGCTGTTCACTGATGAATGGCTTCTAACATGGTCATATCTGGCAGATATCTTTTATCTCTCAACGAGCTGAGTTTGAAACTGCAAGACAGCATGATGATGTTTTTGCAAACATAAAAGTTTTGCAAACTCTCACTTTCCTAAAAGTCTCTGAAGCCAAAGCCATGCCACTACATGTTCCCCTCTGTGTTACAGCCAGGAGAGGAAACATCTGGCTGGACTTATAAAGACACACCTCATTGATAACTTTGATCACTATTACTCTAAGGGCAGATATGACATTTTGTGTGACAAAAGTTGGATTCAAAATGCCTTTGAATTTGGAAGCCCAGAATCCGTGCTTGTGCTAGGACTAGCTGCTGCTGAAGGAACTGAGCCGTTATAAATGAGCAGTGCTTATTCCTTTTACAATCACATACAAGTGTTAGGTGGATTTTCAGTTCTCACTAAAATAAAGACAAAATTCAGGAATAGACTGAATGCTGCACCTCATATGCATGTTGCACTATCTTCATGTACGCCGAAATCGAATGAAATCATGAAAAACAAGCAGGCCCATCTCTCACATTAGCAAGGTAGACTGACTTGATGTGGTTAAAAGATTTTGGCTGTGTTCGAAACCGCCTACTACATACTACATACTTGCAAACGGCATACTCATTCGATCAGACAGCATGCAGAGCGTTTACACACAGTGCACTTTGTTCCTGCCCGAGCCGAAATCAGCCGGCCTGAAGCTGATTTCGGCTCGGGCTATAAACTCTGTAAATATATAACTTTAGCAACATTTGAAACATTTTCAGGTGAGAAAGTAGTCGTTTAGATCCCCAACGTGTTGAAAACCTGTTTACAATTTTGTTCCCATGAATTCGGCACTGCTAAAGCTAGCCGCAATGAGTAACGCACTTCCGGTTATTTTCACAAAATAAAATACCTGTATATATATATATAAAGGTGTACTGTACTTTTCAAAGAATCTTTCAATAAAAAAAATGTTTTGATAGCACTAAATGTTCATGTTGCTGTGATAGTTGCTGTGAATGAAAGGCTTGCATTCAGTCTGTCTGTTTGTTTTTATTGATGACAGGGAGAAAAACAAAGTATTAACTGTCTTATTTTGGATTTACTTTGTTTCATTTAGTATAAATTGTGTAAATTGTACTGATGAGAATATAAAAACAATAAGATGCCCTGTCCAGGGTATCCCCAGGTTTGACCACATGAAATTTAAGACCTTTTTAAGACTTTTTAAGACCACAAAAAATGAAAATTAAGACTGGGGTCGCGACCCTGGGGGGTTCGATCCCCTTTAGGACACAAAACACCACGTACACAAATCAGTTTAAAATATGTTATTTCACAGGTCATGCAGAGCAGTCACTGTACATATTGTGGATAGGTCAAGTAATTGAAAACACATATGCTTAAAGTGTACTTTTGACTACTGTACTTAGTACAAAGTACAATATTTTCGGCGATTTAAAATGCGCTTCATTGCATTGTCATGCGTTTTGTCCCGAATAAATACCGCTAACGAGAGAAGTTGTCCTCCTGTGATTCACCGATTCATACGAGTTTTACAAAGCTGCCGTCAACATTCACCACTGACCTCTCATGTCACAGAAATAAGCCACGCTAAGCACGCTGTAGCACACCAAAATACATCGCCATTTTCTTTGTAACATAAAGCACTGTTGTCATCTTAGCATTAGTCGGAACTGCTTCAGAACAGCTACGTAAAGCTACTGTTGTGATCGATAACAAAATGGCATTCCATGTTCATTGCTACTGCTCGCAAATATATCTGCTATGGCCAAGTTCAGCAAAGAAGGGTTGACGTTCTTGAGCTAGCTTAGCATGTTTTGCGCTCCTCATGTCCAGGGCAAGGTGACCTAATGTTGTAAGTTTGAATTGTTTACGACAGCACTTACATCTCGCCTCCACGTCAGTCTCCGGGGCCGCGAGCAACCAGCTGCTGTATTTTGGATCACTTAGCCATTGCGGGTTGAATTTGCACTTTCCCATCTTCGAAACAACTGACCACCAACTGCCGGGCGGGTTGGCTCACGCGCGCTGTCACTGTCACTGTCATTGTACTCACGAACTGTCAGGCTAGCCGAGACCTGTGTGCTCATGCTTCATATTCACGTTCGCGCGCTCTGTTATTCATGTTTGACGTTCATGGGGCTGTGGTTCGTTCACGTTTTCTGCGTTGCTCGTAATTCGCTACAGATCGGTTGAGGGGGAAAAATAGACCAGAGAAATTTAAGACCTATGTATGACATTTTAGACCCGTGACACACATTTAAGACCTTTTTAAGGCCTAAAATCGGGGGAATTTTTTTTAAGACTTTTTTAAGACTTTTAAGACCCCGCGGCTACCCTGCCTGTCAACTCTTCTGAGATGCATTTAGTGTATTTCACCTCGCTGCGTTTTATTTAAGTAAAATTGAACAGATGGAAAAAGTCAAAGTCAACTTTATTGTCAAATCTGTATACACAGGATTGAAATTACGTTTCTCTCAGACTCAATAGTGCAGCGGTAACATTTAACTTAACACTTTAATACACAGCAAAAATAAACTATAGTAACCAGTAAACAGAGTGACAGTACAATGTGGATATATATATCTACAAAGTCTCTGACATTGACATCAGAAGTAAAGTGGCATATGCAGAAGTAAGTAAAATAAATATGTTTATTTGCAAATATATATGTGCAAAGTAAATGTAAAGGTCCTTGATGTATTGTTACGACTAAAATTATGGTATGCAGTGGATTTGGAGTAGTGCAAATATAACAGAAGTGCAAATTGAATGTTCAGATTTGTACAGAGATGTGTGCAAAACACAGTTCTTAATGAGTTCAGTGTTGAATTTGTGAGTTATGTAGAATAAATATTCTTTGCTGGATTTGCATGTGTTGCTTCTTCCCAACGCAGTGCTGAGCATAGTCAGTTGCATATTAACACAATGACATTTGTGTTGTAATGGTTTATGAGTTTTATATTTGTTTTCTCCAGCTAAATTCTTTCCCATCAGTTTACTTCTCTCCGTTTAGTTACCTTGCATCCTGTTTTATTTACAAGAGAAGGCTCTAACGTGTGCTCTGGTCTGTTAACACATTGAATACCGGCGGTTTTTACAGAATTATGTCGTAGAATCCCAGCGTTCTAAACCATTTTTTTGACGTTTTTTGTACAGTCACAGCATATTATGTGATAGGGCCACTGAAACATGTTATGGCTCGTTTGAAAGCTGAGACTTTAAACTCTTTGTGGGTCAAAACTGCGTGTCTCTAGGTGCCGCCATTAGCGAGCTATCCTTAGCTAAACCAAGGCGGGTATCCACCAAAATCAACAACAAACTGAGATATCGGGGCTTTTGTGAAACGTGCGCTCTTTCAGCCTGTCGCACTTTAGATACTTACATATCCGGGTCAGAGGATTTGCGTCGCGTCGCATGTGGCAAAGCTAACCTGTTCATAAGACCGCCTCCTTAGACTTGTCGCGTGTCTTCTTCTCCTTCTTGTTGTTTGTTTATGTTACTTTACCGTCACCCT
Source organism: Odontesthes bonariensis (assembly GCF_027942865.1). Taxonomy (NCBI): domain Eukaryota; kingdom Metazoa; phylum Chordata; class Actinopteri; order Atheriniformes; family Atherinopsidae; genus Odontesthes; species Odontesthes bonariensis. The sequence goes on from NC_134523.1 coordinate 33,064,274, forward strand.
CTGGAAACCGACACGTGCGATTGGACAAAATGCGGAAATGCACAACAATCAATGCAGCGTTATCAAAATTGTTCTTGAGTTGACACAAAGCCATTGGCTTAATGATCAAAATGTCCAGATGATGACACCAGTTTTTGACTGCCATCTATGTCAGTTCTGTTCATCACATAATTACAAAAATCACACAGAATGTGCATTAGAATGTATAGATTCAGAATCCATAAAAAAAACGTAAAAACGTATTTTTACCATGTGGGAGCCAACGCATGGGCAGTAAAAACGTAGGAAAGGGGAAAGAGGGAGAGCAAAAAAAAGAAGGAGAAACGAGACAGAGATAGAAAGAAATGATCGGAGACGACAATGAAAAACAAGACGAAACCAAACAACTAGTCTCTCCATCTGTAGAAAACCAAACAGAAAACATCTTACGGCCTCTGTGGGGAAACCGGCGGAAAACCTTCAGGAGCACCTGCAAGTCGACAAACAGAGAGAAAAGACAAAACAACAACAAAAAAAGCACAAGCAGCAACAATATCAGCAGTTAATACATATAATGTAACTGTGGACACGGATGGTTTGAAACCACTGGGCGACATAATGTATAATAAGCAGCGATCAGAACAGGCAGAGAGGGCCCCATGAGCCAGAAATGAAATACAAAATCTGATAAGAAAACATTCACATAAGTAAATAAATGCATGTTATTTAACATTTATTTTCAGTGTTTCACCAAAATCATGCTAGAATCATTACAAGAAGTGCATTATGTGCACACAACGAACCAATGCAGGACAACCTTGGGTAGTCCACAAACAGCCAGCTCTGCTCTGAATGAGGTATTTAGTTTCCAATTAAAGCACGTGACTCAAAACTATAAAGAAAAACAGGAGGCTTACATATCAAAATGGATTCAGCTATTTGTAAGTAGATTCTGAACAATATTAACATTTCATTTGCGTCAGAATTTCTAATATGAGCTCTGTTTTAGTTATTTTTTGGTCTCCCTAACTCTTAAGAAATATATCAGGTTAGCTTGTGAGCACATCACTATGTTCAGCAGCTCATATCTAACTTATCCTTTATACTATTTGGAGACAGGCATGTTATGTAGCATTTACACTGAGAGTTGTTTAATGGTCTGTATTAGTGGCGCCGATTTACGTTTCTGCTGGCGGGGGCTCACCGTGATTGCATGACCCGCACACACGCTCTCTTTCAAAACACACACAGTCTACACACCGGTGATGCATACGAGAAGTTAATGTCAATGTAACCTAACACAAAAGGCTCAGATGAAGATAAAGGAAAAACAAAATCCACAATGCAACAGTGCAAAGCTCACAAAACACTTAGTAGTCTATCCATGGGTATTTACCTTTCCTTACCTGCTACTGTCCTCAGTTCTTGACACCGTAGAGTTCTCGCTGGAAGACGGTGTCGAGTCGGTGGATATTTTTGGTATTTTTGTGGCAAATTTGTCCATTTTGTTGGCTACATCAACCACTATGCTAGTTTAACAGCAAGTTGCCGTCCAGCCTTTTTGGCTGTTTATCTGACATCACAACGTAATGCGTTAATAGGTAGCGGAGTGCTCATTAGCAAATCAATGACAAGTATAGGATGCCTGGTACACGTGGGAATCTCTGTGGTTGCTCCGGCCCCGAAGCAACCACGGTGTATAGCGCCTTTTAAAGGGATAGTTCGCCTCCTTTGACATGAAGCTGTAAGACATCCCATACTACCAATGTCGTTTATGAACATCTTCTTGCCCCCCGCTGCGTCCTGTGAGCCGAGTTCCAGCCTCGTTTTGGTGTTGACGAAGGTAGTCCGGCTAGTTGGCTGGGGTCACAAAAGAAAAGCGTTTTGCTTCTCAAAACAATATGCGTTCAAAAGATTAATACATTTGCATCACAAAATCGTTGTCCAGGAAAAAGTCAGACCTCACAATCGCTTGGCGCTATTTTCTCTCCCTTCGTATCACTGCCTGCTGCCGCCTGCCGACAGCCGTGCCAGTTTCACGGTGAAGACCGCGCAGACCGAAGCGCAGACCGAGCAGTAAACTCTCAATACAACAAAATTTGTTGAAAGAAGCTAAAAGCTATTTACAGATGAGGTATTATTTTCATTTTAAATCTTAACTGGAATGCTTGTAAAAGATGCCAAAAACTGTTTTTTTAAACAACAAAATAAGTTCTCTACAAATGCTAGTACCAACCAGGTCTAAATTGTGTTTGCTTAAGGAAAATGGTATCCATCAGTGGATATTTATGAGAAGCACTATGTTAAGCCACCTCTATTAAATCACCACTTTAACGTTTGAGTATCCCCATGATCCAGAGAACTGCATTGTTGGGGGCGTTAGCCCCTGGTAGGGTCTCCCATGGCAAATTGATCTCAGGGGAGTGCTGAGGTAAAGAGTGATTCAAAGATCTTGATAGATTGGCACCAGTTAGATTGGCAAGGCAGACTGCCGGACAGACCTGGTAACATCTGGTGGAGGGCCCTGTCCATGACATTTTCAACTTGCACCTCCATTGGAATTTTTTCACAGGTATGGGACATGGAATCTGGAATCGGAATAGATCCTGTTCAGGACCTCTTGCAGATGACGCATCTTTTATTACTTCTGTTATTAGTTCTAGAGAACTGAATTGATCCAGTAGTCTAGAGCTCTCACTTGCAAATCTTTTTCACCAACCTTATCACTATCACGTCATAGTTCCTAACTTTGCTTGTATGGTCAAATTCTTCATGTCGGTGCGCCCCAGCTAGAGTGTGCATGTTAAAATGGGAGTCTTTGCTCTAAAAGGAGCGAGTAATCCACCACCACTTATTAGGGCATGACATTCTGTTTTTGTATTGGAAACACCTCCAATAAAATGTATTTGGGGTTGCAAGGGCAAGTAAACCTTTTTCAGCTTCCCTATAGACACAACAATCTTGGATTGTAGATGACTCACCTTCATCTCCTTCTCTGGAACCTCAGAAAACCTATGGGAATTCAACCAATCGAAGGTACTTTAGTGGAATTATCTTGATCCATGCTTGATCCAGATGAAAGCTCTCCCTTGAACAATTATAAACTATGCAGGGATATGATGGCTGCAAAGCTAATCTAGAGATACCCAAGATTAAGAATTAATGACTGGAAATGATCATGCCATGTCCACTTTAAACACTGTTAAACATAAGGGTTGCTGTTGTCAATACTCACAAAACAATCCTCAAACTCCAACAGAAGTACCAAAAATGGATGTAAGACAGACTAACAGCTAAAAAATGTTAACATATTGACTCTCCTTAATCAACAAAAAAAATGTTTTCTTCTTTTTTTTTCTTTTGACATTGCAGGGTCAATTTTGACAACCAAATGCTAACTTAACTTTAAAAAAAAGGCGGCAGAGTTTTGCACATCTATCACTGATGGTAGTAATTCTCATAGGAATGAATGGACTTTTTGTTGATCCACAGACGTACGAACATGTGAGTGGAAACAAGGGGTCATGGCTTTGCGTAATACGTCATGCGTTGTGTGTTCTATGGTTGCATTTACCTCATTTTAACAGCTGGTTACACTGTCCTGATTCATAAAGCATTTGAACTGAAAGAGGCTTAACTTTACAGTATACTTGCTGTATATATATATATGCATAGTACAATCTCGGTGCACCTTACAGCACTTTGTATGTAACAGTACATCCACAGCAATCAAAATAGTAATGTGTTTCCCCTCATCGGTTTCATCATGTTTTGGAGAAAGAGCTGTTTTTTTGTTCTGTTTTGGAGAACAATAGACATCCTCTCCACAGCATCCTGCAGGACAGAGGAGCAGCTGCAGTGAGAGGCTGCAGGACTGAGAGCTTCAGGAGGTCCTTTGTCCCCATAGCCAGAAGGCTTTTTAACAGGGACTGCTGAGTTCTTCTCAAAATGATTGATTTGTTTTATTTATTTAGTCATTTATTATTATTATTAATATTATTATTATTATTATTTTTAGTTAGTAGTAGTATTTTTATTAGAATTGGTATTATTATCGTTGTTAATATACAATCCTTGTTAATGATTGTATAACATTGTTATTAATATTTTTTTTCGAGCTACTTGACTAATTTGAATTTCCCCCATTGGGGGATGAATAAAGTCTTTTTCTATTCTATTCTTCTAAATTAGTCTTCACAGATAGCAACAGAATTTATATTGAGCTTAATTTTGTGTAGTTAATGTTGATGTGCACACATGGGCCTAATTTTCATGATTTTGAATGATTCAATGTTTGGAAACTGTTCAGTCTTTATAATAAGAGAATAATGCCAAGCATCACACACAAACTATCCCTTCAGCTTCATATTTGTAAAGTGAATAGTTTCATATGTTGTTTTAGATAAATATTAATCCCTAAATGTATGCCTCACTGAGAGGAGAAGAAGGTGCTGTGTAGTTGCTTAAAAGCATTCAAAGAGATTTTGGGAAAGACGATGGCAGGTTGTGCTTAAGGAATTATTGCTCCACTTACTTTACAAACTGAAAATCTCGTTAAGTGTGACGCTGAACGATTAGTCGAGAGGGACCAAAGTGGAAACAGAATCAACTCACAAAGAGAATGTGAGGAGTCTTTAGCTTTTTTTTGCCATCATTAATTCAATATTGAAACAGCTCGAAGGGAAGCTCCGAGTCACTGATCAAAAAAAGCTGACACATGAACAGTTGCCCTGTTTTCTCTCCAAACACTTTTCCATTTTACCTCTTATATTGAGGTCTTATTTGAAGTAAGCCATGTATTTGGGCCATCAAAATAAAATAAAGCCGGCTTTGATTTATGGTACCCTTTGAGATTTATTAGGTTCTGGATTTCACATGCTAAACTCTTGGCTCTGCTTGTAAACTCAGAGACAACCAGAGTTGAGATAATATTAAGGTAATATTGTAATTAAACACTAGATGTCACATCTATTGATCTCACTTTATAACTGTTAATTATGTTATGTTAATTATTACACTTTTGGCAAACATGAGTAGACCGCCCAAGTGCCATCAGCCCATGCTGTATGTGGGCCGGATGAACATGTCAGGTGTGGGCCGGATATGGGCCAAAAGAGTTTTGCTATCTGAGAAGAGTGGGGTGCTGCCACACCCAGACCCAATGCTTTATAACAAAGCTTTTGATCACACGTCTTTACCAAATGGACCAATTTTCAGGCCTCTGTGATTAGATGTCTTGGAGGAGTTTGTTGAAATATCATGTTTGTAACACCAAAATGACCTCTCTGAACCAAAATGACCAACTTCCTGTTGGGTTAGGGACATTGCTCCAAGGATTTTTTGTCTGTCTTAATGTATTTAAGTGATTGCCAAGTTTCGTGAAAATCCAGGTGCTGTAATTACAGCCACAAAAAGGTGGCGCTGTGGAGTCATTTTTCCCTAAAAATTTACGAGACCCAGAAGTACATAATTTTATGCATTTCCTTGGAGGCATAGGCATTTCATAAGTTTTTGAGCATGTTCAGGCCCCCAAACAAACAAAAAAACGAAAAAAGAAGAATAAACCCTATGGATACAATAGGTCTTCAGTGCTCAGGCCTAGGTAAAGAACAGAAACAGCGTTTGTGATTTTCCTCGTTCCTGAGTGGTTCTTAGTTTCTGCATAATCAACTTGCTCAACGTTAGAAATTCGTGATATGACTTGATGTGTGATTTATCCATATGACTTACAAGATTCCAGTAAAAAAAAATTGCATTGTCTGATCAGTGTACTAGTTTTACACAAATGTTGTTGTTGCATGCATTATACATTATATGTCCTGGTTAAAAGTCCAATATGCTGAATGTTGTGATTTTTAGCAGCACAAATGGCAAATTACAGTCAGATGAATACTTTCCACCAAGCCACAAACTGTGGCAACCACAAAAAAATGCAAAAGACCCACTCAAGAGCCAGTATTTGTTGGTTTTTTTTTTTTTCCTCTTGGACAGCTGCTAACTAATTCTGATGAAAACATGTATCAGTGACATGAGTCTTAAATGTAATAGTGATTTCACAACCGGCAATAACTGCTACAGATCTTATGAGCACAGTCAAGAAATATGTAATGTCACTATTATCCTTATGCAGTGACTCCTCCAAAGAAATTATGTGTGGGTTGAACGACACAAATATGGACTATGCACCTTGCCTTGACCAGCAGTCTTTACCTTGGGGAAACCAATTTCCTCTTCCTCAACCCTCTTGCAGCAGCAGCAACAACACAAAGCCTGTACAAGATTCCTTCGTAAGTCGAACAAAGCATAGTGAGCGTGAAGGTGAGTATTTTTTAAAGTGAGACAACAATGTGCTAGCGAAAGTGCTAACTCTAAAGGAGCAATAAAGGTAGCACCCAGTATTTTATGCTAAAACTGAGGCGGTATACTTGAAGTTTACTTTTCATATACTATATTTTTTTACAATTAATAATAGCATAGTCAAGTATACTTGGCTTATACTGAAAAGTATAAAGAAAAGTCCAAGACTAAGTACATTAATACTAAGACTTATACTTTTACTTTAATACTAAAGTTTATACTTGTACTTTAGTATACTTTTTACTTCTTTCTGCCACAAAGTACTAATACTTAGTTTAACTTGATCAAAGTACAGAATAAGGTTAAGTCGTTGACTCAGCAAAGAAGAACTTGATTTCATAGCGGCTCTTTGTTTTTGAAATGCACATCTTTACTGATTTAAGCAGGTATTTGTAAATACACTGTATGGTATCTTTTAAAATGTAATATAAATATATCAAACTTGTACTGGACACTGGATAGTGTAGTGGTAAGATTGCCACCTTTCATGTAAGTTGCTTTGGATAAAAGCATCTGCCGAATGCATAAACAAGAACAGTATGCTACAAGTAATATGCTAAGCAAACTTACAAGTGTACTTAATTTATAACAATTAGTAAAGTAGTGTTTTTTTAGTTTTAGTAATTCTAAGTTCATAAAAGTATACTTAAAGTATACTTCAATAAACTAAAATGTGGACTGGAAGTGTATACCTAGTACACTAGTAGTATATAGATGAGTGTACTTGTTGTATACTTGAAAGTGTACTTTTGTAAACTTAAAATGACCTTATAATGTATACTTTAATACACTTAAAAATGTTCCAATTTAGTCCGAAGAAATATTAAATTAGAATACTTTCTAGTAAACTACGAGTACATGGTCCGTAGTATACATGCTATTCTTATACTCAAGCATACTTAATAAAATTAACTTCAAGTATACTACTTTTTGCTAAGGGTAAGACTGATACTAATGTTTCGTTAGTTTTTTTTCCAAGCAGCACCCTGTAGTTAATTAAGTGTGTTAGATATCGCTCAATGCTTCCATGCTCTTGCTGATATAAGATCAATGGGATGACCAACAAATGTTTTGTTGCATTTTTACTGTGCTGAAAACCCCTTCCTTGGCAACAACTGAGATGCACATTTCAAGCAGCTGCCTGTGTGGACGATCTCATCTGTCAGCATGGGAGCAGAAATGAAAATCTTAATAGTCCACCCCAAACACGCTATGCCATGTTCTCAGCAAGGAGTTGGCATAAAACCTCTCAGTGTAGATTTTTACCCAGATATCATCCACATATGTCCAATGGCTTGTTGCTTTTACCTTGTTTGAGCTCTTCTTTTCACTTCCTCCATCATGTGATTAGCCATGATGCGGGACACTGGTAGAGCTGTAACAAAATCCGGGTTATCCGGTTTTCAACCCGGATGGTGGCATGCATTTGATCCACCTTAAAAAAAAAATTTAAAAAAAGATTAAACCGGAATATATATATATATATCCCTCTTTAGTTGCCTACTAGGCTACAGTCTTTCTCGAGCATGGTGTTCAGTCACGAACACACAGTCACAGACACACACTGAGTGAAACGAAACCTAACTCCCGCCCCGTTTGTCACGAGCCGGTTAAAGCTATGGTAGGTAATCCTAGAGAGCTAGCAAGAGAGCTAGCAAGATTCGAAAGTGTCCCCTCCTCTAAGCTCCACCCCCCCCTCCCCATTCCGTCAGTGCTTCATCCAAAGCCGGTAGAACCGCGTGCGCACATGGAGCAGGGAGCCGGCAGAGGGGGGCGTAGGCAGAAAGCAGAGGCATCTGATTGTTTTTTGTAGGCGACCAATCCGAGATCAGCGGGACGCTGATCTCGGATTGGTCAGCTTTTTCTCAGTCCTGCAGCTGCCACAGAGGTCTGATTATTTTCGTCCCTTTTTCTAAATACATCTTGTATAGATTTCTCTCAGGATAGACGGACCATTTCACCCAGTATTACAAAATGTGTTTCTGAACAGGATTACCAACCATGTCTTTAAGTGAGCCATGCCCCCTACTGATCCGTCCTGACTCGATCCGTCCGGACGGGACGAATCCCCGCTGACTCGTAACTGCTCGAACGGCTCACTCTGCTCGCGCTCGGCTCTATCTCTCTGCTCGCTCGCAACTCTTAGTTGTATAAATGAGCCACACCACCACTTATGTTCCAACTTCGTAGCGTTGCATTTTTTTCTCTAGTTAAGCCAGCGCCACTTCATGACGGATCATTGCTCGGTCAGACCGTATTGAGTTGTTTCTGTGTGGAAGCGGGTGCCTGAGTCTGGCGAATCATGCCGGCTCTGGGTGACTCACGGCCAGCCGAGTCACGCGGCAGAATCGAAACTTAAAAAGATCCGAGTTGGCAGGGATTCGCTACTTGCCCGTCTGACCCGCTGAGTCACCCAGAGCCAGCGATTCAGCGGTCAGACGGGCAAGTAGCGGATCCATGCCAACTCGGATCTTTTTAAGTTTCGATTCTGCCGGCAGCAAGGATTGTCGACTCGTCAACCCATCTGACTGCTGAAGCCTCTGTGCCTCGCTACAGGCTCGGTTAGCGTGGCTTCATGCATCTTGTACAGTCGTTGAAAAATAATACTTTAGTGATATAGGGAGGGCAAGATCATTCCATGTTGTTTACTTGTAGGTCTAAACTCAGCATTGTCTCACCTAATGCTACCACATTTGTCGCTGTGTAAATGCACACACTAGCTGTTGTGTCTGGCTTTCAGATAAAATGGCATTGAATTATTACTTGACAAAAATAAATGAATGAACTTGTAGCCGTAGGCTGCTCTTTGATTTATCAAAATGAATTGATAAATGGGACAAAAAAAAAGGCGAGGCGTATAGCCACTAAACGGCAGAAAGGTTTTTTTTTTTTTTTTTTTTTTTTTTAAAAAGAAGTGACTCAAGTGATTCAAGTGATCCGTATAACTCGAATCCCCTCCTCGAAATGATCCGATCAGCCCGGATCGCCCAAAAGATTCGAGTTAAGCATCTCTAGACACTGGAGAACCAATGGCGCAGCTGCAGTCACTGTATATGTTTTCAGCTGCGTTTGAATAAAGCTCCAAATCTGAAGCTTGAGTTTCAAAACTTAATCCCATTTTAACTCTGATTCTATCTGATTTTATCTATTGTTCTTATTTCTTTCTTTTTTGTTTAAAACTTCAATCATGCTTTTTATTTCTACTGTTTGAATGTCTCTATAAAGCACTTTGAATCGCCCTGTAGTTGAATTGTGCTATACACATAAACTTGCCTTGCCTTGCCGTGTAGAGCATTTCCCACCAGAGACGCTTAGAATGTGGCAATGTTGTAGGTGATTGAGCTGATGCTAATGATAATGGGTCTGAGTGGAGATACCTTTCTTTTGTATCTTATCCAAACTTTCCTTTTGATAGAGCTAACCCTAACCCTATAATTGGAGATGGCTCCGATGACCCTGAAACATTCCTTAGTTATTCTGCCATAGACCTCAACTGCTGAGGGACATCCCATGAGGCACCTTTTCTCACTCTGCACTCTATACGCTCGATGTACAAATGACGTTATTTTGTTATTAAATTGTGTGTTTCTCTTTCACAACAGGTGTCTCTGGCCTGGTGTTATGGTGCTGGTTGACCGCTTCTTCCTGTCCTCCCAACCTCCAATCAATGGAGGCTGATGGCAGCCCTTCCTGAGTCCTGAGTTTCCTCCCGATAGAAGGGACTTTTCCTCTGCTCTGTTGCTCTTTTCAGGATGAGGGATTCAATCAGGAGAAGTTTTGATGCAATCTGTTTCCTTTGCAAAGCAACTTTTCTTTTTTAAATGGCATTATATGACTTGGACTTATTTGGGTTTTAATTAATTAGATTGCAATAAAATGGATTAGGGTTGGCCTGAATTGAACGGTATCTTTAAAGTGCCTTGAGATGACATTCTGATTTGGTCTTACAAAACTGAAATAAATTTTGACTTTCTTCTAATAACTGCTTATTTGGTCCCTCTTCAGAGCCTCGTAGGGGGTGTAATTACTTAGCAACCCAGCAGCTCTGTGTTGCTTTCCCTCTGTCAGCTAGTAGAGAGCTATGAGCCTCCATGAGAGTATATAAAAATAAGAATGGGTTTTGACAGCATCAGACTTTGTAATTAATTCAACTGCAAAATCAAATTATTAATGGATCCAATTTGTGAAATGATTTTCTGATTAATGAGGACTACAGACCCTTGTACTCTAGTAATTTTGGTGGGACACAAGATAAAGTGATCCCCACCTCTGCTGTAGTTAGGCAGTTTGGATAAGACATGAAGGCATACAACATCTGATTTCAATTCAGTTTTATTTATATAGCACCAAATCCTAACAAATGTCATCTCAGGGCACTTCAAAGACAAAGTCCATTGGAATACAATCTTAATCCAATCAAATCCAATTTGTTACCTTACAAATTAGTCCAATTCATAAATACAGAGCCAATTAAAAGAAAATAGCCTAGCTAAGGAGACCAACTTCACTTCAATACAATCTCCAATACTAAGCATGCATAAGGTGACTATGGAAAGAAAAATCTCCCTTTTAACAGGAAGAAACCTCTGGCAGAACCAGACTCAGGAAGGGTGGCCATCCGCCTCCACCAGCTGGGGTTTGAGAAGACAGAAAGGGGGGACAACAAAGACCGTAACACCAGACCAAGGATACCAGGGAAAATGCTCATTTACATATTAAGACTTATGCAGTATAATACAAATCAAAAGATAATTCCATATTTTGTTCCTCGTGATTGAGTAATTCCATATTTTCTTCCTGAACTTGACCTGCAAAAAATTTGACACTAATTAGAACATTAATGACAACAACGTTTATGAGGCATGTTTTACAGGTTTTTAGGTTATACAATAGAATAGAAAATACTTTTTAAAACAAATTCATCTAATTTTCATCTCTAATTTGTACCAAATCACATAAATTATATGGACATTACAAACCTGTAAGATAATGATGGCAAAGATGATTAATAGATACCAAACACTGAGGTTCTGAATTGTTTACATTCTGACAATGTGTAATAGAGAACATCTCATTTGTGATTTTGTGTTTTTGGAGACCTCCAGTGATTGCAGGACTTCATATACCCGTGAATATTGACCTACAAACATTAAGCACCAGTTGACAGATGTGTTTTACTCTCTTCCTCAGGTTAAAGGTGCCGAAGCCTCAAGGTCAGACATTCTAAGGTCAGGAAGCCCAAAGTCTACAATAAAGCATATATGGACAGAAAACAGTAAAGAGATGTCCATCAGTAGGCTGCTGTCACAGACTCTGCATGGCAAAGAGAACAACACAGCCTTGGACCTTCGTTATGACACTCCTGAGCCCTATTCGGAACAGGACCTGTGGGATTGGCTGAGGAACTCCACGGACCTGCAGGACTCACGGCCACGAGCTAAACGGCGGCCCATGGTTAAGACGGGAAAGTTTAAGAAGATGTTCGGCTGGGGGGATTTCCACTCCAACATAAAGACAGTCAAACTCAACCTGTTGATCAATGGCAAAATTGTGGATCATGGCAATGGCACCTTCAGTGTATACTTCCGCCACAACTCCACAGGGCAGGGCAATGTGTCCGTTAGCCTGGTTCCTCCTACCAAGATAGTGGAGTTTGATGTGGCAGCGCAGCAGTCGGTCATTGATGCAAAGGACTCAAAGTCTTTCAACTGCCGTATAGAGTTTGAGAAAGTGGAAAAGGGTGCAAAGAACACACTCTGCAACTTTGACCCATCGAAGACCTGCTACCAGGAGCAAACCCAGAGCCACGTCTCCTGGCTCTGCTCTAAACCTTTTAAAGTGATCTGCATCTTCATTTCCTTCTACAGCACCGACTACAAACTGGTGCAGAAAGTGTGCCCAGACTACAACTACCATAGTGACACTCCCTATTTCCCATCTGGCTGATGTTCCTGCATTGCATATATACCACAGCAGTTAAGGGAAATGCAGTCTGGAGGTTCCATCACTGAGAAATGTGTTTATTAGCCATAATGTCCCTCAACAAAACAGCCATCTCAAATGTTTTTTGATTAATCAATGTTCCGAATTTACTTTGAGTTCTTTCTAACTGTTAGAAATGGTATATAATACTGTAAGGTGTTTCAAATTAACCTGGAAATACTATGTAATAACAATGATTGTTTTCCATTAAAGTTTTTAATTAAGTTTGTGAACCACTGAACCATGTTTAGTTCTTAGGGGCTTATTAGTCTGTTACGTGACTGTTAAACTTTGTTTTATGTTTTATTTATCACTTCCGTTCCTGTGACATTTTGCTAATTGTGTTTTCACTTAGCATTTTTCTGCATTAACTCTTTGGACAACAAAATATGGACTGATTGCCTCTGCTGTGCTATTTATGCTCTACTCTTTTTCTCGCATAACTAGAAAACAAAATGAAACCCTAACTTGAAAATAATATCAGAAATGATCCTCAGATGTTTTTTTCCAAAACACCTACAAAAGCAACTGACAAAGACAGTGAAGATTCAAATGTGAGTTTGCAGCTGTTAGAAATCTGAGATTGTCTTACCTACATAGTGGTGAACTGGGACTGAGGAGGTGTTTCCCTGTCAGTATAGTCTGAAAATGTGTACTGTAACACTGTCAATCCTCAGTTGTCTGTATTTTATTTAGTGAAGGCCAACATTGAGTTGGCTGGGTGATTGGTACATGACTGGGCTTACTGAATGTCTGACTGCCTAACTGATTGATCAGTGGGTGGTTTGTGGGGATGAGCTTGCTTATTTAATTTAATATATCAAATGTCAAGTATTGAATTAGATATCTTAGAGTCTAATTTGTATGAATGGTTTGTACTGTACATAGTTTATCCCAATTATGCTGCTTCTGTAAAAGTTCCCTATGAGCTGTGTGTTTAACTCCCTCCCTTCCTGCTTCTGTTCCTCTAACAAACAAATTGATGTTGCTGCCCTTAATGTGCATTTCATGAAAACAGCAATCATGTACAGAAGTTGTAAAAACTTACAAAATATAAACTAAATTATTCTCTGAAATATTTCTTTCCTGGGGGATGGAAGGTTGGAGCTATGAATTAAAGAAATCTGTAAATTTTATCAATTGGTCGTTAGTGCATGTGCGTTCTTCTTTTGAGTGTTATTGTAATAATTAGTCAGTGATTATTTGTAGAAGGTTTTTTATGTATCACAACTCCTGGTAACTGTTTGAAGGAGAATTGTGTCTATGTGTAATAATGCACCCATTTGCAACAGACTAGTCTGAAGAGGAGAGAAAACATGACAAATGAGCAGAATATGGGGAAAAAAAAGTTTATTGTTATTTGTTTGTTATTTTGTTTGTTTTTTCTACACAAAGTGATAAAGCTTGATTTAGAAAAGACTTAACAAAAAACACCCCAGGCAGACAAGATGATTCATCTTTTTTAGTTTTGTTTTCAAACTCAAAGAAATTAAAACTAATTTCCTTGTTTTCATCTCTGGTGCACAGCAACAATAATATTGTTTAGATTTGTGCACAGACCCACAAACACACTCGCATTTTAGTTCCGACAAAGTGGAAGTGGATTCAGAAAAAGGTGCTGTAGTCGGGAAAACTGTGTCACATGGACAGTGTATAACTGCTGTCTGTTTGAATTATTTCAAATCTTTTTCTAATCCACTGAGAAAACACTGAATTACTTTGGATTTTGCACAATGCTACACATTCTGTCAAGTTAAAAAAGAAAAGGAAAACTCTAAAACATACCCACAAACATGGGCAACCCATAAAGATGTACTATTTGATCATTTATTATTAAATATAACTTTGCAATTGTCAAGTCACGTCAAAGATTTGTGATCATTGTGCAAGCTGTTTGCTTACGTTCGTTTTCTCCAGGAGCCAAGCAGATTACCGTACAATGCAATTTGTATCAGTAACTAAATGCAACACCATTAAAAAAAATTTAAATAGAAAACAACTGTAGCTTAAAGACAGTGTTTAGCACTGTCCTCTGTTACCTGTTCCTACTTAATTAACTTTCAGTTCAATAAAGATTTGGTCCTTTTTACATACTTTTAACAAGGTATCTATTTAACAAGTAACAAACTAAATCACAGCTGTAATGATAGCATTCTGTGTCACCAGTGAGGAGGTCCTATGCAAAAAGTTATTTATGAGGCCAATAAAAGTGAAGATTCTGTATTGTATTTTCTTTTATTATCATTAACAATTTCTACAAGGTTGAAAAATAACTTGAAATTCAATTTGATTTCAAATTAATTTTTCATTATAAATATGAAATGGTGTTCATAATGAAAATAGAGCTACTAAAATAAACCATTGTTTTTACTAAACCTTTCCTTAAAATTACGATTTTTTTCCAAAATTTCATTGAAGACTTCTAACAACAGTTTAAATCTTAAGTTAGTATATAGCCTGTATAGTTAGTACTGGTACTATCCATATGTTCATAATCACACTAAATTAAACCAAATACTAGAAGCCCTTGCTTTACAATAGTTTTTAGGATGTTTAGAAAAGTTTTTATAAACTAAATAAATGAAAAATCAATTGACAGTACGGCCATGTTGTTTGTAAAATTCCTAATATTTAATGTGTCGCAATGTTGATTGCTGTTTGACAATTGATGTTAAATATCTAAATGTCTCTACACCTGAAATTTATCATGAACTGTTTTCTCTAAACTACAGAATGAATCTACAATTTCCCACATCACAATTGTGCAATGCTTTGCAAAATATTTTCATGAACAAACTGAGTGAACTGCCTAAAACCAGACCTATTTAATAGAATATAAATGAGTGTTTTCTTGAAGCAACAAAAATGCTTAATTTGTTTAATGACAAATTACGTAGCTTCAATCTTTCACATACAACATGTGTGTAATGTACAAACAGCATTTATATGAACTGTCTGTGGGAAATGCCGAAATTTTGTCCAGAGTAAAAGAAGAACACATAAGCTCTCTGCCTGATTATAATTACTTCTGGAGCACCCTCTGATCCAGCACCATGTGTGATCATGCAGATCCGAATAATCAAATGTGCCAGAAAGTTGGACACAGGGAGGCACTCTCGTATTATAGTCCCTGGGGGATGTGGAGACTGGAATGCAAGACTGATAGCGTCTGTTCCGGGACACAGTGGCACCTGCCATCGAATCCTTCAACTAATCAGTTCGAATCAGCAGTCAGATTTGAAATAAATTAGAGTCTCTGGGGGAGGGAAATCGCTGCCTTTTTCTTGCTCATAATTTTTCAGTAATGAAAACAAACGCCAGGTTTGCATGTTTATTGCTGGCCCATGGAGGGCTTTTATAGATGTCCTCATTAATGACCCACAATCAAAATTTTGCCCTAAATGTTCACTTTAAAGTGCCAATTGGGGATTGTGCTAACAACTCTAAGTGTAATGAATATAATTTTTTCTTACCTTTATAACACTGACATTAAAGAAATGGTTTAATTTGATCTGAGGATCCATGGAACATTGTACATTATACTGAACACACACAAGATTACAAGATAAAAAAACAAAGAACTAAGGCTTTTGGAAGAAAAATTAGTGCATTTCACCTACTTAAATAATCTAAGAATTATTTTTCTCAATATAAAAAATAAAAGGAAGGGTTTTGTTATATACCACACATAATTGCTTTAAAAGATTGAGAGAATATGATGAAATCTCTGTTCCCAAGGAATAAGGCCAAAAACCTATGGTTATTATGTTTTACCTCAAAGCCCTCAAGCAATACTAGAATAAAAACAGAAACTGTTACTGCTCTCGCTGAAATCCCTGAAGTCTCAGTTTCTCATTCACTCAAACACCCATACAAACCTTCAACAAATGTGCAGCACTATTTTATCAAGATAATCACAAACCATTGAGCATGTTCGGGGGCAATCTGGGGTTCACTTTTGTACCAAGGACCCCAAACACAAAGGGGCCTTAAAACCTTATAGTTGGAGGACGGCCACTTAACTGTCTAAGCCACTCCCTCCCCAAGATAAACAACACCCAAATATAATTTCATTCATGAAGTAGAATTTTTGTTTTAGCATGTTTTTTTGGCTTCTGGTTCGAGATTCTGCCTTCAACTCTCTGCTCTCGTATTTTTTGTCATTCATTTACAAAAACAAAGATGGTATTAAAAAACAAATTCTTTACCAACTGAGCTAAAGTCAAGGTTTTTATTGCAATGTCAATCCTGTTATTTAGTGAAATCAAAAAGGAAGCACAATGGTGGGAAATTGTATGAAAAAGATTTATTGAAATAATACGCAAAATGTGGGTTGTAACATTTTTTCAAATCCATGTTTCTTGTTGTTTAGTGAAAACATATTTCTGGCAAATAATGCATTTGAAATTGCAGCTACTCTTCTTTATTCTTCTAAAAGTAAAGTATTTCATAACTAATATTTTAGAAAGAACAAGCATTAAAAATTTTTAATATCAATTCCCAGGTTTTACATTTACCTGCGTTATTTGATCTTATCATAAAAATTAGTAGCTGATGAAAAATGGACAAATTTAAATTTCGTCTCACTATGTTTAGATAATGTCACCTATCATAAGTGACGAGCAGCAGCGGGGCTTTGCAGCTTAAACAGACATGCAACGGTGGTGTTTGGACCCAGTTGCATCCCACTGGCAGGATGTCCATCTCTGCCTCCTCTTCCCCAGCATTAGTAAGTGAGTCATCCTCATCAGACGATGGTTTCTCTTCAGTCTTTTCCAAGGAGGGACGAGCAGGACAGACGAGGCCAACCCTCCATCGATGAACCAGGGTAGAGGCAACGGTGGATCAGCGGGCACCAATGAACTTTTTTCTGACGAGCTTGACCCTCGAGACCTGGAACGTCAGGTGCATTCGAGTGGACCGAGGGAGCTTGAGTCTAACTCCCGCAAGGTTTAGGACTTTCAGGATCTCAACTTCAGGTGCCAAAAGCCAGAGTTACAGTTGACGCGTCACTCACGGCGGTGGCGGACCATGACGTCAAAGTGACGTCAAAGTGACGTTTCAGGCCTGGCGCTTCCCTTGAAAAGACGGCGCATCACGTTGTCGTGCACCATTCAATTTTTGTAACTTGGCTTCGCCGAGAACTACAAACCGGATGGACCAATGTGAGACCAGGCTCAGTGAGGAGGTGCGTTTGTACAGACAGCTGTACGAAACTGCAGTGAAACAGCACAGGGAGCACGTAAACTCCCAAAACTGGTGCACAGAGATTGGCAGAACTTTGGGGAAAGAGGGAGAGTTCTGTAAGAATGTGTGGAAGAAGCTACGGGACAGATACGTGAAGGCAAAGAAGAGGGCAGAGACTCAAAGTGGTGATGCCGGGGGCTTCAGACCTTCATCTCTTTTAACTGAATTAAAAAATTTAAATGATCCGAATACTGCAACAGTATCATTAATGACAGTGTTCCTGCTCTGGACAGGGGCATTGTTTTCTTCTTGACTTTCTTCGTTGTAGAGTAGTTAGCGGTAACCTTAACGTAGCAGCGCCACCTTTGTGACGGAGAAAATTGCAACTACTGGCGCATCGACTTGCGCCACTATATGTAGCCTTTCAGGTACTTCGCTGATGAGTAGGGCATCATGCTCATGACGCATTTCAGCAGGTTGAATCGGTGGTTTCGTGAATAATGTCAACTTTCTCTCTAAGGAATTGGCAAATTGGCAAAAAGTCATTCTCCAAATTGGGAACAGCCAGAGACACGATGACTAAGCAAACTAGAAGTTAAGAAAACGATCGCATTTGCGAGCAAGACGTAGCAGGAGCTACTGAAAAGCAGGTAGTGTGTGGTATTGAAGAGCAGCAGCAGTGGCAGCATCAAGCATGAGGTAGAGAGCTCTGAAGTTTAAATATACCACTCATATTAGAGGGGTGCGTTTAAGAAGTGGCATGTAGAGTATGTGACAGATTACATGGGAGGCAGCAGAGCAGCTCCAGTTGCCTGCTTGAACAAGCTTGCAGGCGTTACTCTATTTAAGCTGAAATGAGTAGGGAAAAACTGAACATTTCTTTGAGTGACTGGCCCATTTTTTGTGTGTGTAAACTTTGGGTTTGTCTTTACACCAGAAAAGCTCAACTGTAAGTTGTAGTCTCGTTTTCAGAAGGCTCCTGGGTACAGAGATAGCGTTCATGCGTCTTCCTTCTCCACAACCAGACAGATGGTATCCAACATGAAGGTGTCAGGTTTTCCTTAGGTTCTCCTGAGTGGACACCTTTCCAGTTAAAGCAACACACTTTAATGAAGAACTGTATCACATACTGTTCAGACAAGCTTGTGAGATTGGGTGTATGGATGATTGGTTAGTAGAGAATCATTGTGTGCATATGATTACATAATAATTCCCACACTAGAAGGTGGGCGCATAGACTCTGTCTATCATGCTGCCCTGAGGTTCATCACTAACTGTAGGGCTCTAACCCATCACTGTGAACTACATGCCAGAGTACAATGGCCTGCACTGGCTACCAGGAGACTCACTCACTGCTACACTTTTATATACAAGGCAATACTCGGACTACTGCCACCCTACATCTGCAGCCTAATCACAGTAAGGAACATTGGCTCTTATGGTCTGCGTTCCAATGGCCATTTGCTACTCTCTGTCCCCTGTTTTCGTACAGAACAGGGAAAAAGGGCCTTTGCTTTTTCTGCTCCTACCTCATGGAACAATTTACAAAAGGATTTGAAATTAACGGAACTGATTCCATTGAGCGATTTTAATTCCAGGATGAGAACACTTGAGACCGAGTCCCTTGTCTGTAATTGTTTTAATTGATTTGTTATTGTTTTACTTGATTCGTTATTTTAATGTAACGGAAATTTTAATTTTGTAACTTGTGCTGCCACTTGGCCAGGACGCCTTTGTAAAAGAGATTTTTAATCTCAACGGGTCTATTTTCCTGGTAAAATAAAGGTTAAAAAAAAGAAAGAAATTCTATTCAAACGATGGCTGAGTAAATGACATCATTCTTACATTTACCGATATGACATGATTCATTAAAGTGTGAATAAAAGCCAATTCGAATGATTAAATAGCATACAAAAAATGTTGTTTAGATTTCTACCCAGCATTCATTGCTTCAGGACCATCATTATCTTGTCAAGTTGGTGCTTCAAAGCGCAACAGAGACAAACACACCTAATATGTCCTCAGTCTAAATCTGAGGGCTTGCTCCAACATGTTTACCTTAAATAACAGGCGCTAGAAGTTGGCCCTGCTTCGCTTTCATTAGGAGACAGATATAGTGAAGACATCACAGACTTTACTCTGCTCTTTCCTTCCCACCTATCTGATGTTCTTCATCTTGGTGTACATATCCAATATTGACTTCAGTCTTATCTTTGACTCTTTTGCAGGACGTGAGTTCAAAGTATAAAAGACTGAACAGAACTTTTTCTGCTGCTGTAATATGCTGAGACTAGAGCTAGTCATGGGATGTCCCCACCTTATATCACTATTACTCATTATGCATTGAGCAAACAATATAAGAAAAGTACAAGTATAACAGTAATACTGTTAAGAAATACATCTAGAGTCCCTTAAATATCTTATCTATATAATAAAAGCAAATTTTAATCTTTTTTTAAACAATTTTTTTAACCCCTTGTCCTGTCCAGCATTATGGCAGCAGAATTGTAATCTGAATACCGTTTATGCTAAACACATTTGCTATGCCAAGGGAAGCTGTATGAATGTAAAGCTCCCCTTGGTGCCCATCAACTGCTTATTCATTTATTTATTTATTTTAGTTACAATACTTAACATGTGATAGTGCCGAACCGGACCGGGGGACAGGGAAAGAGGGAGAGCAAAGAAAAAGAAAGGAACAGAAAAAGGAAGAGACAGTCATAAAAAACAATGAAAAATCCGACAACCAGCTGCTACACCTGTAAAAACCAAACTGAAGACAATCCACGGTCTCTGTGGGGAATCCAGCCTTAGAAGCACCAGGAGCACCTGCAGGCAGATAAGCAGAGAACAAACAAACAAACAAAAAAGCACAAGCAGCAGCAATCACATGTAATATAACTGTGGATACAGATGACCTTAAACCACAGGACAACACAACAGCTGCTCAGCGAGCATGCTACTGGGCTAATGAATGTGTGTTTGTGTATGTGTGAGTGTGCATGAACATGCAATACACATAGATGGTCCCACATAATAACCATGCTTAATTATGAGTGTATAAGTGTATAGGGCCACAAGCCCCCCCCCCCAACTAGCAATCAGAAGCAGGCCGAGAGGGCCCCCAGACCCAGGCCACCAACAGCCCCCAAGGAGCACAGAACCCTGGAATCTTTAATAAACCTTTTAATCTAAAAGGCCATACAAGTTGAATTAGTCGGAGGTTCATTTCAGATATACGCATAGCACTTCTTCTTCTTTTTATTATTATAACCACGTCCCTCTTCATTTACCACTACTTGATATCATTTCATGTTAATATTTTCTAACACAGAGTTAGCTGTGCAATGAATGCTAGTGATGAATGCAGATCTGATAGGCAGCCTGGAATCTTCCCATGAGAAGACATTTCTGTAAAATCAGGACATCAGAACAATGAGTATGATATCCTGTTCAAATTAAGCCATCTCTGCAAGTCCCATCCAGACCCAATCCGTAGTTTTCCCTCAACATAATTTCTGCTTTAATCAAAAGTGGATTGGAAAAAGGACCCTGTGTGCCTCTGGGATATTTTTCCATTAACCATTTTGACACATGACTGACTGTAGGGGATTATTGGTTTTTGAAGAACTTTCAACAGCTGTACATTTGCATTTTAATACAGTTTCCCTCAACTTACTAATAAAATTTTCTTTTAGCTTTATTTGTCCCTTATTCATGTAGCAATTCAAAACTAACAGCAAAAAAACCTTTACAGATAATCATTTTTAATTACCATGAAATATTAGTATTCATTAATTACCCCTAAAACTTCAATTTGACACTGGAGATAACAACTCATCTTCAAACAGTTGCTTGTTACTTCTTGAAAGGAAAATGTCAGCAGAGAGAAGGGACGCATGGAATTCTGTGTGAAAAAGTTCAAAATTGATTAAATAAGCTGTTTTCATCGTTGAGTCAGTGGTTCTTTCAGCTGCTTTTGTTATACAGAGAGAAATTGAATACAGTCATTTGAGACAGGAGATTTGCAGTCACTGCAAATAGGTTTTGAAATTCTAAAGATGGGGAGGTGTAGCCTATCAATGGCAGTAATAGTTTAAATGTCATGATAGAGCAATGATTCTCAACATGGGGGTCGGGACTCCAATGGGCTCAGAGAATCATTTCTGCAGATCGCCAAATGTTTGTGGAGGAAAATATTCTAAATTACAAAAAAAGTTGCTGTGTAAGATATAAATGAAATCAGAGTGTGGTCATTTGCCATCCATTCATCCATTTTCTATACCCGCTTAATGCAACTGTCGGGTCTGGGGGGGGGGGGCTAAAGCCTATTCCAGCGGTCATAACACCTCATCCTGACTGAATGTGAGCGATTGATAAAAAGTGATCAGAAAGCGTCCTTTCCAACCAGCCTGTCCTGACATGCCGCGAGCGATGTCGCTCCGTCCAGCGATCACGCCAACCCCTTATAAAATCGCCCGCGCTGTCTCTATTGGGACGACATTTTGCGGCGGCGGCCTGTTCTCATTGGTTGAAATGAACACGCTGCTTCCTGTTGACAAGCTAGTTAGCAACAGGTTAGCATCACTCAGGGAATAATGGACGAGGAGAAGCTGATCTTTACTGTGGAACAGCACCCGATGGTTTATGACCCCAACCACCCGAACCACAAGGATCTGAACCGAAGGGAGCCAGAGAACTCGGTGTTTCAAGTGAGTACCTTCTGAACCAATAGAATCACTCCTGACAAAATCGCGTCAGTTTTGCTCGCTTTCAGTAAGGATGAGATGTAAGGTGAGAGGGGGGGTACACTCTGGACAGGCCACACAGAAACAAACGAGACAAACAACCACACACACACTCACACTCACTCCTAGAGTCACCAATTAACCCAGTGGTTCTCAAACTTTTTCTGTCAGACCCCCGTTTGGAAGACAAAAATGTCAATTGTCAATAATACAATTGTGCAATCCCTTTGCTAGAACAATAACTTATAATACTTTGCAATCTGTGCAAAAAAAATGTAAGAAAAAAAGTGCCTTATCACAGCATTAGTGGCTGCAATGAGCCTGTTTTGCACTGCACATTTTTTCAAAACGGGGTTGCAGGCTTGATACTGCCACTCTCAGGTCACGCTCAATGTTGAGCTTGGACCTGTACTTTGTTTTCAGTGGAGCTGAAAAGCCAATTTACCATCATATCTTAAAGATCTCATTGTAAGATATTTTCCTAACAGAGCACTTCGTTCCCAAACTGCAGGTTTACTTGAGGTTCCCAGAGTTTCTAAAAGTAGAATGGGAGGCAGAGCCTTCAGTTATCAGGCCCCTCTCTGTGGAACCAGCTGCCAGTTTGGGAGGCAGAGCCTTCAGTTACCAGGCCCCTCTCTGTGGAATAAGCTGCCAGTAAATGTCCGGGAAGCAGACACCCTTTCAACTTTTAAGACCAGGCTTAAAACTTTCCTTTTTGATAAAGCTTATAGTTAGGGATGGCTCAGGTAATCCTGAAACATCCCATAGTTAAGCTGCTATAGGCCTAGACTGCTGGGGGGCCTCATCTGTCACACCTTTCCTCACTTTACTCTCTTTATGTATATGTGACATTATTGTGGTCATTAACTCGTGTTTCCCTGTTCCAACAGATATCCTTTGAATGGTGTTACAGTGCCCCCCCCCCTCTTTCTGTCTTCTCAAACCCCAGCTGGTGGAGGCGGATGGCCACCCTTCCTGAGTCTGGTTCTGCCAGAGGTTTCTTCCTGTTCAAAGGGAGTCGTTTCTCTCCACAGTCGCCTCAGGCACGCTCAGGACGGGAGATTGGACTGAAAACAAAGTTTCAGTGCAATCTGTTGGTTTCCTTAGCTAGGAAATAGTTTTTGAATTGGCTCTATATGAACAAATTGGATTATTTTATAAATAATTATGATTACAATTAATTGAATTCCAATTGGCTTGAATTGGACTTTATTATCTAAGTGCCTTGAGATGACATTTGTTGTATTTGGCGCTATATAAATAAAAATGAATTGAATTGAATTGAATTCTAGCTTTGCTTTGTTGGGGTCACTGACTGACAGGCCTCCTTTTTGCTCTACTTTGTTCAGCATTCTTTTCAATCTGAGCAAACGCGACAAACACTCACCTTGTCTAATTTAGACAATAGACAATAACACCAGTGTTGTGCCAGTTCACAGCTTTTCTGAACTAGTTCAAGTTCAGTTCATACATGCTCAAAGTGAACAGTTCACGTTCAAAGTTCACAATTTTAATTCTGAACTAGTTCAAAGTTCAGTTCATTTTACTTTTTTCGTGAGATATTCAAATAAATACTTTTTTCACACTACGAGCTAGAAATCACCATACGTTCTTGGAAACTGCTCATTGTAGACATTTGCTCATGACACTGCAATTGTGGGTTTCTTACCAGGTGATGAAACTTGCAGCAGTACAGACAAGGTAGACCAGTTCTATACTTAGTGCAATGAAATCTACCAGCATTTAACTAAAAAAAAGAATATATAATATGAAATGCCGTCAGGGTCTTGGTTTGCAAGAGTGTACAATTGTTTTAAATGTTCATAAGGAGAATCGGTGCCTGTCCCCGTGCCATCACTTCCACCTGCCTTTTTTTTTTTAATTGCAGCGCGCTCTCTCTCTCTCGCTCGCTCGCTCGCTCGCTCCTCCAGCCCTCCGCGCTCTCGTCGTTGCCTGCTACGCGGCGTTGCTATGCCTACCCCACTCTGCTGCAATTCATCACGGGTAAAGTCGTGCGGAAGCCAGTATGTTATTCAATTATTCTCAGCCGGACACTACGTTGCCCGCAATGCATTGCGCACACAACGTCAATGTCTGGTGATACAGGATTTAAGCGGCACCAGCGAGAATACAGGAGGGAGGAACTTTCTCTCA
Organism: Odontesthes bonariensis; assembly: GCF_027942865.1. Taxonomy (NCBI): domain Eukaryota; kingdom Metazoa; phylum Chordata; class Actinopteri; order Atheriniformes; family Atherinopsidae; genus Odontesthes; species Odontesthes bonariensis. Next base: position 33,088,681 of record NC_134523.1, read on the forward strand.
TTGCGATGTCACTCAGTTTTCAATGGAAAACAAATTCCAACATTCATTTACAGTGATGTCTGCCGTTCATGACACATAATGTGAACTAATTCACGTTCAAGTTCTTTATTAAAAAATGTGTTGCGTTCAGTTCAACGTTCACGGAAAAATGAGCGTGTTCAATGAACGCGTTCTTTTGAACTTGTTCACGCACAACACTGAATAACACCCACACGTGATGTCTCGCGTGAGGTAGCCTCCTGTAGACGGAAGAGGCTCTGATTGAGTAGCAGAGAAGAGCAGGTACTGGCTTGATTAAATTCATTCTGGACTCTATATCCGACCACATGAAGACCTCGGGACACTTCGGTTTGGCTTTAGGGACCCTCTACTCACTACCACGTAAGTGTTATGTTGTTTGGAGCTGTAGAAGAGGTATAAAAATAGCGTTTTGTAGCGGCAAAACGATATGCCCCTCTGACTTCCAGGCTAACGACTTTTGGCTAAAAACGGTCAAATCGAAATTCTCAAAACACATCCGAATTACATGATTTTGATGTAAACTCAACGTATGTACTCCCAATCATCCCGTAAATTGATCTAAAGTGCATTTTACTCCGGATTATCCCTTTAATGTCACAGCCTCCTTCAGACAAACGTAACAACCCGAGTGCTAAGCTGTGATTTTAACTATATTTCAGTGCATTTTGATTCGTTCTTTGATATATTTAAAACATATTCACAGTCACTTAGCCTTTCAATCAGATTTAGCTGAAGAAGCACGAGGTCTGATTCAGTTGCACATTTAATAAGTTGTTCTATATGTATCGATATTGTAAGATATTTAACAGAGCACTTAGTTCCCAAACTGCAGGTTTACTTGAGGTTCCCAGCAGTGTTGTTTTTGACAACCATCTTAGATTTAGTCTTAGTCTTAGTCTTTTGGACTAAAATGCTTATTAGTTTTAGTCACATTTTAGTCACTTCTATATGTGATAGTTTTAGTCCAGTTTTAGTCGACGAAAAGTCAAAAAGGTTTTAGTCTAGTTTTAGTCGACGAAAAGTCAAAAAGGTTTTAGTCTAGTTTTAGTGAAAAAATAAGTATAGTCTACCGTGTTAAGAAAATAGTATGGTCTTAACTATCAAACAAGCAGAACAAAAATACATAACTTATTAACTGACCCTGTACTAAAGCTTTCTGATTTTTCATTCTGTACTGTGCGTGTGTCCTAACTTTACTGTAAGCGCACTAAACACACAGGTCCTGGCTAGGGCTGCACAACGTCACTTGTGGCTTTTAGGCTAAAGCTAGCAGACTCTACGTATAACAGTAACTCGACCTGTTTAACATATCAAGTTACGTGCTGACAGAACGTACACACAAAGAGATAACCACACCGTCACTGAATGTAAACATGGCTAAACATGCTGCTAAAGTAACACACACATAATGAATTGATGTTAGCGTAACAAAAGCTAACTTTAGCCTGAAGTTAGCAGCCCATTTGCGCCAGGAGTATGTGGAAAACGTACTAATGTATTAGCTTACTATGAAATTTATCGATTATGTTAACAGCATTTGTAGCTTACTTTCGAAAAAATATCCCTGTGGCGAGCCTTAAGGTGCCGCAGCAGATACTTTTTAGGTTTTAATTGACACACACAATAAGCAGAAATGTAATGCATTTTAAACGTCTGACAGATCACCCACTAACATTTTCGTCCATTCTCGTCTCGTCAACGAAAACTCACACACGTCACCGTCTCGTTATCGTCATGAAAAAAAGTGGCGTCAACGAAATGATTTCGTCATCGTTGACGAAAACAACACTGGTTCCCAGAGTTTCTTTCTCCTCAAACCCCAGCTGGTGGAGGCGGATGGCCACCCTTCCTTGTTCTGGTTCTGCCAGAGGTTTCTTCCTGTTAAAAGGGAGTCGTTTCTCTCCACAGTCGCCTCAGGCACGCTCAGGCCGGGAGATTGGACCGAAAAAGAAAAAGTTTCAGTGCAATCTGTTGGTTTCCTTAGCTAGGAAATAGTTTTTGAATTGGCTCTATATGAACGAATTGGATTATTTTATAAATAATTATGATTACAATTAATTGAATTCCAATTGGCTTGAATTGGACTTTATTATCTAAGTGCCTTGAGATGACATTTGTTGTATTTGGCGCTATATAAATAAATGTGTGTGGCTGGGAGTGTTTTAACAACGCTCTACATTGTTTGTCGTTTTTCAACTCTTGTGAGTTGCCTGTTAATATATATATACCATGGATATGGAGTACTTTCAATTATAAAACAGCAGCAAAAACCTATTTTATTCAAGAAAGAAGCTGCTTGGACTCCGGACAATGGGACGTGCCGACTCTGTTCACCCCTTACCTGAGGAGCTGCGTCGAAAGTACCGAGGCTGCCGAGCCGGAGCTAGGCTAATAGGCACACCATCAGTTATTAGAATTGAGAGACTGACAGTTTGAGGGAAAGTGATCAATACCTTCTACATTCTGATCCCGCACACTTTTGGGAACATATCCTGAGGAGGTCCCTCCCTCTACACCAGAGATACTCATTGTGCGGCTCCTCAAGCTCTAATTGGCGGCTGCACTCGCAATGTAGCTTATAACAATATGGTAACAATAACAATATTTTTTTTCAAATAACATACAGTGAATACTGCACAGTATTAAAGCTGCAGTCTGCAACTCTTTTTCAAGCATAATGCCTGGAACTGTCCGGGGATTCTGAAAGTAGTACATTAAATACCCCAATACAAAAAAAAAAGAGTTCTCTAGGTCCCCTATATGTCCCGCTATGTCCCTCCAAAGCCAGCAGGTTTGTTTACAAAATTGCAGACCGGACCGGTAAAAGGTAACCAATCAGGTTACGAGCTGGGCTCTGCTGTCTGTCAATCACCGATTGTGCACGCGCGATACAAGGTAGGCTCGTCCCCACGCTTATTTATCTAGACTATTGAACTTCATTACGGGCTTGTCTGCTTACTGTGTCTTCCATGATCGCAAATGACAGGTGAGTTGATGAATGAGGAGTCGTGTACGCGCATCTGGCGTGCACGTAGACGTGCACGAGTTCTCATGTGTTTTGATGGGGCGGGACAGGAAGTTGAATAACTTTTTATTTTTCGGTTAAAAAATAAGCATTTCTTGCATTTTGCGACTACGGAGGTCACCGTTTCCAACTTCAAGCGTTCTGATAGATCATGTAAACTCTTAAAATGCCAAAAATTAGAACTTTACGTATGACAACAACAAATCCTGCAGACTGCAGCTTTAAGTATTTTTATTAAGTTTTCGTTTTTGTAGTATTAAGTATTTTTATTAAGTATTAATTAAGGCTTAATGGTGTTTCCTAAAGGGGGCACTGTTAAACCTGGCAACGCAGCCCGCTTAAACCACCGTCACACTTGACCGCAGTGCACGCTAGCTCCTTTAGTCAGCGCGAGATGCAGGCACAATGGATCGGTTTTTAATAAAAAAAGGGCAAAAACCAGCACAAAAAACAAACGAAATTCAGCATGAAGACGCCAGAGAGGGGACGAGCAGGCAAACGTTGGGTGTACCGCGAGATGCAGGCACAATGGATCGGTTTTTAATTAAAAAACCAGCCCAAAAACCATGCTCATCTTGAATGTCTCACTATGATTACAACAACAAACTACAAATACAACATGAAGAAAGTCGCGGACATGCATGCCAGCTTCCGCTCAGCCCAGTATTAAGGTAAATGTGGTCTTAATTGAAAATGTATTGGCTGTGTTGTTTCTTTTTTTGTGGGATGTTTTATATGTAGAAATGCATATTTGCAAAAGGGGACTTAGTATGTTGTCGTAAAAGTGGCTCTTCCCTTGATTTTGCTCTGCCAATGTGGCTCTTGTGAAAAAAATAGTGAGTATCACTGCTCTATACCTTCCACCAGTGGCCTGGTTAGAGCAAGTTCCTCTGCTGGTGTGAGATTTTCGGGTGGAGGACCCCCACCAGTGGCCGAGGCCTCTGTCTTTTTTTGGTAGCTACAGTGCAACATATATACAGTTCAACACATTTTTTTGGACTAACACATTTCTTCAAAGGCTACTTACCACTCTGAAATATGTTCCTGTACTTTACCTTCACCTGCTGCCAGGTACGCTTCTGGCTGTTAAGATTGCTCCTGTTGAGATGTAACAGTGAAGAATTAATATGAGGGTCACACACTCAAGGTAACTTAGTCACAAAGTATGATGATGCGTGTTGATTATTGGGTTATTAATAAGCTGAGCAGGGCCAGTATATGTGTGCAGTACATCTCATACAGAGACAATTCAGCATGCTTTATGTAAACACATTATAACACAAAGAGGAGAGCATAAATACATGAGGACAGTAAAATAAACGAGTAACAATTGACAATGGTATGAAAGTTGTATATAACTTACGCATTTAGCCTGTATGCAGTTGTTTGCCATGCCGTTTCCCTCGCTTTATTTATCGCAGCTGTATTACCATTTCTGGTGATGACACTTTTAAAATCCTCATACAGCTCCATCAGAATTATTTGTTCAGCTGCAGAGAAAATAACAGCTCTTGTCTTGCCAGAGCTGCCAACTTTTCAAAAAACCTTGGAGTGAGATTTTGTGGGGGTAACCAAAATTTTGCCGCACGCTCGCAGCCACACGGGTTGGTGGCTCAGATATCAGATCATTTTCATTAATTTGATGTTGAACCATGTTGTACCTGCATTTTGGTGGTTTGTGGGGAGGCCCAAGTCGTTGATAGTGGCATCATACTGGAGATGGACAATATTGTTTACATTCTGTGAAGCAAAGACATAGCTGAAGGTCCACCAGGACATTTTGGATTAAGTAGATGTGATTTAATGCATTCTAGTGGATTTTTGGGTGGTCTGCTAAAGATGTGCAATACCTGAACTTATTCTGATTCATGTTTGGCATCCTGACCTGTAGGGCTTAGTCTGGAGTTGATCCAGACTATCAACCAGAAAACTATGTGCTGCAATATAGCCTTATTCATAGACCAGTGTTTAAGATTTGACCTAGGTAGGTTGATTGATATTTTGATTACCTCAACGGTATTAAACTAATTCTGATCTGAAACCTAATGTATGTTGTGAATAATTGTATTCTTAAGAACACTTAATGATCTATGTTCAGCCAAAAACCACAAGATTAGTTAGGGAGATAAATTATAATTTATTTAAAGCCTCCCACCACATTGTCCATCAGCAACAAGATAAAGTGCAACAAATGAAGGGCTTAAAATGCTTAAACAGTAGAAGTTTTCAAACAATATAACAACAGATACAAAAAGAAATAAAAATTAGGTTATGCAGATCAGTCCTTTTTTGATGTGTGGGCACGGTTATACTGGCCTGTGGCCTTCTTGGAGGCCTTGATGACATCTGGAGGGGGCTCCCATTTGAAGCATGGCTCAAGGTTAGCCATCTTGATTGTCATGATTGAGGAGAGCGTGCCATCCATCGCTAGTGTCACGCCCAGAGACTCTTGTTTTTAGTTTTCATGTTTAGGTTATGTTTGTTTTTCAGTCCAGGTTTAGGTTTTTTGTCATGCTTTAGTTTCCCTGCACTCTGTTTATTAGTTCACTCACTTCACCTGTGTTTTTTCCCTCAGCTGCACTCACTCCCCAATCACTCTCACTCCCTATTTAGTTTCCTGCCTCCCCTTCCAGTTTTGTCGGATCTTTGCCTTTGTTAGTGTTCATGACCTGTCTGTCCCAACCTGCCCGGCTAAAGTTAAGTATTTATTCCATGCCATGTCAAGTGATTTTGTTTTGTTTTTGTCACAGTTTAGTTTTTGAATCCGGCTTTGCCGCGCCTTTTGTTTGTACTTTGTTTTTTGTTAAATAAATCACCCTTTTTTTGTAAGTCCGCATCCGTGTCCTCCCTTCCACCCATACACCCTGACAGAAAGATCCGACCAGAAATGGACGCGGCGGACGAGAACACTTTTTGGAAGCTGGTCGGGAAGTTCTGGTGCTGCTTGGCACGGGACGACACCGCCTGGCAACAACTGAACGTGGCTGATGACCTGGTGGACTTCTTTTTAAAAAAACAGGTCCTCCAGCACTTGCCGGATGTGGCAGACATCTGGGCGGAGGTCATGAGCGTGCAGCGCTCAGCAACCCAGGACATTTTCGGCTTGGAGCCACACCAGGTAACCATGCTGTACAGCTTTTCCTCAGCCACAGTCACCAGGGCCCCAGCCGTCCCAGAGCTGGCCCCGGCCCCAGCCGTCCCAGAGCTGGCCCCGGCCCCAGCCGTCCCAGAGCTGGCCCCGGCCCCAGCCGTCCCAGAGCTGGCCCCGGCCCCAGCCGTTCCAGAGCTGGCCCCGGCCCCAGCCGTTCCAGAGCTGGCCCCGGCCCCAGCCGTTCCAGAGCTGGCCCCGGCCCCAGCCGTTCCAGAGCTGGCCCCGGCCCCAGCCGTTCCAGAGCTGGCCCCGGCCCCAGCCGTTCCAGAGGCCTTAGGGCCTGACCACGAGGCTTTAGGGCCTGACCACGAGGCTTTAGGGCCTGACCACGAGGCTTTAGGGCCTGACCACGAGGCTTTAGGGCCTGACCAAGAGGCCACAGGGCCTGACCACGACCACGAGGCCTCCGGGCCTGACCAAGCCTCAGAGCCCATGTGGCCCATGGACTCACCGGTTCGAGCCCCTCCCTCCCACCCCCAGACTTTGGGGATGTCTGGGATCCATCCCTTGAGGTCCGTCCGACCGTGGGACGGTCCCCGGCTCCTCCTCCCGCCACGCCGACGGAAGTCCTGGTGCCATCCAGACCACAGCCTGCTGCCACGTCATCGGGGGTCCGGGCGTCCGCCGGGCCGTCTCCTGCCGCCACGCAGAGGGAAGTCTGGGTGCCAACCAGACCATCGCCTGCTCCTGCTACCTCGTCTGCGGTCTGGGCGTCCGCCAGAACACCGTCTCCTGCCGCCACGCCGACGGAAGTCTGGGCGTCCGCCAGACCTCCGCCAGACCTCCGCCTGTCACGCTGTCTGCGGTCTGGGCGTCCGCCAGACCACTGCCTGTTCCTGCTATGCCGTCTGCGGTCTGGGCGTCCGCCAGACCACTACCTGTTCCTGCTATGCCATCTGCGGTCTGGGCGTCCGCCAGACCACTGCCTCCTGCTGCCCGAAGCCGGTACCACACACCCGTTTCTGGTCCCCGGCCTGACCGGCTTCGAGCCCCTCCCTCCCACCCTCGGATTTCTTAGGGGTTGTCTGGGATCCACCCCTTGAGGGGGGGGCTCTGTCACGCCCAGAGACTCTTGTTTTTAGTTTTCATGTTTAGGTTATGTTTGTTTTTCAGTCCAGGTTTAGGTTTTTTGTCATGCTTTAGTTTCCCTGCACTCTGTTTATTAGTTCACTCACTTCACCTGTGTTTTTTCTCTCAGCTGCACTCACTCCCCAATCACTCTCACTCCCTATTTAGTTTCCTGCCTCCCCTTTCAGTTTTGTCGGATCTTTGCCTTTGTTAGTGTTCATGACCTGTCTGTCCCAACCTGCCCGGCTAAAGTTAAGTATTTATTCCATGCCATGTCAAGTGATTTTGTTTTGTTTTTGTCACAGTTTAGTTTTTGAATCCGGCTTTGCCGCGCCTTTTGTTTGTACTTTGTTTTTTGTTAAATAAATCACCCTTTTTTTGTAAGTCCGCATCCGTGTCCTCCCTTCCACCCATACACCCTGACAGCTAGGCTGTTTCTAGTCTTGGTCTTGTTAAGACCCACAACTGAAAACACCCTCTCAGCATCTGCATTTGAATGGGGCAACACCAGGACCAGCTTGGCGACAGCAGCAAGCCTCTCAAATTCGTTTGCTCCTGTGACCTATGGAAAATGCAACAAGAACACAATGGAAAAACATACCTTGATTATTTATTGATGAATACTGTAGGTTGATCCATTAACAAAGTCCATATCAAAACATGCATAATTGGCTAAATGCATGACAATATATATGCATGTGACAATGTTATAGTGACAATGTTATAGCAACACAGGCAAGCCACACCTGCCAAAAGGAAAGACAAAAAATAAATTGTTTACTTTGTGTTTCCGGGTTGCCATTTCAGCCCAGAAGCTTTCCATTTCAGATTCGTTGTGCAGGGATATCAGTGGCATGGTCTGATAATTCAGAAACTCCTCACTCAGAAGGTCATGCTCCTCTGGACCATGGTATGGGAGGAGATGGAGAAACCTATTTATGAAAGTAGAGTTACAAGTTGTTAAGTTTTAGGTATATTGTCATCAACCAGCAGCAGTTCATACACATCTTTGAGGAGAAGCCATATAAGAATAGCTCATGTGCAGTTTAGGAGTGAACATATGTCATCATAAAAAGCTGTTTTTTTAGCTAAGATGACAGAATATAATTAGAGAACAAAAACTAACCTTTCCACAAAGAACAGGACATCTCCGATATCACTTTCAGCCCTCTGCCGTATGTCTACAAATTTTGAATGTTTGAGCAGGGGCTCTTTTAGTGGCAGCTTCTTTAGGGCATATTCCACAGCACAGATCAGGAAACTCATTGCAGCTTCGTGGAACAAATCCACCTGCTGTGGTGTGATGTCACCCTCGTCAAGCAATCTGTTGAGTCTCGCCCTGGTTGTGAACCCGATGTTCAGCTTTCTTCCTGTTACAGATACAGCATACTAGGTTAACATAAATGGATTAAACATGTTGATTTTGAAATATCAGGTAGACATATAGGGCAAGAAATCCAACCGGAAGCCCACTGTTAATAGAAGAACTACCACACACCTTACTAGGTTTCTACTCATGAAGTGACTAAATGCTAGGTACAAGGCTATATATCACATATTACAGTGTTTGATCATAAGAATAGTCAAACACTAACCTGGTAAATGGTTTGCCTTCTCTTTAAAGGCGATATCACAAGGCTCCTCAAGGCCCTGCAGAGCTCCCGGAACAATGAACTTTGAGCAAAGCTTGCGTACAAATTTCACCATCTATAAACAGACATTTACAAAATAGTAAGTGAAACCTCATTTAGAAGATCCCTGCAGATATCAGCAAGAAACACAGAGTAGAAAAAGCAAAATCCAATCCCACCTCATCATATAACAGAAATATTGATGACTGTTCTCTTTGCAGAAGCAAGTTGAAACTACTAAAAGTTGGTACGGTGGCTTGAAAGAACAGCAGGTACACTTCTGTCATGGGGTCAGTGAAAGTCCGCACAAGCCTCTTGAACCTGGCCTGATTTTCATCTTGAATCAATCAATAAATAGCACAAAACAGGAGATTATCAATAATAGAATTATGTGAGTAATAATCCATGTAGTTGCTGCATAATGAAATAGATAAATGATGACAATACCAGCAGATTTGAAGTAGCTGGCCAGAGGTTCATAAAGCCTCAGGATCCTGGTCACACACCGCTCAAGGCTTAGCCAACGAACTGAGACATGGAGGAGGACTTCCATGTACTCCGCTTCATGGAGGTCACAAAACTCTGTTCCAGACATTTAATTCAATATCATATATTTTCTACAGCTCAACATTTCAATATTACACTTACACTTAATAGTATCAAACATGCATACCTGTCAGGTATCCTTTGCGATTTGTGCTCCCCTTGAACCAGTAGCCAATGTCCACTACCATGTCCTCCAAATCAAAATGGGACACCTGCAATGCATTTATCAAATTATAACAAAATCAGTCAATGGAAGTTATTAGTATTCCAATAAAAATTTACATGTAAAGATAAATCAGGCCTTAACTCACTTTAAAAAATCCCACTCCTGCAGCCTTGGAGGTGTTATGTGCTACATGACAAGGACAACCATGAATGTAAGTGTTGGGATGCTTCTGGAGGACCCTAGAGGATATGGAATTATGTGGTCCAACATTCACAGCTGCATTGTCAACTGAGAGACCAATGCAGTTCTCCCAAGGGATGCCATGCTCCTCTAAGACATGGTTCATTTTAGTGAAGATCTCACTTGCTGTCCCACATCTCGTCCCAGTTGTTGTGCACATATTTAAGAACTGGTGGACAACTTTGCTGCCCATGAAGACCCGGACAGTCAGCGGGTTCATCTTCGCCACTCCTGTAATGACAAGTTAGAATCATACAGATGTTCATGTTATTAGATATTTAAAAATACAGAAAGCAAATGTTTTGCAGAGGAGAAAAATCTCAGTAGTTTCGGAAATACCTGTGTCATTTGACCCATCTGTTACAAGGGTATATGGGGATTTTTTCATCGCCTTCACAAGCTGCTCTGTGAAATATGGCGCGAGTGCTTCGTTGGTTATGCAGGATGACTTTGTCCTGGCACACCTGTATTCCTGGGCTGTCTTTGAATCCCCGAAACATTCTTTCAGGAGAGGCCCTAGGTGGTCCGCAAAGGCTAGGGGGACGTTGTGAACAACCAACCCAGCTGTCATTTTGACCTCAGCTCTTCTTGTCTGTAAGACATTCACTTCTAGCTCTCCTGACTGTTGCTCCTCTGCATCTGTGTCTAGCTGTCCTCTCTGTTGCTCCTCTGTTTGTTGTCCTGTTGTTTGTATTATTGGTTCTGGCTGCGCAGGCTGTTCAGAACTGTTAGTCTGTCCTCTTGGCTGATTCTTTAAATAAAATAAAAGGTTTCTCTGCTGTCCTTGCAATGGTCTCTTACGGGACATCGTCTAAAGAATTAAAATGGTGATCATGTTGGTTTAATAACTCTACTCTCAGTTACCAGAACATGCCTACTTCAATTTCACACATTTCCTGTAGCCTATTAGTTATGTTAAACATCCAATCCACTTTATTAATAAAGCACAGTTTAAACGAACACAAGGTTCCCAAAGTGCTGTACAACAAGATAAAAACACGTAAAAAAAAAAACACCACAGAAGCAAAGTAGTAGTACAAAATTAATAATACTAAAACTAATTAAAATACAATAAATAAAATCACATTAAAAAAAAAATTAAACCTGAAACTAACTAGAATCCAAATAAATAAAATCACATCAAATAAGTAAAATAAATATTATACACTGTCCACATAACACAAGTTCATACATGTGTTATGTGGACAGTGTATTTTATGTATTTTACTTATTTATTTTTCTTTCTTTTACTTATTCATCTTTGGAATACATTACCAGTTCTAATTGCTGTGTTTGTTCTAACAGAAACTCCACAGTCAGTCCTTTTCTTTGGCCTGTTAATAAAAAGATAAAATGCCATGATGTGAGTAAATAAACAATGTTATGAGCTGATGTTTTGCGCATACAGGACAACAGTGAACTGTTGTTCATAGATGTTCGACAAAAAAAATTAGAGCAAAATATGCTTTCCAGCAGAAGTTTGACGATCGTTTTTGACGAACTACATTTTCAGCCGAACCACATCCCTGTGTAAACTTCTGCTTCTGCTTCCAGTGATAAAATAGTGATAAAACCTGCTGTAAAGCATATTTTGCTCTGATTTTTTTTATGAAACATCTATGAACAACAGTGACCACTCGGTAAGTTTTCAAAGCTTTGCAAAACGAACGTTTAATGTTGCTAAAAGGACCGATGTATTGAGAATGAGGAGTTGTCGTCATAGTACAGAGCCCCGCCCCTATCCGCCATGTTGGCAGAATGCTAGCGAGAAAACGCCGTTCTCTCCGTTCGTTTACATTGTACGCGTGTGTTTTTAAATCAGTAAGTTTAAACAGTGCGGAATTGCAAGAACATGCCTGGAAATCACTGCTGTGTGAAGAACTGTTCCAGTACCTCACATAATACGTTTGGGAAACATAGGAACAACGAAATACATTTTTTTTCGGTTTCCTAAATGGATGCAGCATCAGGGAGAGCAGGCGTCTGACCTGACGAGGAGACGCCGGGTTGCCTGGCTGGCTGGACCTTACTTTCGATTGCACCCCTCCGTCGATGAGAGTGTGTTCTCTACATTTTCACTCGGGTACGTTATCTAAAAATCTCTTTATGTTGTTGTCTCTTAAAGCTACGAAGTTAATTTATGTTGTTGCAAACCCTGAAGTGCACCTGACGTTGCTGCCTAGCGAGCTAACTAGCGAACTGTTGCCTCTTCGAAAATGCTCAATTTGCAAACTGTTGCCTCTTCGAAAATTAATGTTAACTACCCCCTAATGTGGCTAATGTGTTAATGTGTACCCCTTCAGCCCTTTTGTCATACCATGAGCAGCGTTACCCTCTCAGTCTGTATCTTTATTTTGCATGTGTTCTGTGATGGGTTTGCCATTCATTGCATAGTTTTTTTTCATAAACTATTTATTCTGTTGTAGGTAAGCCATCATATGAGATGTTGGAGAACCACGCTGACTGGACAAATTCAGATTTTTACATTCAACTGTACCTGTGCACATGCTGCTCAAATGTGAGGTTGAAAACCTAATGCCTTTAGATAAGATTGAAGTGATACCACTGGACTGGTAAGTGGAGGCTCACAGAGTCTCCGTGAATGCAGGACCTGTAAAATAAATAAAGTGAAATAAACTAAACAGTAAAAAGCATTTATTTCAAGTTACAGTCTACACTTTAGACACATTGATAATGGCTGTAATCTAACCAGGACATGTACACCTTGCATTCAAAATGTTAATGGCTTAAATCTAACCAGGAATGTACGCCTTGCAATCACACATAAGTACCCTACCCAACCCAGAACTGGTTTGTTCACTTTGCAGCCCCCAACACCCAACACAATAACCTGCGACAGTATGTGTCGTTGGGCTAAAATCAAATGACAACTAAATACCTAAACATAAGCTTTAGCATACATCAAAACATTGGAAACGTTTGTGTACATTGAACATCTCGTTAATCTAGTGTTTACAAAACAAGTCGCAGTTAATTACGTTGTCATTTTGGTCAAGAAGTGTCTAAATGCAATATAATTACAACACACTAAAATGCATGAAAAGAACCTTACCTTGGCCAGTACAACGCTGTTATCATCACCAGAGCCACCTGGAGGCTTGTAGATGGCCAAGTCCTGCACCCAGCCACAGCAGAAAGTCTCGTACGATTCCAAAGATTTGTGACTTTTAAACTCCTGCATAGTGTAGTAACTTACACCAAAGACAAGATAATTGACTATGTCCATATATGTGCACGGAGGTAACTGGTCCAGGTCTCTGTGCCATTCTGCTGCAGGGAGCTCGTAAGGATCAATATTTTGGATGCTGGACAGTTTCTCCAAATACCGCTGCTTTGCGCTTGTAATAAGCTTGTCCCTGTAAGGTCCCTTTTCTTTCGCCTTATCTCTCTCCATTGCTTTGCTTTCTTTCTTTCTTTTGTATTCGTCTCTGCCCTGCTGAAATGACAAATGCGGGAGGATATCCGTTAAGTTAATGGCGTTGCCCCTGGCAACCAATAGATTCTTCTGCCAACATGGCCGACCGGCCGACCGGAGTCACGTGACTCCTCATTCTCAATAGGGGGCATAGAGCCTACACTGTAGCTAGCGAAAATAATGCATTTCGCCAAACACAGACTTTTGTGCAAGTTAGCACCAGAACTGATATAGTTCATCATAAACAAACTCAAAATAAGGCTCAAAGTGCTAAAAACCGGAATATGCCTTTAACAATAACATACCTTGTAAATGTATTACTCTCATCCATCAGACTTTCTCAAGCTGTCCCGCTGTGTCTCTTCTTCTGCTGCTGACTCTGGATGCAGCGCAGAGGGTTCAGTGGCGCTCATTAGCGCCGACTAGCGGCGGGGAGGAGTATTCGCGGCTCAAGGTCGCATTATTATTTTTTGCCGTGTGAAATGTGATGTGTGGCGTGTGTGCGTGTGAAAACAGGCAAAAGAGTGTGTCACACGGTGAAACCGTGAGAGTTGGCAGCTCTGTCTTGCTCTCCTTTTCTGCCATCTCCGTTTTTCCACCATCCACTCGTCAGGGCTTCTTACGTTCCTCGTGCACTCGCACATAGCCAGGCTATGGAAGCCTCGCACTTAGCTAGGCTATGGAAGCCTCGCACATGGCCAGGGTATGGAAGCCTCGCACTTAGCTAGGCTATGGAAGCCTCGCACATGGCCAGGCTATGGAAGCCTCGCACTTAGCTAGGCTATGGAAGCCCCGCACATGGCCAGGCTATGGAAGCCTCGCACATGGCCAGGCTATGGAAGCCTCGCACTTAGCTAGGCTATGGAAGCCTCGCACATGGCCAGGCTATGGAAGCCTCACACATGGCCAGGCTATGGAAGCCTCGCACTTAGCTAGGCTATGGAAGCCTCGCACATGGCCAGGCTATGGAAGCCTCACACTTAGCTAGGCTATGGAAGCCTCGCACATGGCCAGGCTATGGAAGCCTCGCACTTAGCTAGGCTATGGAAGCCTCGCACATGGCCAGGCTATGGAGGCCTCGCACATGGCCCGGCTATGGAAGCCTCGCTTGGATCAACCTCGCTAAGATGCAGCTAAACTGGCTTTCGTGGAACGACTTGAGGCTTAATTGGGAGATGGTGTTAGTTCAAGCAAGGCTTTCCTGATACAGCCTGGCTTTCTTTAGTAACGTTCGTGGAACACCCTTCTGGTGGTTCTCCGCCTGGATTCCCCACAGAGACCGTGGGATGTCTTATGTTTGGTTTCTGCAGGTGGAGTGGCTGGTTGTCTGGTTTATCATTGTTTTCTCCGATTGTTTCTTTCTGTTTCTTTTTCTGTCCTCTCCCTCTTTCCCTGTCCCCCTGTCAGGTTTGGCACTATTACATGTAAAGTATTGTAACAAAAATAAATAAATAAGCAGTACTTGGGAAACAAGGGGAGCTTTACAATCATAAAGCCTCTCTTGGCGAAGCAAATGTGTTTGGCATAAAACGGTATTTAGATAATTGTCACGCCATGGGACTATTGTTTTTAGTTTTCATGTTTTAGGTCCAGGTTTTGATTTTCAGTTCATGTTTAGTTTTTTAGTCATGTCTTGGTTTTCAGTCTTGCCATTGGTTTTCCCCTTCACTCTGTTAATTAGTTAAGTCCCCTCACCTGTCTGTCATTGTCTCCAATCACTCCCAGCCCTCTATTTAGTCTCCTGTCTCCCCTGTCTTGTCGCCGGATCTTTGTTTGTCATTTATGCCATTCATACCTGACCTGCCTGACCTGATTCCCGTTATTCCCATTATTCCCATGTTCCACGTCATTTTCACTAAGCTAAGTATTTATTTATTTCTGGCCATGCCAAGTCTTTTTGTTTGTTCTTCATAGTTACGTTTTTTGAATCCGGCTTAGCCGCGCCTTTTGTTTGCACTTTGATTTTTGGTAATAAATCATCCTTTATTTTTTTTAAAGAGTCCGCATCCGTGTCCTCCCTTCCCATCTCCTCACCGTTTTGACAATAATTCTGCTGCCATAATGCTGGACAGGACGAGGGGGAAAAAAAAGAGGTCGGGTTAATAAAATCTTTGCAACTTACGTTTCACCACAACATGAACAATCGTTTTAGTTAAAACGTTTTCACAAATACAAAAATCAGCTGACTAGACATGCCCTTACAGTTTTTCTCTTGTATCTCAATGTGTCTAAACTGTATCACCCCCGACTGGCCCAGCATGATTATTTCAGCATTTGTAGTATTTCTGCGTCCTTGTTTGGAAGAACATATTCATCTCAAAGGGGAAAAAAAAATCTGTTTAATAAAACTAATTGGAGCAAAGTAGTTGAAACCTAAAAATGGCCTGAAATAAACTAAAATTCATTGACATTTTTTTCGTTTTTCAAAATAGTAAGACTGATTGATTGTGAGCAAAATTAACTCTATATTATTTTCTATTTTTAGGTAAAGATTTATTTAACGTCTGTATTAATTGTATTTGCACATTTCTTCATTTAATAAGAAAATGTATTTACACTCCCACACTTAAAAACGTTTTGTAAAATGTAAGCAAAACAATGATTTGCTAATCTCATAAACCAATATTTTACTCACAACAGAAGAAGGAAAATATATCAATGTTAAAAGTGAGACATTTTACTATTTCTGATAAATATTCGCTCATCCAAAATTTGATGGCATACAGTCTATCACACAGTCTGGTCATTTTTGGGTTCTAAGGAGACCAGTTGTTCAACCTTTGGTAGAATAAAGCTGTCCAATTCTTGTGTGATATAGGATTCTAGCTACTTAAAAGTCCTGCATTCACTTTATATTTAGCATTTCATGATGTGCCATATTATTTAAAATCATTGGATATGTCATCGTGGCTTAGTTCTTACTTTGGGTATAATTAGAAGGCATCTTAAAGAAGACTTAAGCGTTCTGGAGTGTTTATAGTTTTATAAGCCAATAAAAGAATTGAAAAATAATTTGACCTAAAATGTCTGCACATTTTTGTCATGCTGAAGTGGCTGACAAACACAACTCCAAAATCACCAAAAATTTCAAGCAACACTGTAATATTACAGAACCTAATAAGAGGAAGACCATACTTATTAATATATTATTATATATGCAATGAATATAAACACTCACAAACAAACAAACAAACAGATGTCCTGATTTATCTGGAATAGATTAAGCCTTTTCTGATTTACATTTTTGAAGCATTTGAATATGTTGTATGTGTGAAATAAATCACTGTGTTGTGTACATACAGTGCCATCCCAGATAGCAAACGGACTCCGGACCGGATCCGTTCCGGATTTAGGGTAGGCTCAGGAACGGATCCGCAAACCGGACCCGGATCATAGTCCACTTGCACACCGGAACGGATCCGGAACAGATCCAGATCACGGATCCACACATTAAGTGCCACATCCGTCCCGGATCCGTTTTGGATCCGTTCATAGAACACATCATCCGGCCCGGAGCCGTTTTGGATCCGTTTATGATACTTATAACGGAGGTGGACTCATTTGGTCCAGAACCTTTATTTATTATGACTTTTTTAACAAAAGTAGATACAGATAAAAACTTGCTTACCAACAAGAAATGACTCCATAAAAATCCCACCAGTTTAGCCTTATACACCTGAAAATGATTTATTGTGAAGCTGCAAAAGACCTAAAATTGGGTTATTATTACGAATAAATGTACAGTTTTGAGGTTGCACAGTGGTGCAGTTGGTAGCACTGTTGCAAGGCAAGGCAAGGCAATTTTATTTATAGAGCACAATTCATACACAGGGCAATTCAAAGTGCTTTACAGCTACATAAAATCACAAGAAGGCAATAAAACCATTAAAAAGGAATAAAAAAATAAAAGAAAGAAATTAAAAAAGAAAGAATATTTAAAACCTATTAAAATAATCATTAAGTAATTAAAAAGTGAAGAGTGCAGATAAAATACTTTCAGGTGTCATATGCACAGCTAAATAGAACTGTTTTCAGCCTGGATTTAAACATTGTCAGAGTTGAGGCCTGTCTCACATCTTCTGGAAGACTGTTCCAGATTTTTGCAGGTGTTAGAATCCAGCCAGGGGTCTTTCTGTATGTGCTTTGCATGTTCTCCCTGTGCATGCATGGGTTCTCTCTGGGTACTTCATCTCATCTGCTATCCATTGTGCTGTACTGCTCTCCCTGCCTCCCTCATACTCCTTACCAGGACAGTAACCTCAACCAACCTCCCTGGAGATATATGGGACATTAGAGTATGATCGTTGTGATCATATGATTGGTTGGATACAACCAATTGAGTGGAATTGAGTTCACTTAAAAGAGCTGGCACAAACACCAGATTGACCAACACATCACTACAAGTGGCTAATAAGATAATGGACACACATGATGGAAATTCTTAAATGTATTTAATAATACTCACACACTCAATTAAATGAACAATAAAAAAACATAAAAAAGAACTGGCCTAACATGTGCTGTGCTGTGTTTAGACATGGTCAGCAGGGTGAACCTCGTGTGTTCTGCGTCTCCTTGAGGTTCCCCTGTCTGCTGCCAGGTTGAACCACCGGATGGCATGCTTGCAGACATCATGTTCAGTGGAAGCACGAGCGACAGGATTTTTTCTGACAGAATCTGTAATCACAAAAGGAGATTTTCAATTAAGTTATCATCGTCCGCCATCATAATCACAATTTGTAATGTGACAGGATACACATAGTGATGCACTCCAAAACAGACAATCTGTCACATACTTCAGACATAGAATTTCTAAATATAGGAATGCAGTTTAAGACTAACAACAATAACCTGTGTATAGTCAACTTAGATGAATGAGTGATGAGTGAATGATATAGTGACCAAAACTACCAGGGTAAACTCAAATCTACATTACATTACATTACCGGCAATATTCTATGTGAGCTAGCTAACCACGCTCGGTATGCTATATGCTATATATGCTATATCGCTATGCTATATTACAAAGTTAAAAGTTAAATCATAGAGACAGATTCACACGCTTTACATCTGCATAAACAAGCACATATTAACAGTTTTAACAGTTTTGTCACGCCCACTTCTTCTTCTTCTTATAATTTGTTGGCGGCCAGCATCCGTAATGTTGCATTACCGCCACCAACGGTACAATTATGTAACTGCAGGTGTGGAGCATCGACGTAGGAGTGACAAAAAAATTTAAAGAAAATAAAAAATAAAGAAAATAAATAAATAAACAAATGAATAAACAATTCACTAAATAAATAAAATAAACTAAATCCTTTCAAAAAGTCCTGTAGTCTTTAAGAAATTAAACACAAATCTCCAAGCTGAGGGCACAGAAAAGCAAAGTAGTCCCTCAAGAGAGAGCCTGGTCTTCCCCAGTTTTCTAACCTCCTCTAGCAGAATACCTCTTTCTATGCTGTACGGTTGGCAGTCTAATAAAACATGACGGACAGTCTCCATTTCCCTGCAGTTAATACAATGACCTGTGGCATGCTTGCCAATGATATGAAGAGTATGATTCAGCCTAGTGTGCCCTATCCTAAGCCTAGTTATTACCTGTTCTTCCTTACGACTCCAGCTACACTGTCTTCTAGTGGGAACCTGCTTTTGTACAGTGCGAAGGAAGCTACCCTTACTCTCCCTGTCCCACTGCCCCTGCCATAAGCCTATCGTTTTAGAGACTATAATGTGCTTAACTTCTGCTTTACTAAGTGGAATGTTCAACTGATTTTCAAGATTCAAGGCATCCTTAGCAAGCTGGTCTGCAACTTCATTCCCTTTAATACCTGAATGAGACGGAACCCATAAGAAATTAACTAATATGTTTTGCTGATGCAGTCTGAAAAGACTTTGAAAAACATCATAAAGCAAGTCGGGTCTACACACTAACTTGCCGTGTAGGATACTAGTCAATGCTGACAAAGAATCAGAGCAAATAACATTACATTTGGTTTTAACACCTTCAATCCATTCCAATGCAAGGCAGATTGCAAATAGCTCCACTGAATAAACTGCAAGGTGGTCAGACATTCTTTTTTTAATTTCATTCTCATACTTTGGGATAAACACTGCAGCTGCAGTCTTCCCTGTTTCAGGATCCTTAGAGCCATCTGTGTAGATCTGAACCCCTTCAGAATATTTGGTACGTAAATGCACATTTGTCAAATACTTCATGTCCCTTTCCTCCTCAGCATCATTACGCACTTTGACCAACTCAAGATCCACCATTGGCATAGTAAAAAACCAGGGGGGAATAGGCAAGGCAAGGCAAGGCAAGGCAAGGCAAGGCAATTTTATTTATAGAGCACAATTCATACACAGGGCAATTCAAAGTGCTTTACAGCTACATAAAATCACAAGAAGGCAATAAAACCATTGAACAGGAATAAAAAAAATAAAAGAAAGAAATTAAAAAAGAAAGAAATTTAAAACCCATTAAAATAATCATTAAGTAATTAAAAAGTGAAGAGTGCAGATAAAATACTTTCAGGTGTCATATGCACTGCTAAACAGAACTGTTTTCAGCCTGGATTTAAACATTGTCAGAGTTGAGGCCTGTCTCACATCTTCTGGAAGACTGTTCCAGATTTTAGGGGCATAAAACTGAAACGCAGCCTCACCTTGTTTAGTCCTGACTCTGGGCACCAGCAGGAGACCCCTCCCTGAGGTTCTCAGAGCCCGAGTTGGTTCATATGGCTCTAACATGTCAGAGATGTACTTTGGCGCTTGACCGTGAAGAGACTTGTACACAAGCAGAGCTGTTTTAAAGTCTATTCTCTGAGCGACAGGAAGCCAGTGCAGAGACCTGAGCACTGGACTAATATGGTGGTATTTCCTGGTTCTAGTCAGGACTCGAGCAGCAGCGTTCTGGATGTACTGCAGCTGTCTTACAGCCCGTTTAGAGAGCCCAGTGAGCAGGCCGTTACAGTAGTCTAACCTGCTGGAGACAAACGCATGGATCAGTCTCTCTAAATCTGGTTTAGACACTATTCCTTTGATTCTGGCAATGTTTTTTAGATGGTAAAAAGCTGCTGATGTTACAGATTTAATGTGGCTGTTCAAGTTCAGGTCTGAGTCCAATATTACCCCGAGATTTCTAACCTGATTATTAGGTTTTAGAGAGAGAGTCTCAAGGCTGATAACACTTTCTCTTTGTTTCTGTGGGCCACAGACAATGATTTCAGTTTTGTCTGACTTTAGCTGGAGGAAATAGTTTTGCATCCACACACTGATCTGTTCGATGCAGCGACACAGTGTATCTACAGGCCCGTGTTCTCCTGCCGTCAGTGACACGTAGATCTGAGTGTCATCTGCATAATTGTGGTAGGACACATTATAGCTGCGTATTAGCTGGCCTAGTGGAAGCATGTACAGATTGAACAATACGGGTCCCAGGATTGACCCCTGGGGAACCCCACAGGTCATAGCCATTTGGTCTGAGACACAGTTACCAATTTCAACAAAATATTTCCTGTCCTCCAGATAGGACTTGAACCAGTTTAAAGCACGACCAGAGATTCCCACCCAGTCTTCTAACCTCTGTAATAAGATCGCATGGTCAACTGTGTCAAAGGCAGCACTCAGGTTCAGCAGAACTAAGACTGTGACTCTACTTGCATCTGTGTTCAGGCGGATGTCATTTGTCACCTTGATCAGAGCTGTCTCAGTGCTGTGGTGGGGCCTAAAGCCTGATTGGAAAGTATCAAAAGCATTGTTAGACAGGAGAAAGTCACTAAGCTGTTGGTATACAACTTTTTCTAGGACTTTGCCTAAGAATGGCAGGTTTGATATGGGCCGGTAGTTGTTCAGTACTGTGGCATCAAGATTGCTCTTCTTTAGAAGAGGCTTAATGACAGCAGTTTTTAAGGCCTTTGGAAATGTTCCAGTCTGGAGTGAGATGTTGACTAGATGAGCAAGTTGTGGTAACAAACTGCTCAGCACAGACTTTAGGAATCTAGTGGGCAACTCATCAAGGCAGCACGTTGATGAACTCAGACTGCAGATGGTCTCTTCGACTGTTTTGTCAGTAACAGATGTGAAATGTGTCAGCTCTAGGTGTCTAGCTGGCTGCAGAGTAGTTATTTGTGTTGTGGAAATTATTGCATTCTTAATGCCTTGAACTTTGTCATTAAAGAATGTTGCAAACTCATTACACTTGGATGTAGAAATGAGTTCAAAAGGCAGTGAAACTGGAGGGTTTGTTAATCTGTTTACTGTAGCAAACAGGACACGAGAGTTGTTACTGCAGTTTTTGATGATTTCAGAAAAATAACTCTCCCTTGTTCTACGCAAAGTCTGGTTGAACACACATAGCTTTTCTTTGTAAGTCTCATAATGAACCTGGAGCTTTGACTTGCGCCATTTCCGTTCGGCTCTCCGGCACTCCCTTTTCTGTGCCCTGACCGACTCTTCTTTCCTCCATGGCGCCCTTTGCCTACTTTTAACCATTCTAACCTTGACAGGAGCAATGGTATCCAAAACACTTAAGAGACTTGATGTGTAAGAGTTCAACAGATCATCAACATCAGAACACAGGGTGTTCTCAAACCTAATCATTTCCATAAACTGTGTCCCTGTTCTGTCATTTATGAGTCTTCCCCGAACAACTGCAGACAATAGTCTAATAATCCGAACAATAGTTGGCAGTGGTACCACACAACTATGGGTGAACTCGGTTAGGCCCAGTTTCCCAGCTTGACAATTCCCAACCCACCCAAAACTATTAAAATTTGCCTTACCATGTTCCCAACATTGATTTAAAATGTGCTTAGTAGGATGATCTTCTTTATGACCTTGCAAGTTCGTCCAATACACCATAGCCAGCTGCTGACGTCTCAAAGACAAAGGCAGTTCCCCAGTTTCTACCTGTAGAGCTGGAACTGATGAGGTCCTAAATGCTCCACTGCATACACGTAAGGCCTGTGCTTGGATTACATCAAGTTTCTGTAAATTTGTTTTTGCCGCTGAATTATATGCAATACATGCATAATCTAACGCAGATCTAATGAGTGCAATATATACTTGCTTTAGTGATATCATAGTGGCGCCCCAATCACTCCCCACTAGACAGCTAAGTATATTAACTGCTTTTTTACACTTAAAGACAACTCTCTCAATATGATCCCTGAAAGTCAGTTTGCAATCCATCCAAACCCCTAAAAACCTCACTACCTCAACTTGTTTGAGTGGCTGCCTATATAAGGTAATATGTACAGGGGGAACATTTCTTCTCTTAGTAAAGCAAATTACCTGTGTCTTTTCCACTGAAAAACGGAAGCCCCATTTAACACCCCAATTCTCCACTAGACTAACCGCTGCCTGGAGTTTCTGACTAATGAAAGCGGAGTTTCGCCCCCTGACCCACAGTGCCCCATCATCTGCATACAGAGATCTACCAATATTAGCATCTATGTCAGAGAATATGTCATTAATCATAATACTGAACAACAGAGGGCTGCACACACTGCCCTGAGGAACACCATTATCCACTGGGTAAGTATTAGAATGTGACTGTCCAACACGCACCTCAAGGCTTCTATTTAACAGAAAGTCCATGACCCAATTATACAGTCTGCCACTTATTCCCATTGCCTCTAACTTAATAAGAAGTCCCTCACGCCACAGCATATCATATGCCTTTTCTATGTCAAAGAAAACTGCATTAACTTGCTCTTTGTTTGCTTGAGCTTTCCTTA
This sequence comes from Odontesthes bonariensis, assembly GCF_027942865.1. NCBI lineage: Eukaryota > Metazoa > Chordata > Actinopteri > Atheriniformes > Atherinopsidae > Odontesthes > Odontesthes bonariensis. The sequence goes on from NC_134523.1 coordinate 33,111,705, forward strand.
TTGAATCTTCCAAACACAGCACAGGGTCCATAGTCATTCTTCCCCTACGAAAGCCACTCTGACAGGAACTGATTAAGCCTCTCTTTTCCACAATATAAGTCAACCTATCTGTGACCATTCGCTCCATTAGCTTACACAGGTTAGAAGTTAATGCAATAGGCCTATAGCTCGTCGCCTTACTCTTTTCCTTACCTGGTTTCAAGACTGGTACCACAACAGAGTGTTTCCAAGCTAATGGAATATTCCCTGTCTCCCATATCATATTAAAAAGTTGCAAAAGCACCATCTGTGCCTCAGGACATAGTTTATCCACCATCACATAACAAATTTCATCCTTACCTGGTGATGTAGACCTAACTCCGCTCAGAGCCCGCCTTAACTCAAACATGGAGAATGGCACATCACAAGCCTCATCTGCATTAACCTTTTTCTCCAACACATTAGGATGCATCCTTACCACTTCTTCTCTAGCCACTCTGGCCTCAGGAGATAAATTATTCACACTATGGATTCTAAAAAATACTTTAGCTAGAGCTTCTGCTTTTTCTTTATCTGTTCCCATAATTTCATTGTTAAATTGGATAGCTGGTAAGGAATATTCCCTCCTAATTCATCCCATTCTTCTTATCATCCCCCACACATCATTAATTGAAGTGTCTCTTCCAATAGTGTCACAAAATGCTCCCCACCGCTCTCTCTTTGCCTTCCTTATCACCCTTCTGACCATAGCTTGAGCTCTTTTATACTCAACCAGGTCAGCAAAGGAGAAGGTCGATTTAACCATTTTAAAGGCTCTGTTTCTTACCTGTATTGCTTCCTTACACTCATCTGTCCACCAAGGCACCTTTTTACACTGTCCACTGCCTGTTGTTTTCCCAATGAATTCTAGGGCATAAGAGTGCAATGTCTCTGTAATTCCACTGTTAACAACGTCAACATTTCCAAATTACAATTCATCAGTCTAGTCCTACAATTCTCACTCAAATCATCCCATTTAGCCTTTTTAAAGTCCCACCTAGGGAAGATTACTTCTTCAATCAGGACTGGCCCTATGCTAATTTCACACAGGATAGGGTAATGATCACTACCAATACAATCATCCTGCATAACATTCCATTTGGAACTCCTTGCAAAATGCGCCGAGACCAAAGTAAGATCAATAGATGTCTCCCGCCCACTTGAGACGTCAATTCTTGTTCCCCTCCCATCATTTAGGCAAATAAGGTCTCTTTCCTCTAGCAACTCCTCTATTACATTACCATTGCTATTGGTTTCTGTACTCCCCCAAAGAGTGCTATATGCATTAAAATCTCCACACCATATCATCTTGTGAGATACATCACCCAGGAACTCATTAAGAGTTTTTCAGCTCGTTTGGAACAGTTTATCCCAACAGCTATCCGCAGTTTTTGTTTACACCGCCAAAATTCTAGGAGGACTCGGATGAAGATGGCTGACTTGATAAGAGATCAGATAAAAAAAGGCGATGTAAAGGTTGTGCGAAAAGGCGACCAAAAGAGCAAGGTGTGGGATAAATTTGGACAAGTCGTCCTGTCCGATGACACCATTGCAGACTACGTGCTGTGCTGGCATTGTGAGGCGCTGTACAAGTATGATGGACATAAGACAGGTACATCAAATCTGTTACGACATTCATGCCGTGGGTCTGCTGCGCAGGCAAACAAGTTTCCCACACCCGCCTCTGCAGTGCAGCCCTTAATGTCATCTTTCCTAAAAGGCACGGCACCACTCCATGCGAAGTCTAAATTAGTGGATGACTTCGTAGATTTCTGCTGCGCAGATTTACACCCATTTGACATTGTCTCTGGGAAGGGCTTTATGCAGGTGGCACAGGGGCTTGTAAATATAGGCGCACGGTTTGGACAGGTGCACATTAACTCTGTCCTACCTCATAGGCAAACCATTTGCGACAGAGCCAAAGAGCGTGCCAAAACTGAAAAGGAGAGGCTTATAGAGCAGATTCAAAAAGCCATGGAATATGGAATCGTGTTAAATTAACCCTCTCTACAGGCCCTGGATTTTTTTTTTTTTTGCGGGTCGGGCGGGCCGCTTTAGAATTTCCCACGGGTCGGGCGGGGCGGTTTGGAAATTCTCGCGGGTTGGGTTGGGGCGGGTGTTAAAAAAACCCTCACCCGCGCAACACTACCTACTACGCTTCGATTGGCAAAATGTGTGGGCTACTATCTGCTGATAAATATGATGTGCGGGCCGCAGTATCTTGCCTTCCAAGTCTGATGTCGTGCGTTACACCTCACACACAGTCCATTCATAACATTTGCTGTATAGGGGAATTTTCAACAATGTGTCTGTAAAAAGTGTCTGGTGACATGCCTGGCTTCAATTGCCTCCTATTTAAAACCTACAAAGAGTAGATGGAGCTAACTCACACAGCTAACTCTGCAACCATCTGTCATCCTGTTTTTCTTCGTTAAGTCCAACTTGATGTCTTTTCTTGTTCATGCATGCTACTGAGTTATGAAGCAATTGAAGCTGAAATATAATCTTCTTGGGGAGACCAGAAGGCAGAACATAATAATAGTCAATCCTGCAGTTGATGAAATTGTGCTCTAGAGTTTCTGTATTGGCTCAAGAAAAAGGAAGAATCACACACTCAGTGGCAGCATAAGGTTTGGTATCTTGACCAAGGACACTTTGAGGTGTGGTCTGGGGAAGCCAGGGATTGAAACATCAACCCTCCAATTGGCAAATGACAGATCCTCCCCCTGGGGAAATAAATGAACGAATAAATAAATAAATTGCAAATTGTTTTTAAAAAACGCACTTAATCTGAATCCGGCAGCAGAGCCATGGTGTCCTGTGCGGTCTCCCCGCTGACTATGACCAAGAATAATGTTCATTATGTTGTACCAAAGGAATTTCTTCCTTCTTAGAACTTTCTGGCCTAAGTGTAAATTTAGAAAAATAATGATTCCTATAGGCTTCATCAAGTTGTCTGATTCATTAAAGATTCATCATCATGAATGCTCTTCATTTTTCCAATTGAGACATTTGAAAGAAGATAATGGCATGAAACTAGGTTTGTACCTAACAGTTATCATCTTAACATATTTTGATTGATTGGTTCAATAATCAGTCAGTCTAATAACATACATTTATGTTTATGCATTTAGCAGACACTTTTATCCAAAGTGACTTACAATTGAAGGAAACCACAAGTCAGACTCTGTCAGAGGTGACAGGGGGGACAGTGTAGAGATAGAGTGCAGGCATAGAGGGAAGTACAGAAAGATAAAGTGTAGTAGAGGGGGTAGGGAAGTACAGGGTAAGTGCTAGAATAGGGGATACTCTCTGAAGAGCTGGGTCTTCAAGAGTTTCTTGAAGATATTCAGGGACGCCCCTGTTCTGGTAGCGCTCGGTAGGTCATTCCACCATCGTGGAACGACACATGAAAAGAGTCTGGATTGTCTTAAGCGTGGTGTAGGCACTGCTAGACGACAATCCTGTGACGACCGGAGTGACCGAGTTCAGTTCAATTCAATTAATTTTTATTTATATAGCGCCAAATACAACAAATGTTATCTCAAGGCACTTAAATAATAAAGTCCAATTCAAGCGAATTGGAATTTAATTCATTGTAATCATAATTATTCATAAAATAATCCAATTCGTTCATATAGAGCCAATTCAAAAAAATTTCCTAGCTAAGGAAACCAACAGATTGCACTGAAAACTTTTTCTTTTTCGGTCCAATCTCCCGGCCTGAGCGTGCCTGAGGCGACTGTGGAGAGAAACGACTCCCTTTGAACAGGAAGAAACCTCTGGCAGAACCAGACTCAGGAAGGGTGGCCATCCGCCTCCACCAGCTGGGGTTTGAGAAGACAGAAAGAGGGGGGGGGGCACTGTAACCAGAGCTATAGAGTAATACAGAGTTGCGACACGCTTTGAAGTCGCCGCTAGGGCTGTCACGTGGTTCATGTGAGCCTCCGGAGTTCCAAACATCACAGCGCTGTCAGTCAGTTTGAACGGGTTTTAGCGGGACGGAGCACAAAAACGATAACTTTAACATTTACGACGCAATTTTCGGTAAATATTGACCCATAATGTGCATTGATCACTTCACCGACTATGTATTTTAATCAACGTTTTTCTTTTTTGGAGCACAGAGACACATTTATCACCATTTTAAATCGTAGAGGGTACCCCTGCATGCTAGCAGGGGGCAGCTACCTCGTCCTCCTTTATACTGAATCATGCCAGTGGTCCAGCTTACCTTCAGATCTACATCCTTCAACAGAGCATGATGTTACTGTCTGTTCCCAGGATTTACTCCTGTTGTCCCAAACACTCTATCTGTAGAAGATGTCATTCAGTCTGTCTGTTCTCTCTGGTGTCAGATGGACAATGAGCCCCCCCCTCCCGCGACCCGATCGACGGATTCAGCGGGTATAATGAATGGATGGATTAAAATATGAATTTAACTTTTTTTCTGGTTAAAACCATATTAATGACAAAATAAATGTGTCAGTTGTGAAAAAAATAAACAAAACAGATTTAAACCAAACATTTTATTATAAAATGTCATCATAGAACATGTAAAACAAGCCTTAATAAAGAAGTTATTTTACTGCTATCTCTACTGTTGGGTAGATTAATCTGCAACAATGAACTGTATTTGATCAAATTCAAGGGTTTGGACATTGTAGAAAAGTTCTGAAGTCCTAAGGGTTGATCCATGGCAGCAGCGAGCACCACATCTGCTGACCTCCCTGACAACAACAGAGAAATTAATAAATTTATTATCACAGCTGCAAAGTCATGCTGAAAAAAACTTACTTAATTAAAGAACAGTCAGCTAATGCCTCACTATGCCAAAAATGTAGTAATTTAATCAATTTACCGGAGAAAATACGTCAGAAATACCAAAAATGTATTAAATATATAGTATTTTGGTAATGTTTTAAAACCTAACAATCAAAACAACTTTACACAATGTCACCTGACAATAAAAAGTTAACGGACTTTAGTGAAATGATCACGTTAATTACCTCACGTTAGCCTCCGTTACCAAGCTTTAAGCTAGGTCCCTAAATCCATTCCATTTTTAACATCAACATCGACATTTCATGCTAACCAAATGTAAAAATAACGATGTCTAAGAGTATACTTCTGATAGATAATGCTTAAAAATGTAAAAAAACGTTTAAAATGCTGTTATTTTATTAACTTACCAGTAATTGTTCTTGACGAGCAATTGAGGTTAACGGAGCTGCGTCCGTTGTTTGGAACTGTGGCGTCTCCGTGACCCACGTGACTTCCGCATTCCTTTCTTTCAATAGAAGTCTATGGGAGTGTCGCCACTCTCTTTTTACACCACTCTGACTGTAACACCATTCAAAGGATATCTGTTGGAACAGGGAAACACGAGTTAATGACCACAATAATATCACATATACATAAAGAGAGTAAAGTGAGGAAAGGTGTGACAGATGAGGCCCCCCAGCAGTCTAGGCCTATAGCAGCTTAACTATGGGATGTTTCAGGATCACCTGAGCCATCCCTAACTATAAGCTTTATCAGAAAGGAAAGTTTTAAGCCTGGTCTTAAAAGTGGAAAGGGTGTCTGCTTCCCAGACATTTACTGGCAGCTTATTCCACAAGAGAGGGGCCTGATAACTGAAGGCTCTGCCTCCCAAACTGGCAGCTGGTTCCACAGAGAGGGGCCTGATAACTGAAGGCTCTGCCTCCCATTCTACTTTTAGAAACTCTGGGAACCTCAAGTAAACCTGCAGTTTGGGAACGAAGTGCTCTGTTAGGAAAATATCTTACAATGAGATCTTTAAGATATGATGGAGCTCGGTCATTAAGAGCTTTATATGTAAGGAGAAGAATCTTAAATTCTATTCTGAATTTAACAGGGAGCCAATGAAGAGAAGCTAAAACTGGAGAAATATGATCTCTCCTGAGTTGTGACATGAGCCTTTGCAAGAATATTCAAGTAGATGGGAACCGTTCCATTAAGGACTCTGTAGGCTAACATCAGTGACTTCAATTTGATGCGGGCGGCTAAGGGTAGCCAGTGGAGCTAAATGAACAGAGGGGTGACGTGTGCTCTTTTCGGCTAACCGAAGACCAGACGCCGCGTTCTGGACCATCTGCAGAGGTTTCACAGCACAGGCTGGGAGACCAGTTAGGAGAGCGTTGCTGTAGTCAAGGCGGGAGATTGTTAATTGTTTTGAGGTAGCAAAACAATTAACAATCCAAATACAAAAGGTTGTTGACTGGCTGTACCGAAACTGCCTCACACTCAATATGGAAAAAACAGTCGCTATGTATTTTACAAATCGAGTGAAACATTTTAATCATCCTACAATTTACATTTATGGTCAAAAAATTAAAAATGTTGAGGAATTCACCTACTTAGGAGTTACTCTAGATCCTACTCTCACGTTTAAAAATCACATTAAAAAAATGGGAAACAGTATGAAGTTTAATCTTGCCAATTTTGGATATATTAGAGGGTCCCTCACAACACAGGCCTCACATATGTTCTTAAATGCCATGATTTTACCACACCTTATGTATTGTATTTCGAGTTGGTCACAGGGCTCAAAAACAGCCCTGCGGCCGCTTCAATCTATGTATAAAAGTGCACTCAAAATTCATGATAAAAAGCCAAGAAGGTACCACCACTGTACGATTTTAACTAAATATGACATTCTTAATTTTAATAATCAAATATTTTATAATAACGCTTGCTTGCTATTTAAAATAATCCATGGTCTTCCATGGTTGATGTTAGCAAACCACCAACCATGGACTGTTATCTTAGCCAGCTAAACGGTTTGATGTGTTCATGAACACTCCGACAGTGCTTCAGTGGCGGCTTTGGTGGTGTCAGTCACAAATATTGGCATTGATTTTGTTTGGCAAATCTGACTGTATGCACGGTAACGTTAACGAGTTTGTGATCTATATGAACATCGTTTTAAATGTAGACGCAAGCATAAACCATCAACCATGTCCCCCTGGCTGTTATCTTGGCTAGCTAAATGGTTAGGAATGTTCATCATTACCACTCCGAGAGTGGCCTGAGCAGCTCTGATTTTTAAACCGTTGTCGTTTATCAAGAGTTTTATGCTAGTGTTTTTTTTACATCCATAGTGCGTTATTCTCTTTTCAAAGTTTGCGGTTGAAATGGCGAACTGAATCTCACTAGTGTTGTTCGCCACGCCAGCCACTGTGCACGAGACATTCGTGAACGTTCCCGCCAAGTGCCACTGCAAAAGCAAGAAGTTAACTGTCAATAATACGAACTTCACATGGGAAACATTAGGTCAAGACATTTATATGAATCTAAGCTAAACTCAGCGCCACTTTCCTATCAAATGTTGCAACCCCCTTTACCAGCTGTATTAACCACATTCACTGGAAATATGTAATACAGTCACAGCTGGTTTCAGAAGTAGCATCCAAGATTTTAGACACATAAATGTACTGCTACAATTAAATTTCTGGGGGAAGATCTGTTTAATTTAATGTCCTCTATTATGGCCCGCTTTGTGAAATCTGAAGTAATGGCTAATGCCAACACAGTCGGTAAATTGATGTCATTAGACATAACTGAGAAAAACAATCTTGCACATGCAAGTAGAGTTGATGTGGGCTTCTGTGCTGAAAAAGTGGTGAAAAACCTTGTGTCCACAAAAAAAATCTCAGAAACAGCAGAATTGGAGTTTAGGAATGAGTGCAGGAAATCCTTGTAGTGCCTTGCAGGGAAATTGCAAGAAAAGTCGCCCCTGCATTATAGTTTAGTACGCAACATGGATTGCCTAGATCAGGGGTCTTCAATGTTTTTCAGGCCAGGGACCCCCAAAGTGATGGAGAGTTGCAGCAGGGACCCCCCTACTATTTATATGGTATACAATTGTGTTTTATATTTAACGGGGCCTAGTGCCGTGTATAAACCTAGCTACTCTGTTATTGTACATTCAATACTAAGCTATTCAAATAATACACAGGTTAATATATTCATGTTTTTATTTTAAACATGTGCAAGGTACAGGGTGGCCGTGCCACTGCCATTTATAAAGAAACATCTTGCATACAACACTGAGGGGCACTTTACATGGAAACGAAAACGGGTTAAAAACGCAAAACCTTTTTGCGGATGCACTATATCGTTTAGATGGTAACAGCGTTTTGGAGGCATGAAAACGCAAAAAAGTTAAACCGCCCTCCAGAGTGGAATTCTTGAAAACACTCCACTGTTGCGCCACCGTGTAAAGGATGAAAACGTAAAACTGCGTTTCTCGTCACATAGAAATGAGTAGAGAAGTAGAAAGACTTGGTCTTGGTAGTGTTGCCACCTAGCCATCTGGCGTGTTTACTGCATCGATAAATATGAAACGTCACACACTTTTGCGTTTCCGTATGCACGCAGATTTTCACCCTAAAACGCTCGTCTAAATGCAGATTTAAAAGTGAAAACGAAACGCCACTTTTGCGTTTAGGTTTCAGATCGTTTCTGTGTAAAGGTAGCCTAAGCTATTCAAATAATCCACAGATTTTAAAGCTGCAGTCGGCAGGTTTTCAAAATTGCGAGTCTAAAGTCGGAAAATTCGAACTGATACAACTTTCAGGTCCCTCCCCCAACCTCTAACAAGCTCCGAATCGCCCCCCAAACCCCTCCCCCTCTGTGGACGAGGTTGTGCACGTGAGTTCACACCAGTGTGACCGCACACAAGCTGCGGGCAGACTCACGCTCAGCAGCGTGTGCACAAGCTGTGATTGACAGGTAGGATTCCTCCACCCTAACTTGATTGGTTAAAAACAGCCGGGAGTGCTCGGTTTTTGCAAGCATGATTACAGGCTTCAGAGGGAGCTACGGATTTCGTTATTTTTCCTAAACAGCCTATTTAATATTCTACTTCCAGAATCCCATGACAGTTCAAGCTAATATGACTAAAAAAAAGTTGCCTACCGCAGCTTTAACTTTAAACATGCATGTAGCTGGGACAATGAATCCTCAAACCATCTGTGGATGGCACACGTTTGCACACAATTTGTGAGAAAAAACTTTTTGAAAAAAAAAAAAAAAATTTTAAAAATAGTCTAATCAACCAAAGATTTCGCGACCCCCCCCTGCAGTACCTCCGCGGACCCCCTGCTGAAGACCTCTGGCCTAGATCATAGGAGAATGGCTGAGAATGGGGAAGCCTGCATTCCAAAACTGAAAAGAATTATGAAAGTCATGACTGATGTGAATAGATTGGATGAAAATAACTATGATGATGTGGTTAAACAGTACAGAGTGTTCTTGCGTGATGTCGTGTCAAGAAATGCAGATTTTGCGGATTTCAATCCTGCCGCAGGCAGGGTAGATACCCTTTTGCACACAACTATGGCAGGGGACAAGGGTTATGACAAACTCTGGAGTGTTGTAGCACCTCTGCTATTGCTGTCACATGGCAATGCGTCAGTTGAGTGGGGTTTTTCAATTAATAGACAAATAGAGGTTGAAAATATGAAGGAAGGCACCTACAGTGCACAAAGACTGGTCTGTGACCATTTGAGGTCGGTGGGGGGCATCGAAAATGTTGTGGTCACGAAGGCCTTACTTAAATCAGCATCCTTGGCCAGGCAACGGTATCTACACTATCTTGAGGAACAGAAAAAAGACAAAGCAAAAGAAACACTACACGCAAAAAGGAAGGCGGTTATTGAAGGGTTTGATGAACTAAAACGAAAGAAAGCACGACTTGAGAAAGATTTTGCATCTTTACGAAAATCCACTGATGAATTTGCACAAAAAGCAGAAGATTTTGCTGATCTTACATACATAGCTAAATCAAAGTGCCTTTGGCAGTCCGCAAAAACAAAACATGAAGAATTGATCAAAATAAACGAAACACTTGTTGAAAAGAAAAAACTTCTCGCAAACATTTAAAATACAATACATTTACAATTAAAGCTGCAGTCTGCAACTCTTTTTCAAGCATAATGCCTGGAACTGTCCGGGGATTCTGAAAGTAGTACATTAAAGTTCTCTAGGTCCCTCCAAAGCCAGCAGGTTTGTTTACAAAATTGCAGACCGGACCGGTAAAAGGTAACCAATCAGGTTACGAGCTGGGCTCTGCTGCCTGTCAATCACCGATTGTGCACGCGCGATACAAGGTAGGCTCGTCCCCACGCTTATTTATCTGGACTATTGAACTTCATTACGGGCTTGTCTGCTTACTGTGTCTTCCATGATCGCAAATGACAGGTGAGTTGATGAATGAGGAGTCGTGTACGCACATCTGGCGTGCACGTAGATGTGCACGAGTTCTCATGTGTTTTGATGGGGCGGGACAGGAAGTTGAATAACTTTTTATTTTTGGGTAAAAAAATAAGCATTTCTTGCATTTTGCGACTACGGAGGTCACCGTTTTCAACTTCAAGCGTTCTGATAGATCATGTAAACTCTTAAAATGCCAAAAATTAGGACTTTACGTATGACAACAAGAAATCCTGCAGACTGCAGCTTTAAAGGTGGGGTATGAGATCTTGGAAAAACGCTTCCTGCAAGCTATATATTTGAAAATACACAACCTTGCCTCTCCCTTCAGCCCACCCCTCGAAACCACGCCTTCAAAACACATGAACGAGTCACGAGTCTTTGAAAGCGCAGGGGGGAGGGGTGAGGGGGGCTGACGGTTGATTGGCGTGTCAGAATCCAATAGAAGTAACTCTCATCATTACTTCTATTGGTCAGACATTTCCTCTTGCTACACCCTCTACAATGGACTAAAATATAAATTTATTTTTTCCAAACATTCTATTTTAGTGGGTGCAATGGGGTCGTGAGGAGGTTTTCAGACAATATGATAAAAAATGCTCCAGAAAACATCTCATACCCCACCTTTAAAATACAATAAAAATAGGTTACAATTTCTTGTGTTCAATGTTTGTTAAAATTACATTTACACTATGCATTGAGAGCAGTGTTGACATTGTGTATGATTGTGCACAATAGGTGTACACTAAAGGTAAAACATGTAAATAGGTTACAATTTCCTGTGCTCAATCTTTGTTGACATTACATTTGCACTGTGCATTGGGTGCAGTGTTGACAATGTGTATGAGTTGTGCATGATTTTTTTTTCGTCAAATAAACGATCGTAAATATTTAAATTGTTTTATTTACCGTGTGTTTACAGGGCTTTCAGCCGAGAAGGGTGGTCATTTCTGACATTTACACTTAAGTTCTGCATATCTGTGGTTGTGTAAACCTTCATATAGACAAAGAACAGCTCTAGGGGTGAAGATAATCTTGTTTTCACACTTTTAAAATATTTTGAACGTCATTTCTTTTTACGGAAGTGGTCCTCGAAATGTTGTTTTTTGGGTCTGGAAAGTCATGTAAAATCATGGAATTTTATATCTGACTTAAGCCCTATTCGGACGGGACTAGTTCAATGGGGGGACGTATGGTAATGTTGGTTAACCAGACGACGCCAGGGAGAAGAAATGACCAATTCGGACGGGACAAGAAATCCCTGTAATATTCATCTAACATGGGAGGAGTTGTTGGTTACGCACAACCGTCACATCCTGGATGCTGCACGTCTTCATTTCACTTCCGTAAACCCCGTCTGTAAACAGGCATGGCGCCGACCAGGTCGAAGCAAGCCAAAGTCCGAAATTGGATGCGTGCTTGCAAGCAGCGCTTCATCCAGAACCTCCATGTTTGCAAACAGACACACCTAATTGTTTCTCTCTTTAAAAGGATGTAACGACATATTCCGTACTTATTACCGAAGGTCGCATTCGCACGGGATTAGTATTACCTATGGTAGACACTCCGGACCGTTTCACAGGAGGTAGAATTCTCGGCAAAGTTTACCGACATACTCCGCTATCTTTACTGACATGGCGCGTTCGGACGGGACTAGATTTCCCGGTTATTATTACTTTACCCCAGGTCCCCCCATTGAACTAGTCCCGTCCGAATAGGGCTTTAGAGTGGGAACCCTGATCATAACATGCACTGGCCTAAAAGCATTTGCAAAACGGACCAAAAAATGGCTCTTAAGAAATCAAACCTGTACACATGTATGAGGAGTGAGTGTGAGAGTGGCTGGACCAAAGAGAGTGAATGTTGTGTGTAAATGAGAGATGTTTTTTATTTTTCATTTATTATTTTCATGCAAAAAGTGGAACAACTTGTATTGTGTATTAAATTAAATGATAGTTATTTATATGTGAAAATGTATGGTGAAATGGTCATGTGCTCATGTACTTTTTAGAATCAGTTTTGTTACACCAACCTGCCCAGGGACTACAGGTGGAAATTAGCATTTCCTGCTATAACCTGGTACAAAGCATCTTTCCTCATGGTCAATGTTATATGTACAGAACATACCATACCATACCAGATGACCATAGCCTGCACCAGGAGCTGGGTGGCGTGTTGGGTTAGGTACGGCCTGATCTTTCTTATGTTTAGCAATGCAAAGTGGCATGATCAAGAAACGGAGGTAGCATGATCTTTGAAGGTTAGTTGGTCAAAGTCAAAGTCAAAGTGAACTTTATTGTCAATCCAACCATGCAATCAGTGCAAGTAATTACATAGAGGATCGAAATTGCGTTTCCCCATACTCCAATGTGCAGCAACATTATAACACACACAAAATACGCAACATACAGTAATGCACACAGGTAAGACAAAATAAACACACATGTACAGACAAATGGACGGGTGAATAATTAGAGGTAGATAGTGATGTGCAAAGGTGCAGTAAGTAAAGTGCAGAATGACAGTGGGTGTGTATTTTCATGTTTATAGACTTTCTTTAAGTGAGTTGAGTAGTCTGATGGCCTGTGGGGAAAAAACTATTGCAGAGTCTGGAGGTCCTGCACTGCATGCTGCGGTAGCGCTTACCAGATGGTAGGATGGTGAACAGTTTGTGTGCAGGGTGAGTGGGGTCTTTGGTGATGTTGTTTGCTCTCTTGAGGCAGCGGGGCGGATACAGTTCCTGGATAGATGGTTGTGCCGATCTGGTGATCTTTTCTGCTGTCCTTACCACTCTTTGTAGTAGGGCTGGTAACATTCCCCAGAAATTAAATTCGAATGTGGGTCTTAAAAAATGGTCTGAATATCGAATATATTCGAATGTTATTATTAATTTTTTTTTTTTCCCCGCGGAGAATATACTTGTTATTGTAACAGTACCCCATTATATCCAACAGAGGGCGTTGCACACTGCCAAATGTCAAGAAAAACGACCAGTGGTAGTCAAACGCTGATTTATTCAGACACAATCCAACACGTATCTAGTGCAACTTCAGAAGTCTGCAGTTCTCTGTAGAACATAAACGAACATAGGCCAGCAGCCAATTGTAAACAGACAATGAAAGTGCAACTTCAGTGCAATTTATGCAAAACTGTACACTCTGTAGAACATAAACAAACGAGCATTAATTTATGCAAATTGCAAAACAAACTATTGCACTACTAGTGCACAACTACTAAATTAAATAATATTTTGACCAATGTCATTTTTCACAAATTAAATAAAATCAACCACAGCTGAAAGAAACAAGCAGGCCACAAATTAACTCAAAACACAACTGGTGGGCTACAGATTGTTCGCCAAAAATACCAGACGGTCTACTTGTTCAGCGGCGAGTGCTGAGCGTTTTTTATTGACAATGTTGCCAGCTGAGGAAAAGACGCGCTCTGATCTTACAGATATACCGGGTACCGTGAGGTATTTCTTCGCCACCTGTGCGATGTACGGGTACCTCGCACTGCCTGTAGTTTTCCACCACAGGAGAGGGTCTGCGTCGGGAGGCAGCTGTGGCTCTCTTTCGTACGTGACTAGCTCCCCATGCAGATCGTATTCAGCAGCTCTTGTCTGCGGCTGGTAGACTGCGCGCGCAGTCACTTATTATGTAAATACGACAATCCATCTATAAAATTTATATTTTGTAAATTATTCGAATGTTCATTTTTACGTTCGAATGTACATATTTTTCCCACATTCGAGGAATATCCGAAATTCGAATATTAATTTACCAGCCCTACTTTGTAGGGCCTTTTGGTCGGCAACAGAGCAGCTGCCGTACCAGACTGAGAGGTTGCTAGTGAGAATGCTCTCAATAGCACCCCTGTAAAAGGTGGTGACGGCAGAAGGGGGGAGGTTCGCTCTCCTCATACGGCGAAGGAAGTGGAGGCGTTGCTGGGCCTTTTTGACCAGGGAGGTGGTGTTGGTTAGCCTGGGCGAAAGCCGACTGTTGACTCTGTCAAACAGTCTGGGAAAACCCAAGAGGAATCCGTTTCCATGGAGGGCGGGATCTTACCCAGCAACTTAAATTCATTGGAGTAACGGAGTTCCCTTAACCAATCATAATGTTTAGAAATGACGTTGGTTATGCGCCGAGGTTCATGCTTACTCTCGCGAGGCTCTAGCTCGCGAATCACGCTTCCCACATCCGCTTTCATTATACCGGTACCATTTGATAAATCAAACTTTTCCCAAAGCCAGTTGGAAGGAGAGCTACGACATCCTTGCCACTAACAAAATTGACGAGGCATTCCTCTTGCTCTCGTTTTAATTGTGTAATGCTCTCCAGAGTTGAGACAACTTCATGGATAGCTTCTAGCGTTCTTCCGTCGCCATGTTTATTTCCGCTGCGGTTGAACTACAATTATATGGACTACAATGGACTCCGCGCGTGAGTTCTGCGTCACCACTCGCAACTGTTTGCTGATTGGCAAAACACTGAGCGAACCGAGGTAGGGGGATTTGGCCAGACTATGTGCGGAGCCAAAATCTTTGGGCGGAAGTACGTAGGATGGCGTCGCCAGGCTAGGTGTTGGTAGACCAGGTCAGGTCATCTGTGATATGCACCCCCAGAAACTTGGTGCTTTTCACAGATTCCACAACACTGCCGTTTATGATGAGTGGGGTGTGTGGCATGTGTGTCTTCCTGAAGTCCACAGTCATTTCTTTGGTTTTATTTACATTGAGTTGTAAATTATTGATGTCGCACCAGTTGATGAGTAGATTTACCTCCTCTCTGTAGGCTGAGTCGTCATTGTCCCTGATGAGACCCACCACTGTTGTGTCATCTGCGAACTTGATGAAGTGGTTCGAGTTGTATCTGGCACAACAGTCATGAGTCATCAGCGTGAACAATAACGGGCTGAGAACACATCCCTGGGGGTCCCCGGTGTTTATGAAGGTGGTCTTTGAGGAGTTTTTGCCAACTCTTACTGTCTGTGGTCTGTTTGTAAGGAAGTCCAGTAACCAATTGCATAATGGGGTGCTGATGCCTATTGCTCTGAGTTTATTCACCAGGTGTTGAGGGATGACAGTGTTGAAGGCGGAGCTGAAGTCGATAAACAGCATCCGCACATAACTGTTTTTGTTTTCCAGATGTGTCAGGCTGAGGTGAAGTGCTGTTGCTATGGCATCATCAGTGGAATGCTTGGGACGGTATGCAAACTGGAATGGGTCAAGCGTAGTGGGGAGACTGGATGTTATACGGGCCTTGACCAACCTTTCAAAGCACTTCATCATGATGGGAGTGAGTGCTATGGGCCGGTAGTCATTCAGTGATGAGACTGATGAGACTGGGGATTTCTTGGGTAGCGGTATGATGGTGGTTGCTTTGAAGCATGCTGGTATGATGGTTTGGCTCAGAGAAGTGTTGTAGATGTCCGTGAGAACATCTGTGAGTTGGTAAGCACAGTCTCTGAGCAGCCGCCCCGGTATGTTGTCAGGAGCTGCAGCTTTCCTGGGGTTCACCTTGAGTAGGGTCCTCCGTACGTCTGCTGGGTCCAGGTGTAGTGTTTCATTGTTCATGCAGGGAGGGATTTTTGTTGGTGTGGAGGTGTTGTTTTCCTCAAACCGGCTGAAGAATGTGTTGAGTGTGTTGAAGAAGTCAGTGTTGTCCTCACAGGTTGGGGGTGTTGGCCTGTAGTACTGACTGAATGCCTTGCCACAGGCGCCTGTGGTCCTTTGTGTCTGTGTCATCAATCATGACACCCAAGTTTCTAGCTACCTTTGATGGAGCAAGAGATAGGGATTCAGTTTGGATGCAGAAGCTGTGGTGTATGGTTGGTTTGACTGGAAAGACAAGCAGTTCAGTTTTAGAGAGGTTAAGTTGGAGGTGATGGGCTTTCATCCATTTTGATATGTCAGAGAGACGGTCTGAGATTCGTGCCGAGACCGTGTGGTCGTTAAGATAGAGCTCGGTATCGTCAGCATAACTTAGGTATGAGAAGCCATGTGATCGGATGATCTGGCCCAGTGAGGTGGTGTATATGTCAAAGAGAAGAGGTCCCAGTACTGAACCTTGGGGGACCCCTGTGGAAGGTGGTGTGCAATAGAAGTGTGACCAAGCCAGGATACTTTGAATGACCGACCAATGAGGTATGATTCAAACCAGGAGTGTGCTCTCCCTGTGATGCCCATGCTGGAGAGTATGGACAGAAGGATACAATGGTTGTCATTGTCAAACGCAGCCGATAGGTCGAGCATTATAGGTACTGATGATTTAAGCCTTCTTTTAAGGCGTCTGTCACAGCGGGCATGTAGTAGGGCGGCTACATGTGAGAAGTTTAGACACACAGCTCTCAGTGAGAGGGGTGAATGAAGAAAATGATGCAGTAGGACTTCTGCATGTCGATTTTGTGGTACAAGGTTCGGGTGTGGGCAGTTGAGTAAACTGTTTGCTTATAGCTGCCACTCAGTGCTTAATTTGTAAAGTGGGAGGTCCCGGAGCGGAGAGGATGAGTGGCTCCGGTGCGGAAAAAAAGCGTGCGGGGGGGCGCTTTCGAGCAACCCTGTGCACCACACCGAAAATAATCTGGGCATGTATTGTAGGCCTATCAAATCCGGCGCCGCTTTACAAGCTCTCTGGCTAACTGTCCAATAGAACGGAAGTGTGCACCCTCCTTTTCCGTAATATAGATATTTTCAGTATCTCGTTATTTTTTTTAAAATAAATATTGTTTGTCAAGAGAGGTGGCAGATCGCGGATGACGGCTATAAATAGCTGGCGGAGCCAACGTCCGAGGTTCCGGAGCACGCTCCGGCTTGCTCCCCCTCAAATTAAGCCCTGCTGCCACTTTGTCAGAAAAGTATGAGGCAAAGGTGTCTGCCATCAGATTGGTAGCAGGTGGCGGAGGCGGAGGATTAAGTAGAGTTTTGAAAGTGGAAAAAAGGTTCCGGGTGTCAGTAGTACTGTGAATCTTGTCAATGTAGAAAGCCTTTTTTGTAACAGTGACACCGGATGAGAATGATGACAGTAGTGCCTGGAATTCAGTTAGATCTGCAGGATCTTTTGATTTGTGCCATTTCCTTTCAGAAGCTCTGAGGTTGGAGCGCAACGCTCAGAGAGTATCATTAAGCCAAGGGTGGGACGGGGGGGGGGAGTGATGCTGCGTGGATGGAAATACGCAGAGCAGGTGACATTATTGATGTGAGCATGAAATGATGGTGAGCTATCAAGGATGACACCCAAACTCTTAACCTGAGGGGAGGGGGAAACAGGGGAGCCCTCGATAGTGAAAAACGGTTAACTTTGGATTGAGTAGGTTTGGTACCAACAAGGAGTATTCCTGTTTTGTCACAGTTTAGTTTAAGGAAGTTTGAGATGAACTAGGATTTCATTTCAGATAAGCTATGCATCTATGGTCCGCAATACCCAAGTCAACAAGTCCTACACCTCGTGTCATCCAGGTGCGAGCACTAATGAATTAGACTACAGCAGTCAATAAAACTAAGGAACGACTGTATCTGGCGTATTGACAACATCTTGCATATGAACAAACAATGCATTATATCTGGACCCCTTCATCCCGTCATTGGTGATGTGAAGTTTAGCCGTCTTCAGCAGCTTCAAATTTGGCTGAAAGGCTACTGCAACAACCTTTCTGAACAGATCTCTTTAACCGGGACCGTCTCCATCTTAATTTAGCAGGAGCCCGTCTATTTTCCCATCATATAGAGATACTCCGCTCCTGCAAGGTCTTCCCCATCTGACTGTCGTTATCTACTGTCTCCCTTTTTCTCCCACCCTCAAAACAAATAAACCAACAATCACTCCTTGCTCAGGGAATGATAACAGTTGTGCCACTTTAAAAAACTCCCTCGCATCAAATAGTGCTACCATTCCCATCAGGATTACATCAATTCGTTCAAGGAAAAATCAGCAAAGTTTAAAGAGGTTGGTTATTGCGCTTAACCTAAAAGCAATTCCCCCTCACCCTACTGTCTTGTCACCACATAACTCTGAATCCACTTCGCTCTGCCTTGATAATCCTCTCACCTGAACATCCTTTATTATGAAAATATACATGGTGATAACAAAGACAGTTTCTGATCTTGTGTCTAAAGATTATTGAACTGTATGTGTGTTGAGACACTTATAAAACTGAATTCAATTGAATTATTATACATGTCATGTTTTTCCTCAGAAAAGAGCTTCAGTGTCAAAATGACCTGACTACCTGATGCTACAGCAAGCAGCTGACTATGCTTGATTTTGCAAGCCATTCAAAGGATGGTTACAAATTTGATCCTTTTATGACTTTCATCATAAAAAGTATTTACCTTTAACATCTCTAAATTAGTGACATTTCGTCTCCATTTTAATTCATTTCAAGTCAAAAGAAAGGTTCCCTGTCAAATAAATTAATAAATATTTACTGTTAATCTTAATTATTTTATTATAATAAAATAGAATTTTTAGAAACAATTATCTCAAATAAGACCCTTTACTTAAAACAACAAATTGTCAATGTTGATTTTTTTTTTCTTCATGTGCTAAACAAATTAGCTTCAATATTCTGCCTTTACTAAAGTTGTGATGGTCCTTGTTTTTGTGTTTTGGTGTTTCTACTTCACATTATGTTTTGTCTAACTCCCACTCCTCCAAGTCCTATGACAGTTGTTTTTAAAACCCATATAAATACCTTAAATTATTCAAATTATACATGGAGTTTACAAGACTATTACAGAGTAATCCGCCTATTGATTGGCTTCTGGCTTTTTAAGCTTTGTTTTCAGCAAGAACATCTGAAACACCCTATTTGCAATGTAAAGTATTATGTTAACGCACTTTAAGAGTAATCTTAATTGTATTGCTCCTGCTAATTTGAATCCATCCATGCTCACGTTCACAGCCCCGCACTGGATGAAACAGCACAGTATTTCCATCCAATTTCCATAGTCAGTGAGGTTATACAGAAGTTTTCATCACATAATCCTGGAATCTGTAGGATCTATATGCTCTGTATGGCATAGTTGTATTTTAAAGGTCCAAGACTCTCACCCAAAACTTGCACTCTTGTCCAAGTCTCCTTCTTTTTGCTTGTCAACTCACACCGTAACTTTGATATTTTTATCATTTCAAATCAACCACACTCCTACGAAGACTTCAAACCCCTGTAATGCTTTGTACTTCTAGTACAAACTAGTCTTTGATCTCCTATGCTCTTAGAAAGTAAGGTCAGTGGACATACCCGAGTTACAAGTAGCAATACAGCAAATGCAACAAAGCTAAATCTTTTAATCAACCTCTTCACTGGAATATCTTTCAATAGATACAGTAACACTTTCTCTGTCTAGGTCAATATGTTTCACTCTATAACAAGGGAGATCATTCATGGAACCCATGTCAGTTTAATGTAGTGTTAACTTAAACGTCTTTGACTAGTTATAAAATTGAATTGTTTTAGATCTGCTCTTCTGGTGGCCTCATTCGGAGTAGCAATTTGTTTGGCTCCCCTGTCAGAATTTCTCCATGCTCCTCCGACTGAGAGCACACTGACCGTTGGGGTTAAGACAATAACTACTCTTATACTGCTTTTCATACAAACTTCCAGTGCTGGTTCAGGGCTGATGCTGGAGCCAGTCCAAAGTTTGTTCTACAAAGAACCTGCTCAAATCCTTTTGACATGCTGTACCCTGAGAGCCACCACAAAGGTGTATTCTTAATTTGTGTAGAGGGCCACAGTGCAGTGAGACACTTTATTTTCATTCGTAAACTTAGCTACACTAACCAGATTTATAAAGCGCTCAACTAGTATGTATGTGTGACGATGCAAATTAGATCATACACACTGTTTGAACTGGAATGTATAGACAGCAGCCGCTGATTTTAAATATTTGAAAATGTTTTTAGACAAAGTTGAAAATGTTGCTTATAAATTCATTGGAAAATGGTGATTGTGAATCCTGCTCAATGCAACACATTGAATGCTGCTTCATTTTAAACATTAAGCAGTATCACAATGAGATAAACACTGAGATCATGTGTTACACTAAAGCTTTAAGTTAATATCTATTTTGAAGCACAGTTTTTAGTTGTTCTCTCACGAAAGAGTAAAACATTTTCCAGAATGGCACTGGACTAGTGGCAGCTCTGGGCATATAGTGTCTTTCTTTGTACCTTTTCCTGTTTTTCTTTTTTCTAATTTGTTTTTCTAATGCACTTATTACTCATGCTCTGATATTTTTCTGCCAGGCTTTCAGACTATACAAATAGAGAGACTGTAGACAAAGAGGTAATAACTAATATCATGAAGAAGATGCATCTCTGGACCTCAAATGTTAAACTGGTGGCTGTGAGTCACTGTCCATTTTGTCTACCAAGGGTGTTACCTGCACCCCAATCAATTAGTAGAGATCTCTGAAGATTTCAACCACACCTTTCTCTCTGCAACAATTTAACATCACAAGTTTGTCAGTTGATTTTCATTTGATTTTATTTAGTTCCTTATCTATAATAACACTTTATATTTCAGCAATATAATTTGCCTTCAGAGAGGAATAAATTACTATGGAAATGAACGGAAATGAATTCAGCAGACTTGATGCTATGATGGCTTTAGAATCAGACTCAGACAGAAATAGTTTTATTGCCAGGTAGGTTTACACAATCAATTTGTTGTGGTGTGCTGGTGCTTTGTTTTCCAGATAATTCAATAAAAACAATAAATAAAAACAGTGGGTAAAAGTGAATGTGAAACAATGGAACAAGTATGTACAGGTATTGGTACAGGTATTGTGTAAACAGTCCGTGGAGGAGATAGTACACATTAATGTAATGTGTTGGGGGTGGGGAGGTATAGCAGGAGTGCACCATCATCGCTTTTGGCAGGTTAAATTTATTCAACTGCCTCAGGAAGTACATCCTCTGGTGGGCTTTTTTGACGACTTCAGGTCCTGGGTGATGATGGAGCCCAGGAAGCGGAAGGACTCCACAATGTTTACTGGGGATTCACACAGGGTGATGGGGGCAGGACCAGTACTCCAGATAATCAGTCTCCCACCTGTAGGCGGACTCATCCCCACCAGAGATGAGTCCGATGAGGGTTGTGTCATCTGCAAACTTAAGGAGCTGACGGACTGGTGACTGGAGGTGCAGCTGTTCGGGGGCGGCTGAAGCTCCTGCTGAGGTGGGGCCGGTGGAGTTCCTGGGCTGTGTTAGGTGAGAGGTGTCATGTGTCAGGTCTACTCCATTGTCTTTCAAGGTGACAGTAGAACTCATTCAGCTGGTTGGCCAGTCGCAGGTTGTTTGTGGAGTGGGGGGCTGTAGGTCTAAAGGTCGTTAACTGTCTGAGCCCACTCCAGACAGAAGCAGAGTCATTAGCCGAGAACTGGTTTTGTAGTTTTTCAGAGTACTGTCGTTTAGCATCTCTTGTCGCTTTGCTAAACTTGCACTTAGACTCTTTGAACTTGTCCCTGTCCCCACTTCTAAATGCTCTTTCCTTTTCCAATTATAACTTTCTGAGTTTGGCTATTGTGATATCTTGGTATATTGGGGTTCTCATAGACATGTTCAATGCATAATGAACGAATATGAACGAATTGGATTATTTTATGAATTATGATTATTATTAATTAATTGAATTCCAATTGGCTTGAATTGGACTTACTATCTAAGTGCCTTGAGATGACATTTGTTGTATTTGGCGCTATATAAATAAAAATGAATTGAATTGAATTGAATATTGATTATTGTCCACTAGGTGGCGCATTCGTAATTAGAGACTGTGATACTGTGTTGATTAGTTAACACCTGGCAATACCATATAAGGGAGACGCCAAGTATTCTAGCAGCTCTCACATGCCGTGCAGTCGTCTGCTATGCCTGTTGTCTCTGTATGTGCTGCCTGAGTTCTCACAAGTAAAGAACACGAAACGGATTTCTTTGACTGGACATTCATTCTTATATTTGGAGATGCAACAGCTTTCTGGTGACGAGAATGGGATTAACACTAGAGGACTTTCGGACTGGAATTAATGTGGATGCGCGTAGTGGAAACTCTTTGTGAAGTTTGGATGCACTAGACCTGTCGGCAGTGGCGGTTCTAGGATTTTTCTGAAACAGGGGCCACAATGGGGCCAAATGTAACCTTCAGGGGCCAACAGTGTCACCACCATCTGATATCCAGTGATGACGCTGCTTAGATAAACATCAATTGGCGACAAGGCAATACACACATTATCCAGCAGGTGGTGAGAAAACATCATAGTCTTACTAAATAAATTTACCAATCATAGCCTCATGGTAAATAGGCTACCAACCTGATTTGGATATTTTGTTTAGTGTATTGCATACTGTAATACATCATACCTACATATTGCAATTTTTTTTTAAACTTACTCTTCTACAGTATACTGACAGTAAAGAACATCTACTTCTAGTCTACTGTCCAAAAACAAAAAGGAATAATTCAGTATCCCTTTTGAAACTGAAATAAAAAATCATGAATCAGTAAGGTTTGTAATAATTCTTTTTTTTAATTCAGTGTGCATTAAGGGCTCATAAAACACACAAAACATAAAACATAACAGCTTTTAACTGTATATAACACACACACACACACACCAGGGCTCCAGACTAACTTTTTGCATTAGTTGCACTGGTGCGCCTAACTTTTTTTTTTTTAGGTGCACCAGCACAAAATTTAGGTGCACCCACATTTTTCATTGCGTCGCCATTTACATCAAAAGGTCACCTTTCTATTGTTCTCCTTTTATATAATGTGAATGATTTTTTAACAACAGTAAGGTGTAGAAAAAAAATTGTCTTTATTTGAAACACAAAATATAAAGAATATATATAAAATATATATTGAAGAATAAAGTGTTTAAAGTGCTACACGAACTAAAACATTAATCAAAATAAAACATTTCCATACTAAAGTGCTTGTGAACTGACCTTGTGCTTCTTAAAGTGCTTCAATTAACTGAAATTAAACATGTCAGACTTAAATAAAATGTAAAATAACACATTTAAAAATAAAAAGTGCTAAAGTCTTATAGCAGGTCTCCGCTTGCTGTCACATGTGCCTCAGATGGCCAACACCTGTAATTTGGCCTTCTAGCCCTTTGGCCTTGGCTAAACCAACTAGCCACACTCTCCCTCGCATCAAAATCCTCCAAACTGGGCTCCTCTATAGTGATTCATATCAGGTCTTCCACTGTGTCAGTGTGGAGTGATGCTCTAACATCTCTTCTGTGAAGAGAATCCTCTCTCACACAGCAGAGGACACTGGGAGGACGAGCAGAATGTGCACAAGGTGCAGTATATTCTGAAAAATATACAAAACACATTTAAATACATTCTCATAGGGGTGTACAAGCTGTCAAAGTTGTTTTTGATGTCAAAGTTTGATATTGATATCAAAATGTCATTAAAAAGAAGGAGTAAAACCTTGTGAACAGTATGGCTCTCTGGTTGACATCAGCTCCCAAAGGCTGAGGTAGGTCTTGTCCTTGAACATCCTGGCAATTAACAGCTTCAGGCCCACAAACTCTTCTTTTGCCAACTCAGTGTTAACACCATTTCTGAAATTGATATGGAATAAACAGCCAATCAGTGTTTAAATTAACATGGTTGCTACCAGCACTACTACATACCCTTGTGTAGTGGTCCACTATGCTACCTTCTGAGGACAGGGGAGAAGTGATCCAAGAGGAATGCTAGGTCATCAGCACCATGGTCCACTAACTCCTCTTGATCTTCTGGCCAGCAATCATGATTGAAGATATTGAAGCATTTGACAGCCTTGGTTGTGGCAGAATGGGTAGCATCCTCTCCTATTGGAAGGATAAATACATTTTAATAAAATGATTAACATACATGTCTGATCTATAAATGTATATACACTTGGGAGTACACTTGTGACGGGGGAGTACACTTGCCTAAGAGGCTACAGAATCTTGCTTGCAAGTGTTTGACAGTAGATGTGATTGTTGCCTCTATTGCTCTTTGTAGTTTAGTGATAGCGCCACCATCCCCAGCCAGCTTGGAGACTTCCCCACTGAGTGTAACTGTCTGTGTGGGACATAAAGCATAAACACAAATTGTGAGTTTAAATATATATATATATACATGTACATATATTCCTATATCAGAAACAAAACCACAAATGTACCTGGAATTTGTAGAGTGGCATTTCACCCTGCTGCCTCCTCTGCAGCCTAAGGTCAGCCATGAACTGTGACAGTCTGCCCCCAGGCTTAGGTCTTGTAGCCATCACCTCTGTGGTCACCAGCAGATTTTCAAGAGCACAAACTGCCTGTATAGACATATCATCACTTTTATAAATACAGCTGAAGCTTATAACAAACATAATTGTAAATTAAATTCAATTTCATCTCCTTACCTGTGGTAGGATGGTCTTATTTTTCTGAAGTAGAAGACTAAACTTGGTTATTCCAGCAAAAACATCAGCCAGAAAGTGACAAAAAGCCACAAAAGTGCCATCTTCCATTGATTTCTTGACCTGTATCATACAACCAGAGCATATATTCATATAGCCTTTGGCATGAATAAACAACATTCTGGGCAGGGAAAGTGACTAAATTTAAAATGGCACTAATTAAGTACATTTCCCTTGGAAATCCACTGACCTTTCTGGCTCGGCCTGCAATATCTGCATTGGCAGAGGACCCTGCCAAATGGTCCATATGATAGTAGACTGCAATGAACTGGCCATGGTCATTCTGTCCAGGTCTGAGGAATGTGTCCAGGGCTCTGGAGACATGTGGCAGCCATCGTGTTCCTTTAACCCCTCCGGGGACTAGGACATCCACTCCCAGGTCTGTTCCAATGGCCTTCAGTTCCCTCATTGATTTTGGACTAAAATGGTAGGTCTTCCACACCAAATGTAGCAGATCATATACTTGACCAATCATAGCACTGTCCCTCTGAACTGACAACATAGCCAATTCCAATCTGCGCAGATACATCACAATTAACAAATAGATAAGCCACATTGATATGAGAAAATGCACAAAAGCCTACATAATTAGGCCTACCTGTGAGGCATACAGTGAAAAGGCACAATGAAATCTCCTGCATCTCTTTGTAAAAGGGCTATGATGCCCCCCTTGTTGCCTAGATTAACTGCAGCACCATCAGCACCCAGAGCAACCGTTTTTCCCAGCCAGTCTGCACACTGATGTCCAAGTGCAGCAAATGCTTGCTTTGTGGCAGCATAAATTCCAAAAGAATAAAAAGATCATACAGGTCACTATAGCCTATAGATTGCAAATGGAAAACTGTTTATGTGATGGTAGCCTAGCCTTCTTATATTTTTACTTATTCATTTTTAATAATATTTAGGAATACTATACAATTTACTATTCGTTATCTCTCATGCTGAAGTGTCTGGGCCTTCAAACTTACCTTGTGCATGTCCATGCTCCACCTCAACATGTCCAATTAATATGTTGACCGGCCTCCCTTTCTGCAAAATGCGGCTGTAGATAATAACGCACTCCTTCGTAGAGACGTCTGTGTCGCTGTCAATCATAAATGACATATACGTGGCGTTTCCAACATCCGCAACTGTATTACTTTTCAGTGTGTCGGCTATTACACCAATAAACTGGGCACATGCCGTATCATTGCTGTAGGTTGAGTTGACATTTAAGCCATTGTTCTTCATCAGAATGATCTCTGACTTAAATTTCGTGAACAGCATTTCCTCCTTGGCAATGTTGTATGCCACGTTAAACTTTATAATCATTTCTGATTCTTCCGAGGACCTGATTAATACAGCTTGACGCTGGAGTGCTGCTGGTAGGGGGGCCACTTTATTAACACACTTATCACGGCATGTAGTATGCTTTTTGGACAGGTTAAGTCTCGATTCGAAACGTTGTAGACTCACCTACAAACGCACTATTGCCGGCCATTAGTGTTGCGCGGGTGAGGAACAAGCCAGGGCCTGTAGAGAGGGTTAATTTAACACGATTCCATATTCCATGGCTTTTTGAATCTGCTCTATAAGCCTCTCCTTTTCAGTTTTGGCACGCTCTTTGGCTCTGTCGCAAATGGTTTGCCTATGAGGTAGGACAGAGTTAATGTGCACCTGTCCAAACCGTGCGCCTATATTTACAAGCCCCTGTGCCACCTGCATAAAGCCCTTCCCAGAGACAATGTCAAATGGGTGTAAATCCGCGCAGCAGAATTCTACGAAGTCATCCACTAATTTAGACTTCGCATGGAGTGGTGCCGTGCCTTTTAGGAAAGATGACATTGAGGGCTGCACTGCAGAGGCGGGTGTGGGAAACTTGTTTGCCTGCGCAGCAGACCCACGGCATGAATGTCGTAACAGATTTGATGTACCTGTCTTATGTCCATCATACTTGTACAGCGCCTCACAATGCCAGCACAGCACGTAGTCTGCAATGGTGTCATCGGACAGGACGACTTGTCCAAATTTATCCCACACCTTGCTCTTTTGGTCGCCTTTTCGCACAACCTTTACATCGCCTTTTTTTATCTGATCTCTTATCAAGTCAGCCATCTTCATCCGAGTCCTCCTAGAATTTTGGCAGTGTAAACAAAAACTGTGGATAGCTGTTGGGATAAACTGTTCCAAACGAGCTGAAAAGCTCTTAAACTACCGTTTTAAAAGGTAACATTTTACAGAATATAAAGTATAGAATAAAATGTGAGGTGGACAACCAGGTTATGTAATTCAGACGACAACTGCACGAGTGAGAGCTTTGAGTGCAATAACTTTGTGACAGTGGGATGTACGCAATTGATAAGTTCTGTAACTCAAAATTGCGATTTCACCTATATTTCCAAACTTCCGGGTTGCGGGTTTTGACTATTTTGACCCGCCCCGCCCGCAATACTTAGAAAAAACTGCTACCCCACCCACCCGCGCGCGGGTCACCCGCTGGTAACCGCGGGTCAATGGGTGACCCGCGCAACACTACCGGCCATATTCGAACTGCACTCCCGACAATAAATGCAGTGCATTGCGTTTTGGTTTTTATCATACCTCAGCCAGGGAAATTGCTTTAACCAGTCCTGTCTGAAAGTATAAGTTTTGGCCTTTTTAATTTGAGCCTTGGGGCCAGGCTCTGACTCGGTTGTCTCCTCTGGTTCCGAGTCCATCACCGACGCCGAGGGCTCCTCTTGGCTGGATGTAGTGGGGATGGGAGTGACAGTAGCCCCTAGGGTAGAGCTGGTTGGCTTAGTTTTCTTGCTGAAAAAACTTTTTATATCTCTCCCTCTTCATTTTTGGTCGTTTTGTATTTCTTTTTCTCGTAGCCTACAGTTTGGCGCTCAGCCTTTTCAGGTCGCTCGCATTTTTTGAACTGACACAACTTAGAGCAGTGAAAAGGACCACAGCAAATCAGAAGCAAGGACCCGCCCGAGCTCTGTCTCTTATTGGTTTAGACCACGATACCATCAGGAGAACACAGAGAGATGCTGCGCTTGCGAAAGAAATGTATGTTTTCACCCGAGCAGCGTTGGGTGCACCAGTGCGACCTAGAATTTTTTTCAGTCGCACTCTTAAACATTTTGGTCGCACTCTGGAGCCCTGCACACACACACACTCTTCAGAAAAGAAGAATTCTCCGATTGCTATGCTTTAAACTAAAACGCCTGAGAAATTCATCCAAATCTAATGACTTTGCCCGTCGAGACTCGACGCTTAGCACACCCATGGTTGTCCTTAAATGGTTTTTAATAAGTGCTAGCACTGAAAAGCTTCTTTCTCAAGAAGCACTACTTACAGGTATAACTACAGCAATCTTCCCCAGCCTGAAAAGTTCCTGGAACACCTCTTTGAAAGGCTCTATAAAAGCAACAAAGTCTGGTTTTCAGGTTTTCTTTTCACAAGAAACTGCTCAATTCCCTTTGACTTTCTTTTCATGCTGCCTGCCGCTATCTCTGCCAAAATCTCAATGTTACACAAAATCACATATCTTAATGTTAAGCGTTGAACAAGCAGGTCAAAGTTACCCAGATAGCAAGCTGACATTGAAATTATATTGTTTTTCCATCTGAATCATCAGAATGGTTGACATTGAAATCTTGATGCAAAATAAATGTTGAATCAATATTGGCAAACTGATGAAAACCCGACACAACATAATGTTGACCACAGTGATATTGAAACAAACATTGATACATAGTTATTCTTAGTATGATTGATGCATCATTTATATTTGGTTTACCGGGTGATAATAGTAATGTCGAAAAGCCATAGACTTATAGTTGACCGGGAAAGATGATCGAAAAGTCATGGATTTATAGTTGACCGAGAGACCATCGTGTGGTAGACCGGCGGTACTGCACCCCATCCCATTCATTTCGGAATCAATTTCAGGTAAGAAAGCACTTTGATTTAATCTTCTGAATGCTGAACTGCACTACACTGTTAAATGTATAGTTTACATGGTACATAGGCTAGATACTGTCATAGCATTCTGTTATAAATCAAGCAGAATTCCTCCGATCAACAACACTGCAAGTTGTCAAAAGCAAGTTAACTGCAGGCTTCATAAACACTCTGACGAAATAGTCAGTTAGCTAGCAATGCTTTATTCACCGGTTTATTTTGTGGTGTCTATAACATTTAATACATTTATTAATCATCCACCGAAAAAAATCCGGTGTTACAGTATATCTGCATATCCTTGCCCTACCTTTAGCTAGGATCAGCGATCAAAGAGGCAAGGTGTCTAATAAAACGATTGAATAGGTTACACAACTATCAGAAGATTGACGTGAATTCAACGTTGTCTGGATGAATAAATTAGCATGCGCTAGCAACACGTCAGCTTGCGTGATGCCTGGATAGTGGCTGTCACTATCTTCTCGCCATTTTTAAATTAGCATAGCCAACCAGCATTAAATGCACCCATGGCCAATGTGGGAATATAGCTAGGTATCAGAAGTGCGTTCAGAACAGCAAACATAGGCGAACGTTCGCAGCGACAGTGTTGACATTAAACAATTAATTTTGAACGATTTTTTGGAAAACATTGTAAACAAACTGTAAACAAACTGTAAGCAGTTCGCGATCCATGTATGTTTGCGGAGAACCAGTAGCGAACCGTGAGCACTACGGCTGGGCCTTCACCTCAGCCCTCATTGTTGAAGAAAAAAAAGCATTGCGGGAAAAAAGGCTATCAAGCTCGCCACAACATTGGTCTCGTCTTCCGACAAAATTTAATTTCCTTCGGGATTAATAAAGTATCTCCAATCTAATTAAATAAATTTAAAAAAACGAGCACAGACCGCTCATACAGTCAATGGCACGCACCCATAGAAAAAATACACACTCACACACACAACCTGACTATCGACTGCTAGCAACCATGATCA
The DNA here is from genome assembly GCF_027942865.1 of Odontesthes bonariensis. Lineage (NCBI taxonomy): Eukaryota > Metazoa > Chordata > Actinopteri > Atheriniformes > Atherinopsidae > Odontesthes > Odontesthes bonariensis. Next base: position 33,141,335 of record NC_134523.1, read on the forward strand.
GTAACCTACACAAACCCAGACACATAATGGCTCGGCGGCCAGCAATCGGATAAACCAATGAAGTGAATCAATCCTGTGAAAGAATGAAAACAAGTGAATGAAACCTGCACTGACCCATTATGAAGTTAACTCTGCCAGCCCCAATCTTGCCCCTGCTCAGCCAACTCCTTGACGTCGGGTATGGTTGGTAACGTTACTGCGGCTAGCATTAGCAACGAGGCTGCTAGGCTTGCTAAATCGGTAAGCATTAGGCTACTGAAGAAAGCTAGTCTTTTTAGCTACGTTATATTATCATCTTTCTTCTAGGCTATAAGTTAACCTTTGTTTACGGCCACTGGCCCTAACCTGACGCGCTAGCTGTCAAATCACCTGAAGTTTTCACCGGAAGTACTGGCGCACACACAAAAGTTTGAACGTCAAACAAAACAGTTTCCAGTCTGAGCTGCAGGCGAAAAGGAAAGGAATATCGCCGGCAAATCAGGCTGGGTTTACCCAGTCTAGGGCAGAAATTGCTGTTTACTGACACTGTGATTTACTTTTTCTCTTTTTTCAGATCATTAATCCACATTGTCAAGTAAGCAAGTCCTCAGTTTAGTAAGCTTCATCTTAAAATATTTTCTGTTTCTGAATCTATGTTTGAGAGGGAAACATAGCTACCACACACACACATAGTGTTTCTGTCTACATGGCCTATATGCTTATATCCTTCACAGGCAGTCTGCTATGTTAAACTGAAATGTATTTTTTGCTTGTTTTTTATTTTAGATGCCCTGACTCAACGACTGAGTTCTGCAAGTATCTATGAATTCGCAATAGCTGTGCAGAAGTGGCTGCGCTACGCTCCAGACCGGGCGGGGGGATCTGGACGACGGCCACTGCAGGAGACAGCCTAGCGCATTAAAAGAAAAAAAAGAAAAATGCAATAAAAAAGATTTTTTGATTTAAAAAAAAATGCATAGGGTGTTATTTGTTCTAGGCGATATAGCCTACAGGCTTAGTCTGCTATAGTTTCTATATTTTGCTCATAGCCCATCCTGGCTGTAGATAGCGGGATTAATAATATTGATAATAATAAATTAGTTTTATATAGCGCCTTTCATGGTACTCAAGGTCGCTTTACAAGATATTAATGTTAATAGTCTAAAAATAATGTTTTTAATATATTAATTTAGACCTTTTTAGATTAAACCTATAGGCATAGGTTACTAAAATACCATTGAAGTTTCGTTGATGTGCTGGGATTTTCAACATTGTTTCAATATCCATTGTAATCAAAATATCATTGAAATCTTGTTGATCTCTAGGTATGATTTCAACGTTGTTTCAATGATAATAGAGGGTGCAAAATGTTGTTGAATCAACGTCAGAGTTCGACGTTGATTCAATGGCTTTATCGTTGACAGCGGGATGTTGATTTAACATCGTTTCAATGACTATTTGCTATCTGGGTATTGTTATCCTACCAACAAAATAGCAACTTAATGACACAAGTGCAGTGGATAACAAGTTTAGAAGCCAACCGTTTTATGTAGTCACAGTTTAGTTAAATATAAACCTAAACTAACAACAAACAAGAAGATTTGACTCACCAAATAACAAAGTCACCTTCTTAAGCTTCCACCTCGAATTCAAGCAGCTAGATTCCTACATCATGGAAGCGGAATGATAGCCGTCCTCACGTGAAGCAATGCAAAAAAAAAAAATTTATGTCTCAGATGGTGCACTTGTCCACTTCGGGCACTATGTTTCAGTGCGTAATTAATACGCCATGCACACTAAAACATGAACACTGAAGTACACAAGTGCACCATTTGAGATTTAGTACGTTTCTTCTTCTATTCAGTTGTATTGACACAAACAGCGCACTGCCACCCACAGTTTGGGGGTGGAACTGCAGCAGTGATCATTTAATTCTCCACTAGTTTCTTTCGCCAGGAGATTGACAGGACAGGGGCACTTCAGGGGCCAATCAAATTAGAGGCGGGGCCTCGGCCCCTCTGGCCCCGCCTCTAGATCCGCCCGTGCCTGTCGGTGAGGGGAGGAAAGAAAGATAAGGAATTAATACGAACGGAAGTAAGTTAAAATGGCTACTACAATTGGCACGCTAGTGGCATTTGATGCTAAAGCCCAAACATGGGAGGAATACTGTGAAATACTGGAACAGTTTTTTGCGGCCAATGAGATAACTGAGGCAGCGAGGCAACGCGCTGTCCTCATTAGTGTAGTAGGCCCAACTACCTACAGTTTGATGAGAAGCCTTGTTAGCCCAATGAAGCCGAAGGACAAAAGTTACAGTGATCTAGTGAAATTGTTAAAAGAGCACTACCATCCGAAGCCCAGTGAAATCGTGCAGCGATACAAGTTTGATTCGCGCACCAGAAAACCTAGCGAGTCTGTCTCTGAATATGTAGCCGAGCTACGCCGCTTGGCACAAGATTGCAACTATGGAGATAACCTAAAGCAAATGTTGAGGGATAGGCTTGTATGTGGGATTAATGATGAGCGTATTCAGAGACGCCTTCTGTCCGAAGCGGAATTAACCTTTGACAAGGCCCTGTCCATTGCTTTAGCCGTAGAGACTGCAAACAAAAATGCGCAAGATCTGAAAGTTTCAAGTGCCTCAGTACAATTCATGAAGACGAAGAATGGCTCGCAGGGGGCTAATGGATTTAAAGGAGCAACGACGGGGTGTTATCGTGCAAGGGAACCAAGCATACGGCTGCACAGTGTAAATTCAAGCAAGTCAAGTGTCATGTGTGTGGCAAAATCGGACATATCGCAAAAGCCTGCCGCAACAAGGAGTCCGGCAGCAGAGGATACAGAGATGGAAGTAAAGGAAAGAAACCAGCCGTCTACCACCGCTCACACCAAGTGGAGGTAAGACAGGATGAAAGTGAGAGCTCATCTGATGATGCATTACCTTTCCATTTCATGAAATACAAATTGGGGCAAATGAATGATGTGCACGTAAGAAAAGTAGACCCCTATGTAGTGGAGTTAAATGTGAACAAAAAAGATGTCCAATTTGAAATAGAAACTGGCTGCAGTCTTACTGTTATGAATGAGCAGACTTTCACAAAGACATGGAAAGACGCTAAGATGCCAGATGTCAAGCCAGCCAAAATTCACTTGGAGACGTACACAGGCGACCCTGTTAAAGTTTTGGGCATCGCATCGGTGAAAGTGAAATACAACCAGCAAAGTTGCAAATTGCCCCTAGTGGTGGTCGGAGGAAACGGCCCCAGTCTCCTAGGACGTGGCTGGATGGAGAAAATTCAGCTTGACTGGAAGGAAATTAAAGCACATCCCAAAGCATGCAATGTGTTAAATGTCAAGACAGAAAAAAATGACACTAGAGAAAGTATTAGACACACATGAAAATGTCTTTAAAGATGAATTGGGCACGCTCAAAGGCACAGAGGCCACTCTTCATGTGAAGGCCAATGCAGTCCCTCGCTTCTTCCGTCCCAGATCAGTGCCGTACGCCATGCGCGCCAAAGTTGACGAAGAGATAGACCGGTTGCTGAATGAAGGCATCATAGAACCAGTGAAGTGGTCTGAATGGGCTGCTCCAGTTGTTCCAATCCTGAAACGGGATGGGCACATCAGATTATGTGGAGATTACAAGTTAACCGTAAACACAGTCTCCTCCTTGGAACAGTATCCAATTCCTCGAGTTGAGGATCTCTTCACAGCACTGTCAGGAGGAAAGCAGTTCTCTAAACTGGACATGAGCCATGCATACTTACAAATCCTAATGGATGATGCACCTAAGAAGTATCTGACCGTCAATACCCATAGGGGACTGTTCACCTATAACAGACTACCCTTTGGTGTTGCGTCGGCCCCAGCTTTGTTCCAGAGAACAATTGAGGGTCTGTTGAGAGGGATTCCTCATGTAGCATGCTATTTGGATGACATATTGGTCAGCGGCCTGGACAAGGCTGATCACATGAAAAATCTTCACACGGTGCTATCGAGGCTGGAGGAAGCTGGTCTACGCCTGAAGCGCAGCAAGTGCACGTTCTTACAAGAGGAAGTGGAGTACCTAGGACACAGGGTGGACGCGCAGGGACTTCATTCTGTGAAGAAAAAGGTAAAAGCAATCAGGGAAGCACCCACTCCTACTAATGTCACTGAGTTAAAGTCCTATTTAGGATTACTGAACTATTACAACAAATTTCTGCCAAATTTAGCAACATTGCTAGCGCCCCTGCATGAACTGTTGAGGCGAGATGTACCCTGGAGATGGCAACAAAGTCAAGCTGAGGCTTTTCAAAAGTCAAAAGATCTCTTAAGCTCAGCACAAGTGTTAGTGCATTACTCAGCTGACCTAGACTTAATTCTCGCGTGTGACGCTTCGCCATACGGCGTGGGCGCTGTTTTGTCACATCGAATGCAAGATGGCGGTGAATGTCCATTGGGGTTCATGTCCCGAACACTGTCTCCTGCTGAGAAAAGATACTCACAGTTAGATAAGGAAGGGTTAGCCATCATTTTCGGCATCAAGAAATTTCATAAATACCTGTATGGCCGTACATTCACCATCTACACAGATCATAAGCCATTGATATCCCTGTTCAATGAGAAAAAGCCCATACCACAGATGGGATCTCCACGAGTTCAGCGCTGGGCAGTACACTTGATTGTTACGAGTACACTCTGGTTTACAAACCAGGCAAACATCATGCCAATGCCGATGCACTTAGTAGGCTGCCAGTAGCTGGAAAAGGGAGCGAAGAAGAAAAAGAACAAGTCTTGATGATGGATCTGTTGGATGATGCACTGCTAGACCCTGAACAGATGAAGCGCTGGACAGCTAAAGATGTAGTGCTGTCCCAAGTTCATGAACATGTCCTGAGGGGTTGGCCTGGCAAGGTCGATTTTGATCTAAAGCCATACCACAAAAGACGCACAGAGCTCAGCGTTCGAGACGGGTGTGTAATGTGGTGGGCACGACTGATTATACCCTCAAAAGGCAGAGAGCAAGTACTGAAGTTGCTTCATCAAAAACACTCTGGCATGTCACGGATGAAGGGCTTGGCGAGGTCCTACGTATGGTGGCCGGGCATGGACCAAGAGGTGGAGAGGGAAGTACAGTCCTGCGAGGATTGTCAAAAGAACCACAAGTCACCACCCACTGCGCCATTACACCCCTGGGAATGGCCTGAGTCTCCATGGTCGAGAATTCACGTGGATTATGCTGGACCATTCCAAGGCGAGATGTTCTTGTTGATTGTTGATGCTCACTGTAAATGGCTAGACATCTATCCAGTGAAGGCAGCCACATCACAGGCTACCATAGAGAAACTAAGACAAAGTTTTAGTGTTTTTGGACTTCCGAAAATGCTAGTGTCTGACAATGGTACATGTTTCACAAGTGCAGAATTTGAGTCTTTTATGCGACAGAATGGCATTCAACATGTGAGATCAGCACCCTTCCATCCTTCATCCAGACCTTCAAGGAGGGGATGAGGAAGATCAAAGGTGAGACTACACAAACCAGACTGTCAAGATTTCTATTCAGTTATCGCATCACGCCTCATGCAACAACAGGCCTGTCACCTGCAGAGTTGATGATGTCAAGGAGACTTAGATCTGTGTTCGATGTGATGTTGCCAAATGTGAAAACAAAAGTGCAGAACACGCAACTGAAACAGAAACTAGCTCATGACACAAACAAACGACTGAGAAACTTTGGACCAGGAGATAAAGTTTACATCAGAAACTACTCCTACGGTCCTAAATGGATCCCAGCAGTCATTCAGGATAGCTCAGGTCCTCTGTCCTATACCATAGTAGTCGGAGGTGGTCCGATCATGAAGAGACATGTGGATCAAGTGAGAGTCAGACTGTCTGACATTGTCCCCAGTCAGGATCTCAAGCGAGAATTGGAACTGTCAGTGGATATGACTGATGGTGCTTCAGACTCCGGGCCGATGAGATCTGGCATGGCCACAGTGGAGGAACTTCCTTCACCAGAGCTGCAGCGTCCGTCGTCTCCAGATGTTCCTGTTCCAGAGGTGCAGGTACCCCCTGGTGCCAGCAGGGATACAACGCTCCGCGCAGCAAAGATCTTCACCTGCTGTCTCCGCTGCTCCAGTGGAGTTGCGGTGCTCTGGGCGAGAGAGACGTCCACCTGCATATCTACGTTATTAGTTAGAAGTGAGATCTTTTCCAGGAAAAGAGCAACAATGCGCTCTGATCTCACTGGAAGGATGTACCTTCCTAGCTTAGGTTAAAGAAGACGCACACAAGAAGAAATGGACATTGAAAAGCACACACAAAAGGAAAAAAAGAAAAAACTGAAAAAAAGAAAAAAAATATTCCGATGTCATTGTATTGTAACCACCATTGAGATGAAGTATCTTTTGTATTGTATACGTTATGTTGTCATCAGACTAATAGCTTACTCTTAAAGATAACCATACGCTATCTGCTTAAAGGTGGGGGAGATGTGATATCTTGGTATATTGGGGTTCTCATAGACATGTTCAATGCATATTGATTATTGTCCACTAGGTGGCGCATTCGTAATTAGAGACTGTGATACTGTGTTGATTAGTTAACACCTGGCAATACCATATAAGGGAGACGCCGAGTATTCTAGCAGCTCTCACATGCCGTGCAGTCGTCTGCTATGCCTGTTGTCTCTGTATGTGCTGCCTGAGTTCTCACAAGTAAAGAACACGAAACGGATTTCTTTGACTGGACATTCATTCTTATATTTGGAGATGCAACAGCTATGAACCAGGGTTTATCTTTGTTGTAACTTAACCTGGTGGGTGATGGGATACAGCTGTCCTCACAGAAGCTGATGTGCGATGTCACAGCCTCTTTGTACTCATCCAGACTGTTGGTGTCAGACCTGAAAATTTCCCAGTCAGTACAGTCCAGACATGCCTGTGGGTCCTCCACGGCCTTGCTGGTCCACTTCTTAGATGTCCTCAGAACAGGTTTACAGAGCTTTAGTTTCTGCCTGTATGAGGGGATTAGGTGGACCATGACTGAGCAGAGTGTCCCGGTGCTACCCAGGGGACAGCATGATAGGCGCCTATGACTTTGGTGTAGCACTGATCCAAAATGGTTGGGTTTCCCTTTATTAAAGACACCAAGGACAATAACTAAAGACTCCGGGTATGTCCTCTCCACACAGATAATCTGGTCAGTGAGTGTGTGCTGCTCGTCCTGAGCACTGGCCAGCGGTGGAATGTAAACACCGACCAGAATGAATGAAGCGAACTCACGGGGGGGAATAGTAGGGTTTGCAGTTGATGATTAAAGTTTTCAGAACGGGAGAACAGTGCTATAGGATCACTGTCACATCATTACACCAACCACTGTTAGTATAAAAACAGATTCCTACCCCTTTCACTTCGTCAGAGAGTTCTGTGTCACGGTCCGCTCTGAAGAATTGGAAGCCTGCCAGCTGCAGCCTAGAGTCCGGTATGGATCCACACAGCCACGTCTCCGTGAAGCACAAAACGGAAGATGAAGAAGAAAAGTCTCTGTTTTTCCTCAGGACAACTGTAGTTCGTCCAGTTTGTTGCACAGTGAACACACATTGGAGAGGAATATTCCTGGTAGCGGTGTACGAAGGCCTTGTCTGCGAAGTCACACAAGTGCACCAGCACGTCTCCCCCTCCTCTGGTGTTTCACTGCAAGGGCAAAGGTGAGTGCACCTTTGACCAAAATGTCCAATAATTCCACTGATGTGCAGAGAAACGTGGGAAATAAATCCGCTGGAGTTGTTCCCCAGATGTTCATGAGCTGTTCTCTGGAGAAAGAGCTCTGGGTCTCGCAGCAGAAACCAGAATTAAAACACAAAAACACCAACACACCGAAACTGCTGATGGCGCCACGGACTGATTTCAAACCAGACCCAAAGTTTTAGGCTGTGTTCGAAACCGCATACTTCTCCTACTACTCCTACTAACTTTAACTTTTTTTAAGTTCCCGGATGCATACTAGATTCGCCGAAATGTTGAGTATTCATCATGTGGTTACTTGTCATACTTAAACTACCAAAGATGCAACGTAACTTGACGTCGCCGATCGTCATTTCCTGTCAAAACGGCAGTTTCAAGCTAGCTATAACGAGGGTAGGTTCATTTTGTGAAAATAACCGGAAGTGCGTTACTCACTGCGGCTAGCTTTAGTAGCGCCGAATGCGTTGGAACAAAATTGTAAATAGTCGGTATTTTGTCAGATTTTCAACACGTTGGGGATCTAAACGACTACTTTCTCGCCTGAAAATGTTTCAAATGTTGCTAAAGTTATATATTTACAGAGTTTATAGCTTAAGGGAAATCAGCTTCAGGCCGGGTGATTTTGGCTCGGGCAGGAGAGAAGTGCACTGTGTGTAAACGCTCTGCATATTGTCTGATCGAATGAGTATGGCGTTTGCAAGTATGGTAGTAGGCGGTTTCGAACACAGCCTTAGATTAGATTAGATTCAACTTTATTGTCAAAGAGCAAGTACAGGTACAAGCCAATGAAATGCAGTTAGCATCCAACCAGAAGTGCAAAGGTGTGCTTTTATATATACAGAATAAATAATATGTATATAATATACACATAATATATACAGAGCAAGTCCCTGATATATTGAGTAATTAACTCAAGCATTGTTTAAATTTTAGCACCAGTTTTACAGCGCTGGAGGCAGTGGTTTGTTGGTCAATACAGATAGAATTGACACCAAACTTGCACTGGAACTGCTTTCGCAGACAGCAGTCCACACTGTTATAAATCCACCCACATAAATTCGCCCGAATCGCTTAGCAGTCGCACACGCCATGCGCCTTTGCCCCAGCTTTGCAGCGGACATGAGTGGATAATACTGATTAACAGTCGTAAAGGTACATGTGGAACTGGTTCGGTACGTATACGCAGACCAGATGCGCGCAAGTTTAAAATTTGACTGCAGGCAGCCAGCAAGTGGTGGAGTTCTTGGTGAGTACATAAAACGGTATTAAAAATGATTGGTATCATGCTGTTAGTTTGTTAGCCATTCCTTTGTTAGCATTAGCCTAGCTAATGTTAGCTCGGAGCGCTAATTGGCTGTGTTAAACATTAAACCTGCCTGGAGTGGTGTATTGCTGTCAGAACTTTATAACTTGTTCACTCTACTTTGTAACTATATTGTAGCTTCCCTAAGCCTGAGAACACTTTTGGAAACATTGCTTTAAATTTGTTTCTCGTGGCTTGAACTGCTGCCACCTGCTGTAGCAGCGGATTCTGAATAGCAGGAAGCCCTGGCATCACTATCTTTCACGACAAAATTTTCCTACTCTGTTTTCTGTTTGCCTTTTTTCAGGCATGCTTTGAACATGCTTAGTACAGACAAAGGTTGGTTGTTGGGCCCACATATCATTCGCTGTGCATTTTGCAGCTCGCAGTCTCTAGCTCTTACACTGATTGTGGTATGGCTATGATAGACGCTCCTGTATTTAACTTGTTAGTCATTTGTGGTGAATCTACAGCTCACAGCAATTTCATTAAATGTAACATTAGCCTCTGGCTTTAGTTTGATACAGTGTTGGTAAAATATATTGCATGCCCGTGTATTCCGTTGTTAGCATTAGCATTAGCTCGGAGCGCTAACTGGCTGTGTTAGGCATCAAATCTCCTTAGCATGACTGTATACCACGGACTGGAGTGGTGTATTGCTTTTAGGAGCTGTTAAGACGACGACCACCCACTGAACACGGAGCTGTATTTCTGTTTTCGGTTTTGCATTGATACGGTAGCGTTTTGAAAGGGATGGGACACTACTGCTTCAAGTAACACTGAAAATGTTGTAGTTTCTGGAACCGGTTTTCAAAAAGATGCGGTTTAAGTTAGGACAACGCCGTTGTCGTGTGAGTGGACAGTGCAAACAGAGTTAGCCATTTTCAGTTTAAAACGTTGTCTTATAAACACCGGTTACAAACAATGCAAATATGAAATAAGAATACACAAACATTCTACCTTCCTATTTTTAGGTTCACCCGATCCTGAGGATTTTTTTTTTACCAAAACCTCCTACAGACTGCCTCTTTTCCTGGAGCCACCCTTACCTTTCATGTGAGTTCACAGATTTTGGTGCTATGGGGATATTTTTGGTCTTGGGCAGCCATAAGCTTTGTTAAAATATTGGTGTTTTTATTTTTGTCTGTCAATCTAATAGCTTGCCTGGAAGAATAAGCACAGACGGGGATGGATGTGAGGGTACTCTCTGATGTCACCATTAGATGGAGGGCACGTAGAGATGTGAAGAGACGACTTCAGCAAATAAGGGATATACAAGGGAAAAGCTTTGCACCCCAGTGTTGCAGAAGGGAAAGTGTAGAGGAAAGGCAGACTGGATGTAGGGAAAGAGCTGCTGAGGTGGTTCTAGAGAATAGCGTACATACACCAACCTACCTCACCATTTATTGTTTATCAATCCACCACCTCCACCGCTATCCGCCGTGACCCCTCTCTGACGCCACACAACAAAACACAAAACATGTTTTTTTTGGTAAAATTTGTTTGCACTCATGTAATAGTTTGTTAGCAGAGCTCTCAGGGTTTCTCACCTAATTAAGAATTGAAGGCAGTTCAGCAACAAACTGCAGATCAGCAGCGCCTTCAGCAAAATGTCTCAGAATGGTGAGTTTGAAATGTTATGTCTGGAAACGTTTATAGTTGGGTTGGTCCGAACCACTGAGGTGCGCAGATACTAGCAGTCGCTTAGCCTACGGTAGCCTAATTAGAGCAGAAATTAGTCACTACATCAGGACTACCTAATATATTATTTTTGCTTACAAAACGTTTAAGTTCCCAACTTATTTTGCAATGTGGGCACGTATTTGCTAGCCTGGGCGAAAGCCGACTGTTGACTCCGTCCAACAGTCTGGGAAAACCCAAGAGGAATCCGTTTCCATGGAGGGTGGGACCTTACTCAGCAACTTAAATTCATTGGAGTTCCCTTAACCAATCAGTAATGTTTAGAAAGGACGTAGGTTATGCGCCGAGGCTCTAGCTCGCGAATCACGCTTCCCACATCCGCTTTCATTATACCGGTACCATTTGATAAATCAAACTTTTCCCAAAGCCAGTTGGAAGGAGAGCTACGACATCCTTGCCACTAACAAAATTGACGAGGCATTCCTCTTGCTCTTGTTTTAATTGTGTAATGCTCTCCAGAGTTGAGACAACTTCATGGATAGCTTCTAGCGTTCTTCCGTCGTCATGTTTATTTCCGCTGCGGTTGAACTACAATTATATGGACTACAATGGACTCCGCGCGTGAGTTCTGTGTCACCACTCGCAACTGTTTGCTGACTGGCAAAACACTGAGCGAACCGAGGTAGGGGGATTTGGCCAGACTATGTGCGGGGGCGGAAGTACGTAGGATGGCGTCGCCAGGCTACATATTTGCAGTGCTAACATTAGTGAGTATGGCTGCTGGCATCTGCAGTCTCTACACCAAGTAACTTTCTCAATGTCGCCTTGCATTGTACAACAGTAACACTGCCAAAGTATTTCCCATAGTACACATTGCCAACATGTTTTGAAAAACAACTGTAATAAATGCCGGTGGGTAATTTCATGAAAATTGCAATGGACTTTTTACCCCCACAAACACTGTCCTGTTTGGCAAATGATTCTCCACCCGCTTATGATCAACCCAGTGTTGACATAAGGGGAGCGATTTATAACCAAGTTTTCTAGACAAAAAGGTTTACATGCTATAATATACAAAAAAAACATACCTCATCATATCCTGACCATGTGCTGGATCCAAAGTGTAACTACACGAAGTGAAACTTAGGCTACATATTTCTGTGTACACCTTTTTAGTAGCCTGTCTTCACTGGGAACAGCCAGCTGTGTGTTGCCCATGTAGTTATACAGTAGCCTATGGCATGCAAAAAACATGATAGTATTCTGACCAGCATGTAATTATTCTCCGTGCTCACCTGTTAACTCATTTACTTGCCACTAAAGATGTTTCATTGTTATATTTGCCGGCATTACCTGAAAACAGAATATCATTACACTGCCTTTTTTTTTATAATAGGTGTCAATGTGGAATTTGCGAGATAATGCCCACAGAAAGGGAGAATAGATGCTGCATGGAGATCCCTCAGGTAACACTGTAAACATTTGGATCTACCTGTTCCTGAAATGACACTTACCATGTCTAGTTCTAATCTTTATTAGGTCACAGCACTACTAGGAGAAGTGGCGGCAGAGCCAGCATGTATGCTGGATCATCCAGGGTTTGAGCCGGTCTGTCTCAATGTATATTTGCTACAAACCGCTGGGCGAGTCTACAGGCACCATTTTGGCAGTTTACGCCTGAGAAGAACGCATCGGTAAGCGTTGTAAAATAATCACTCATAGCCACATACATAGAGTTTACAGTACACCCACCCAACAGAGCCTGATAATTCAACTATGCAGACAGTATGAAGAGTGTTTGTAGATTTATTTACAAGACATTATTAAAACACAATCAAGAATAATCCATAGGAATATGTAAATATGTACAACATAGCAATAACAGAAGAACAACAACATTCTCTGCAAGTGTCATTTTTTCTATCTGTTCTTCCAGGTGCTTTAGGTATTTGGCCTACAGGCAGTTCGTGGCGTGGTGCTGGGGCTTTTTGGGTCGCCGGATCAGAGTGGTCATTCCTGCCTGTGTGGTCCTGCGTATCCGTGCCGAGTACCCCGATGATGAAGGACACTGCACCGGGTTTAGACTGCCTCACGTGTGAACCTTGACAGGAAGCTGGCGATGACCTCCTCCTTGTCTGGCCTGTTGCACTGCGCCGACAGATCTTCAGGGACACGGATGGCCAACATTGCATTGGTGAACGGCGCAGGATTCACAAAGACTTCGTCCAAAATTAGGTCCATCAGGACATCCACATACCCTTTTCACACAGAACATTCATACATTCACGCACACACGCACGCACGCACACACACAACATTTGTATATTTCAGTTACTCATTTGTACATTTCAATGTTTATATTTATATATATTTATATTTGTTCTATATATTTATGTTTGTTTAGATTTCTATTTCTCACATTTTTTGTATTCCTATTTGTTGGAATTAACCTCAGTAAATTTGATAAAGGCAAAAGTAGTTGGACTTGAATTCTTGAACTTTTGAGGTCTTACCAAAAGTTGGCTTAGTCTTTTGACGTTTGACTGCACTCTCCCTTCTTGGATTTGGGAAAGGAGATTTTGAAGAGAGGTACACCGTCTGCTGTCTGGGCCTGTAGTCGGTTCGCATTTTCATTAAAGTGGATCGCCGCCAAATACAGTCTGAAAGTACAAGAAACAATGTGTAAACAGTGTTTCCCACAGAATTTTCATTTGTCATGGTGGTGGGGGTTAGCTGGTAGAGACACATGCATCATCATGGGAAAGCATATGAAAAGCTCTTTTCCAAAATGCTATAAAAGCCGTTCTCATTACTTTTTTTAAATCTGATTTCAAGACAGCATCAGGAAAAGTGATATTAGCTGAGATTTACAAAACATGTTGAAACATTTAAATGCTGCTTTTAATGGTAGTAACAAATAAAACAACATTTTTGAAAGTAGGTATAAAGCATTTTGGAAAAAGCTTTTCATATATTGTGAAGTTTCACAGGAACTATGATCTGAAAACCCCCTAAAAGTATACATTTTTTTGGTAAATCAAATATAAATTACATTCACAAGACAATCTTTTCAGGGGACCTGGTCTAGGTGTTTCGTGCCTTATAGTGCTGGAGAAACCCGGCTCAATAATGACATTTCACACTACAAGAACTTTCAAGAACTACAGGGTCAAACATCTCACCTGCAAAGCATTCCAATATAGGGAAAGACAACATTCTTCAGTGCAAATCGGAGGATGACAGAATGGAAAGCCTCCAACGACGAGGTTTGGAGGTGGGGGCTGAGCTTTGCCACGTCATTCAGCGTTCTTGTGCTGGTCATCACCTTATCCACCTTGTCGAAGACTGGAGTTTCTGTAGACGAGAATTGTTTAGTCATTAGGAAAAAAAAACAGTACATAACTGTACATCAATGATCCCCAATAACTGTCTGAAACTGTAGCCTATAACAAAAATGGGAAAGTCTTTATAGCATAAGCTCTGTCTGTGGCCCAGTGATGGGCCAGGATACAGAAATAGCATGGAAACACATAGTAAACCCCATGTTACATACAAGATGCAGTTTTCGGAGAGAGAAGTCCGCACACTTAAAATCCTTTTTTGTTGTCTTTAATTATTTCATGGCTGGATTACATTTCTTCTCAGAAGACTGTTGAAGTTGAAACGTAATCCAGCCATGAAATAATAAAAGACAACAAAAAAGGATTTTAAGTGTGCGGACTTCTCACTCCGAAAACTACAGTCAGCCGTTGTCAGATATTTTAGACATTTTAGTGAGGAAAGTAATGAAACATTACACAAAGGATAAGAGAAATACCAATTTTGAAACTACACTACAGTAACTATACTGAAAGTGACAAGTACATACATTCACTCTTGAAGAGGGGCTTCTTCAAAGATTTCTGAGTGGCTGCAGTCCTAGTGACAATGGGGTCAGTCTGGCAGGCAGCATCCCTGGTCCGGGATGTCTGGACGTGAGCACTTGATGTGCTGGCCAGTAGGGGTGTACAAAATAATCGTCATGACGATGCATCGCGATTCTAATTTTCGCGATCTACTGCATCGATTCTGGACGCCAAGTATCGATTATTTAAAAAAAAAAAATTTTTTTTTAATTTTTTTTATGCCTTTAATGATAGGACACATGCAATTGATGCATTTCGCTGCAAGGGATGTTTGCAATATATGTATATATTTTTTATAGTTTTATAAAGCCTATGCACTTTTTTTTGTCTGTACTGATCATCCCTATTTTGTTATTTTAAGTTTTATAAATCCTATGCACTTTTTGTGATGAGTGTGTCCAGTAATAGTAATATTTGTGTCCAGTAATATTTGTTTTAATGGCAATACCTCCAAAAGTTGTTTCAATAAATACAGTTATGAATTGATTTGCTTTGAGTTATGTATCAATTGAAGACACTATCCAGATCATACACAGCCAGTCAGCCACTGGTACTGGCTGTATTTTTTTTTTAAAATATGTTCAGTGAAAATATCGCAATGCATCGCAATAATTCAAGTATCGTGATGCATCATGATAGTATCGCATCGTGGCATGTGAATCGTGATTCGAATCGAATCGTGATTCGAATCGAATCGTGACTTCTTTGCCAATACCCACCCCTACTGGCCAGTGAAGAGTGAACCTGATGCAGACAGAGAGCACACATCTCATGGTTAGAAAGACGAGCATTACACTCGTGACAAACTGACGAGTCACGACAGATTTGAAGTCAAAACTGTGTTCGAATTGACAGATACATAATGGTGTATGTTCGAGGGTAGTCAGCAAACGTTTGCTAAACATCCTTCACCTAGCCACAACACCCGATCGCATATCACACACGAAAGACGCAGAAACGACTCAACGTAAACAAAAAAAAATATACTAAAAGGTCACCAAACTGTAACAAAGGCTTACAAAATATAAAGTCACCAATCGAAAGGAAGGCTTACAAAATATGAATTGTTTTCGTCGGGCGTCATTTTCCGTGTAACAGACGTATCTAGCCGCAGAACATAACTAGACTTGCTTACCTAAGTATTCATGCTTTATGTAGTCCCCTACACGTAAGATACTTGGTCAAAAGACAAATGTCTTGTTTTACAACCAATTTTCCAAATCTAACCAGTTTAACAGAGTATTGGTTTTGTAGCGCAGTGTAGGTTTCATGGATAAATACCTCCACAGCTAATGTTGGCTAGTTAGCTGGCACCCATAAAGTAGCTAGCGGCTAGCAAATAATTATAACTTACTTGATAGGTGTGGGTAGCTGATGGACCGGCAAGGCTTGGCACTGATCCAGGCTTCAACTTCAGGTGTAGGGCAAAACCTGCCCTGTACTGTCCCAAGTTGTGAAAGCATTCCTCTGAAATGTTTCGCGCAAACACTGACGCTCTGTGGGACATGCATGGGCACCTGTCCCGCGTAAGTGAAATTAAGCCATTCCGTTTTCAAAGGGACAGAGGATGGAAGCGCAAACAGACTCTTCTCTTCATCTTCACATCCTGGCACAGTACATTTCGCATAGTAAAGTCGTTTGGAAGCCATTGCTGTATCTTCTGTCTTCAGTCGTAACTGGCGAGTCTTCTTCTTCTTTGGCGAGTCTCGGTCTACTCCACATGAGTTGGGCGGGTAAGGTAATACAGGTAGTTTACCAGCAGTGGGTGGAGACAGAGGGCATGGCGGAGAGAGGGCGTGGGGAATTTTGATCAGCTCATCCTGGCATGATGTCAAACCAGGGGCCGTGAATCACTGAGACACTTGGACGCGCTCTTTTCAAAACATGGAGGAAATGCTGTACTGCTTAGTGAATACATTTCGCTATTTCTACCCACTGGGGTGACTTAAGGAGGCTGAGGAACTCATTTTAAGGCTAAAAAACCTCTGAGAGTGAAATTTTCATGCCATGGGACCTTTAAGCTTTTTTCACAATAGAACACATCCATACAGGAACACTCAGAACAGAATCCCAACGCCATGAAGTAAAAAAAAACAAAACATAGATAGATAAATATGGGGGAAATTTTGAGTCAAATTGATCGAGATATATGTGAGTAAAAATGAATATAAACATGAACGAATTTATAAATGTAATAATAATAATAATCAATAACATTTGTAAAGCACTTTTCATTTCATACGGAATCTCAAAGTGCTATGCTGATGGTGGCAGACTACTGGATTGTAGCCACAGCTGCCCTGGGGCACACTGACGGAGGCGAGGCTGCCATGCACCGGCGCCATCGGCCCCTCCGACCACCACCAGCAGGTGGTCAACCTAACATGCATGATTTTTTGGACAGTGGGAGGAAGCCGGGGTACCCGGAGAGAACCCACGCATACACGGGGAGAACATGCAAACTCCACACAGAAAGGCCCCAGCTGGGTGTTGAACCTGGAACCTTCTTGCTGTGAGGCAACAGTGCTAACCACCACACCACCGTGCAGCAAAAGCATAAATGTATATATAATTAACATGAATATAAAAATGTGACACACAAATAAATGTATATATCTACGTCAATGCTAGCTCCAGACCAGTCTTAATGAAGAATACCCTGGACTAATAAGTTTAATACATTTTACCTTTCATTCTGCCTAGCCAAAGGGATTTAGGAAAAGTCATAAATGATTAAACTGCTAGTCATACCCATCCAGTTGTTCCACTTGTCGACTCCATATTGATCGTCCAAAGCCTCTGTCTTGGACTGCTAGGCACTGCCATTGCCCTGTGCCTTGCACACTGCCATCTGGTGGATGCTCCGTGAATAGAGGGCTGTGCCGCTGTTCACAATCAAATCGGCATGCATTTGTTTGTGCATCTTGCAGCACAGTAGGAGTGTGTCAAAATTACGCCATGGACACGAGAGCAAAAAATGGATCCACAAATGCAGACTGCCAGACTGCACACACAAAGTCAAGCATATTCATTTTAAAATCTGGAAAATATATTTACAAATGTATGTATATTTATATACATATGGACATTTATTTGTGTCACATTTTTATATTTATATTAATTATATATACATCTATAAATTCGTTCATATTTATATTAATTTTTACTCACATATATCTCGATCAATTTGACCCAAAATTTCCCCCATAGATAAATAACAATAAAAATGATAAATACATTAGTAAATCTAAGACAATGTATGTCAAGCATGTTGTAAAAGAGGACATATATGAATATAAAAAGGAGAGAATGTTACAGAAAAAAACAAACAAACAAATAAACTGTCAGGATCCTAGTGTGTCTCCCTTTGTCCCTTTCCCTCTTGTGGGTGTGTTTTGTCTCGTCTGTCTGTAGGTGGAGCTGGGAGGAGTTGGAGTCACTCACACCTGCAGTTCATCGACCACCTGGTACTCAGGATAAAAGACTGGCTCACTCCTCCACTTGTTGCCAGATCGTCAGCGGCCTTGTACGTACTGAACCTCTAGCACCTTTACCAGAAAACACTGAACTGCTCTGCTCTGTTCTGCTCTGCGGCTTAAAGGTGGGGTAGGGGATCTTTTTCTGGAACATTTTTTTACATATTGCTTGAAATACTCTTCACACCCCCATTGCAACCAATTAATTAAAAGTTTTGACACAAATATGAAAAGTTTTAGTGGCCTCTAGAACGTACAATCTAGGAAAAACAGTATCCGTTCACAATGATTGGATTCTGATGCCGTCTATCAAACTGCAATCTGCTCCTCCCTCCCCCTCCTTCCCCCTGTGCGCGTACCCTGCTCCGTGAACGAATTACACGTCCAGAAGCTTGGCAGGAAGCTAAACTACAGCCAGCTTGGCCAGCACCTAGTATTATTAAACGTATAGTTAGCATATACTAAATACGGCAACGATCGATGCTTGCTGTCAGAACAGCGCTCGTGCACCTTCGTGCTTGTGCGCGTTCATGTACTTTAGAGGCGTGCCTTCGGGGGGAAAGTGAAGAAAAGGGTTGGGACTTTTTACCTGTGTATTTTCAAAATGCAGCTTCGCTGGACTCAAAATCCAGGATCTCCTACCCTACCTTTAAGGAACCATCTTCGCCATGAACCCTCAGGAGAACCTCAAAACAGCCCTAGAACCTGGAATACTCATTTTAGCTGCGCGCTGGCAGTCCCTTTGTTCCTGCTCCCCCTGCTATCGTGTGGACAAAATAAACTTCACCTTTTCCTATTCACCAACCTCTCGAGTCAGTTTGTCTGCATCATGGGTCCAATTTAGTGCCTGAACATGACAGAAACAAGCAAAAGACATTAGAGAGATACAGTACATACAGAATAGTATTTAAGGCGAGACACGGCAGGCAAAAACAGGGATTTTTCATGCAGTGGTCAATTTTTAGATTTTGGGCCAGTCTGCTCCTTCAATATGTGTTATTTCAAAACATAAATTAAAATGTTTATTTCATCACATTTTGTTTAACGGCAGTATGTTTCGCCCAAATTTCCCAAAATGAATTCCCCTATTTTAATCTTTAAATGCCGTTTTCTCAAAATCATTTTTTTGTATTTTTCCAGTATCAATATCTCAGACTATGGAGCACCTACTAACACCAAACTTTCCAGTTATACACTTAGCAGTATTCTGAAGATATTTACAGAAAGATTTGTTGATAAATCATTCCTGGCCTGATTTATGTGACATTATAATAAAAAAAATATGGCAAAAATTTATGTTTTTAGGCTATGGACAGTATATTTTGATTTCCTAGGAAATTAAAGCAGATATCCTGAAATCCCTCTGTAATTTTCTTTTCACTTTGTGTGTAAACAAAAGGAAAAAAGAATTTTACACCTGGCTTTATCACATGTTCAGATCTATCTTCCGGAAATATATGCAAATGTGCGCATATTTAATTTTCATAATTAAACATACAAATTTCTAAAACTTGTAATACATTTTCTTTTCATACTTGTATAAGTAATCAACTGAGGAAGTTTCATGGTAATATCTATTATTTTAAAATATTACCCTATTCACCTGTAGTGTCTCGCCTTAAGCAGGTTGTCATCTAAACACAACGAAATCAATAGTGGTCCAAGTTAACTTGATTCAAGCAGCTCTGATTTCTCTTCCACATATCTCAAAAGGCCCTGTGATGGACTGGCCATCTGTCCAGGGTGTTCCCTGCCTCTCGCCCGATGACCGCTGGGATAGGCTCCAGCCCCCCCGCCAACCAACCGACGGATTAAGCGGGTATAGAAAATGGATGGATATCTCAGAAAAGGTATCCAAATCTTACTGAATTTGCCAGCTGAACCTCTTAAGTGTGTTTTATTTTTTTTCCAATTTCATATAATATAAAGTACTTCTGATCCAAAGTGTGTGGGATGGAGGGATGGCATCTTTCCATTTCAGAAGGATTAGGCGACGGGCGAGCAAGGTACAGAAAGCCAGAAAGTCACACTGGGAATTGTTCAAACCGTAAACAACGGACGGTACTCCAAAAAGAGCTATGAAAGGGCAGGTTGGCTATAGACACCTCCAGAACCTCAGAAAGTGTTTTAAACACCGAAGTCCAATAGGTCAACAGTTTGGAGCGGCTCCAAAATGAATGAATGAATGAATAGCATTTATTGTCATTACACCTTACAGCATAGCGAAATTCCAGTTCCAGTACACCCATCCGACAGACAAACATGGAAAACAGACAGGGGAGACAGGTGACCATGGCCATGCGCTCCTTGCGGTACGCTGCCAGGAGAAAGGGGGCACGCAGCTCATTGAAGAGCGCAGCCGCTCCTTTAATAAGAGAAAGGAAGGACCCACATTAGGTGAGAGGAGGAGAAAAAAAAGTGTAAATATGAGGACGGGGTCATTTTACAACAGTTGCACGCTGGATCTATGTC
The DNA here is from genome assembly GCF_027942865.1 of Odontesthes bonariensis. NCBI lineage: Eukaryota > Metazoa > Chordata > Actinopteri > Atheriniformes > Atherinopsidae > Odontesthes > Odontesthes bonariensis. Next base: position 33,161,841 of record NC_134523.1, read on the forward strand.
TGGGAATCTCTCTGATAACTTCTCTTTGGTCCAGTGAGCTTGGTGCAAGATTTTGCACTGCATTAGTCCATGCCTTTTTAATATTGCGTCCCAGGTTTCATCAAGTATGTTCTCATTTAAGTCCTGCTCCCATCTATGTTTAATAGTGTCAAGGGACAGGGATTTTTGGGATGAAAGTGCACTATATAGGTTCGATATTATACCTTTAAATGACTGCACAGGTGCCAATGTCAGAGCTCGGAGGATAGTCTGGAAAATGAGGCAGCTGTTTTCGAATGAAATCCAGCAACTGTAAGTATCGAAAGAACTGTGTATGTGGAATAAGAAATTTAGTGCGCAATTGTTGAAAGGAGGCAAAGGAACCATCTATGAAGAGGTCCTGCTGTGTCTGCAAACCCATATTTTGCCACAGCATAAACACGCTGTCCTGAAGAGAGGGGGGAAACGTGTGATTTGCATGGATTGGGGATTTCAGTGAAAAACGATGCCATCCGTAGTGCCAATGGACCTGTTTCCATATTCTAAGTGTTGTTCAGACTAGAATATTTCTTGTGTACGGGGTGTTGTCTGAGGCTAGAGGTGAATAGATCAATGCTGACAATGAGGATGGGCCAGAGGATCTAGCTTCAAGAGTGCACTATGAGGGGGTATCAGCACCTGGATTCTCATATAGCCAAAGGAGAATAGGTCGAATATTAGCAGCCCAATAATACGTAATAAGTTGGGCAGAGCCATACCACCCAACACCTTTGGACGTTGTAGATAGGCTCTGTGTAATCGTGGACTCTTATTATGAGTGTCCAGGCGTTTCAAAAATGACATGGGAATGTACACTGGAAGACACTGAAGAAGATTGCTAAATTTGGGCAAAACGTTCATTTTTATGGCATTTATTCTACCGGCCAGCGACAGATGTGGAGGCATCCAGTGTTTAAGGTTCTGCTCTACCCAAATGGTATTTATCATGCTGGTCTCCATCTTTTACTCTTCTATGATCATATCCCGGATCTGTGCCAGATCCAAACCACATGTCATAGCTTTATTAACTGTACTGGGTCGTGACCGGCCCAAATCCATTCCGGATCAGTGATCCAAATCTGTGCCAGTATTGGGCGGTTGTAAATAAAGACACCGGTGCGGATACGTTTAGCAGATCTGCACCAAATTTGATTTTGTTTTTGAATTTCAGTTTACTGGCTTGTTTAGGATGTCAGGAGATGAGTACAGGACTTGTAAAACAATGCGGCAAAGGCGCTTTATAATTAAAGTATTTGGAAGAGAAAGCTGAAATAAACACAACTTCACTACCTCATTTAGAAAATAAAATAAAATATCTCTGTAAGATACAATTTTTTTTTATTTGAATGAGTTCATGGTGTACTGCTTACTGATTATTGCAATGTATTAAAGTATGCAGTGTAATCAACAAGCAACAGTAAGTAGCGCATTTTCAAATGTCAATAGACACAGGATAATTATCAAAGATGATTTCAATTACAAAGGGTTACACCATACTCTGTGTGCCTAATGTAAAACTTAAATGCAATTTGTGAAATGACAACTCTTGTGAAAAGAGAAATGAAGCACAAGGTGCTCAACATGATGGACAACAGTACACACCCTTTACACAATTTACTAATTGAAAAGTGTCTTTAGCGGTCTCCTTAAGTCCACTCCAATATTAACTGGCACAAGAGGTCATCCCTTCCCATCGCAAGAGACTGATATACTCTCCTAAGACCCAAGCTTTGGTTTGGCTAGCATTTTATATTTCTTCTAGCTATTTTGTAGCCTAGAAATCTAGACACCCCTAGCGACCGCAAATTGAATTTGCTCCCGGGCTAGTCTAGTGAGCTGTGGTCGTTTTGCGAGGCTGAAAATCGAAACTTAATCAGGCCAATCAAATCGTGAGGAGCGGGGTCGGAGGCTGGGCTACCTAGTGACGACAGAGGTGCAACGTTTCAGTGTGTATTTCCAGAGAGAACTGCACTTAAGTGTTTCTTGAAAAAAAAGGACGTTTTCGGAGTTTTGCCCACCGTGTACGGTAAAAGTTTAATTTACCAGCTTGCTCCGTTGGTGGGACGACGCATGGGTCGCGCTGACTACGTAATCCTTCTTCATCGCTCTGATTGGTTGTTGCGCCATCCTATTGCGTGGCGTTGAGTGCAGAGGCAACTTAACAGACAACCGTTTATCCCACCCACACTGCTATCCGGCTTCACTAGACCCCTGTACAGCTTTTTGCTGTACGGGTCTGGCTTGCTAGGCTAGCTATTTTGGGTTAGGAGGAACCATCAAATCCAATGACCAGATATCATCTTTAAACATGAAGCTCTTTTTGAAAAAAAGATGTCCACATATGGGGAAACTCTGTGTGATAACCAAACATGTGATGTCCACGTATGTTGATTCCAAGTCGTAGGATGATACTGACTCTGTGCCAGGAGAGGGAGCTGTGTAACTCAACTGGTTGAGCTGGAGCCAATGTACACAGGTTGGAGCTCCTTGAGACAACCAGCTGTGTTCCAGTTCTGGCTCAGGTCTTTTGCTGCGTCATATCCTTCTCTCTCTACTCCCCTTTCTGTCAACAACTTTAAAATAAATGCCACCGATGCAAAACATTTTTTTCCCATTTTTTTGTCTGTAGAGAACGTTTCCTGGAGAGAACACCGAGCAAGCTTGTTCTCATATGTTCAACCGATGATCTTGCCACAACTTAATCTGACAGTCATAGATCAGGGAAGTTGTGAGTGCATGACACAATCCTTTGTAGACAGCAGAATAGTGAACGTCATTTTCATTATTATTATATGAAAAGAGGCTTGAGCTGCCCACTTTAAGCGTTTTTCCAGTTAAAAAAAAAAACATTTTTAAATACTCCTGCCATTTCTCGAGTACAGACAGTGTGTAGGGAGATGATTAGCCCAAGAGAGAATGTTTCATCTTGATAAAACTGTGTTAGGATCTATGACTGAGGTGCTGGGTTACCATATGGAGATGTGACAGAAGCTGTAAGGTCGCTGAGTGTTGTTCTGAACTGAATCTTATATTTTGTTCACTTAGTTGGCTCTGTCTAGACTTATTATATCAGTTTGATCCCACTTCACCTTAAAGCCTGTGATGTTTTTCATTCCTGACCAAACATCTCTTGCACCACTGGAGCTTCCTTTTGTTTTGTTTTTTTCTGTACACCTCCTTGTTCTATCCTATCTACCCCTTTTTTTTTTTTCAGCTATTTTTGAAGGCCAAGAATGATTCTGTTTCCCTCCCTGGCTTTCTTTTATATGTTCAGGAACTTTTACAGGTCACTGGTAATCCATGGTTTGTGACTGGGGAAGCTCACTGTTCTTGTAAGAATGATACTGTCCACACAAAAGTTAATCTAGTCTGTCATACACTTAATCATTGATGTCATCTCCATGCAGATCACAGCGTGTTACATTCTGTGGTCTCAAAGCAGTCCAGCAGATTTTTTTTTCTGCTTCTGTCAACCACTGCTTCAAAGTCTGTATGGTCACAAGTTGCCACTGAACAATGGGTTTATAGGTGAAGATGAGGAGAATAAGATTGTAGCCTTTTTTTCTTTAAATAGTGGACAAACAGAGAAGCTCTATGCATATCTTATATTTGCATATAATAAATACTTAAAGCTGCAGTCTGCAAGATTTGTTGTTGTCATACGTAAAGTCCTACTTTTTGGCATTTTAAGAGTTTACATGATCTATCAGAACGCTTGAAGTTGAAAACGGTGACCTCCGTAGTCGCAAAATGCAAGAAATGCTTATTTTTTAACCGAAAAATAAAAAGTTATTCAACTTCCTGTCCCGCCCCTTCAAAACACATGAGAACTTGTGCACGTCTACACGACTCCTCATTCATCAACTCACCTGTCATTTGCGATCATGGAAGACACAGTAAGTAGACTAGCCCATAATGAAGTTCAATAGTCTAGATAAATAAGCGTGGGGACGAGCCTACCTTGTATCGCGCGTGCACAATCGGTGATTGACAGGCAGCAGAGCCCAGCTCGTAAACCTGATTGGTTACCTTTTACGGGTCCGGTCTGCAATTTTGTAAACAAACCTGCTGGCTTTGGAGGGACCTAGCGGGACATATAGGGGACCTAGAGAACTCTTTTTTTTTTTGTATTGGGGTATTTAATGTACTACTTTCAGAATCCCCGGACAGTTCCAGGCATTATGCTTGAAAAAGAGTTGCAGACTGCAGCTTTAAATAAAAACTTTAACTTTCTCTGGTGGAGCAGATGACAAACTTTTGAGAGGTTGGAAGTTTAGCAGACAAGGAAGTTTCTGAAATCGCCATAAATGACATCCCAGATAATGTTGGCAGCGTTGCAGGTGTAGTGAACTCAAGTGTGGAATTTAATACAAACTTAAACCTTTGGGAGGCTCCAACATTCCTGTGTGGGGATATTCGTTTTGTAAGGACAAGATGGGGGATTTCTACACCAAGAAAGAGACCAGATCATCTCATTTACAACAACCTATGCCCTATAAAACTATTATGGGGAGGTTTCTCTTTCCACAGACCTGCCACATAAACTTATGGGGACGCATTAACGACTTAGTGCTTACTAAGTTGAACAAACAAAAGACCTACTTAAGAGAACATTGGAGAATAACTAGACTAAACCACTCCCTACCTTATCTGGACCAAAGTAAACCAAAGGTGACTCTACTCTGACCCAGCCAGACAGAAAGTAGAATGGTAGAGAGATGAGGAAGAAAAGATAAAGGATCCGAGCAAAGAGAGAAATAGAATGAAGTAGTAGAAAGATATACATTTTTGTGTTTTTCATCGTCTCGTCTCCATGTCTGTTTTGCGTCACACATTTTTAACCTCCGCTGCTGCACACGTTATCACATAGTTAGATTTTCTTACCAAGAAAGCCAGCTTAAGCTTGTCAACTTTTGTGAATTTAAGTTCACCTCATCAGAGTTGGTCAGCAACCAAACCAACTCCGACACTTGGACATTTTTGTCATTCTTTGCGGTGAAACCCTCGATACCAGCCAGTTCCGTCTTCTTGGCAACGAGAAGCCACCGGTGTAGAAGAGCGACCTGTCGAGACAACTTGAAAGTCACCCACAACTAGAGAAGGCCTTGAGACGCGGAACCTAGAGAAACCCACTTGGACCCTGCTGGATATCACCTGGGGCCTCATGTACAAAGGGTGTGTACACTTTTTCACGTCAATGATCAGATGTATCAAGAGCGAAATGATCGTGGAAATGCGCGGTGCCCAACTTCAGGGCTGGCGTACGCACTTTTCTACATCTGTTGATTCTTTGGTGACAATTAAAGGTGATGTTGGTAAACTGTTATGATAAATAAATGTGAAAACAATTAGTCCTCAGACTGTGATGTGCACATTTGAGACACATGAACAATTAATACTGATAAACAATTAACACACCCATGCATGTGTCTGCAATTACACGAGTGGATATAAAAGCAGCGCAAAGTGGTGCAATGCGTACCATTAAAAACAATGGCTGCTTTAGCGGTATTAGAAGACTTTGTAAATGGTGCAATTCGAAGAGAGCGTGTGTTCAGAGACAGAGAGGATTTGCTGTCATATGATGGCGACTGGCTCATCAGCCGCTTTACGTTCCTGAGGGCAATCCTTCTGGAACTGTGCGCAGAGCTGCGGCCGACGTTGTTGTGCAACACAGAGACCAACCGATTAGGACTGTACCAGTCAGCCCTGAGTGGGACGGAATTATCCGCATCTCAGCCAGGTGATGAGACGGTTTTGCTAATGTAATCGGATCTATCGACTGCACACACATTGCTATAAAAGCCCCATCACATGATGAATTTCTATATGTTAACAGGAAACATTTTCATTCGATCAATGTACAGATCATATGTGATGCATAGATGCAATTAATCAACATTGTGGCGAGGTGGCCTGGTTCAACGCACGATTCATACATTCTGAGTAACAGCATTCTGACCCACAGCATGGGTGGCTTCTTGGTGAGTAACTTTATTTGTGTAATTGTCCTAATATAATTCCCCGTGACGTGCATTGAGCATGTGCGCCCCCAATTTCTATCCCGTCTTCACAAAATCATTACTAGTCAGTGGTTAAAGTTAGTTTCTTGCTGGTTAAACTATGTCATGTCTCGTCACTTCCTGTTTTATTTTGAAAGATTAACTCCCCTCTCGTTTCAGGTCACTTGCCCTTCCTCTTGTGTTCCAGTCTGATTGTCCTATGAGTGATTCCACCTGTTCCCCGTTAACCCTGTGTGTATAAGAGTTGACGTCTCCCCTTGTCTTGTGCCAGTGTGTCGTTCTTGTTGTAGCCAACGTACCTCACTCTTGCCTTCTTTCAAAAACCTAAGTCCATGTTCCATGCCACGTTTCTGATCTCGCTAAGAGAGTTTTTGTTTTTGGATAACTTTTGTATTTATAGCCTTGTAAAAGTGCAGTTTAAGTTTAATAGCATTTTTGCTTTTTCCTCCGAGTGGAGTCATTTTTCGTTTCTAAGTAAAGTTTCATATCCTAGTGCCTCCTATTTTTACAGGAGAGGTTTTTTGTTTTCCTCCGTAGCAGGAGTGATTATTAGTTTAAAGTATAAAGTTTCAAAGCTTTTGTTTTTCCTCCTCAGTGGAGTGATTATTATTTCTATAACTTTTCATAGATATACTTCTCTCATTTTGGGAGAAGTATATGTAATTATTGATAACTTATATATAGTCCTTTTTGTTCTCTCTTGGAGAGTTTGGACAACCTTGTTCTTCCTGAATAAAAGCTTTGGATTTACATCACCTGCTCCTGTGTCCTGCAAATCTCTGGGTGTGACAAACTACAGCTTAAAGGGTTAGTTCGCCATTTTGCACATTAAGCCCTGTTTTTAGGTAGTCTGGGGTGAATTATAGATGTTCTGATCACAATTTGGACATTTGGTGCTGAACGGAGCATTTAGGTATCCACTAGAGATGCGCGGATGACGTATTTTCCCATCCGCAACCGCTGCAAAAAATATATATCCGCCCGCTATCCATTTGCACAAACATTTTTTCACCGATTTTCAAAACCGAACCCGCCCGCCATCCGCCGATAGGTGTAGGTCTATTGAAGGTGCCTTGGCTATTTGTATCGGCTTTTTCAAACAGCGTAGTTCATTATATCTGGTCAATAAGTCCGCCTACTACTATGTAGTGGATAATAGTGCTATCAAAATCACTCCCAAGTGCTAAATTGAACACCTTTAAGACACACAGCCGTCACAAGCGATTGAATTCCTTCGAAGGCATTCACACTATCACTAGTTACAGGTTAGCATACCCTACGTCTCCCCACTTGTATGTGAAACATTAATACAGAATATAACTATATAGTTCTACATTTTGGATTAACCGATCTATTTCCAAGCATCACACGACCCTTCCATCACCTTGAAAATGTGCATTCCACTGTCGTTTTGACATGTCTGCATTGAAATACTATTTGCAGCTATATTTCACACTCCATCAAGAAAAAAGTAAAACATGATGAGCACGGGCACACCGTTTTGAGTGTACAAATTTTTTTTAAAGAATCTAGACAACAAAGTCCGTCTACATAGCACGATAAATCCATCCTTTAGCGCAAATGTTCCCAACCTACTTCAGAGAATGTAAAACAACTTCAAAGCACATAGTCTAAGCCCAAATCAACATGCCACGGCGGGCAAAATGAATAACCAGATGGCCTACCTTAAAACGCTGTCTTGATCACAGGATTCTTGCAATTATTCCACTTTAATCCACACGGTTTAACGCACCCAACACTGCTAGCAAGCAACGTAGAACTAGGGTCCTATGTGCTAACTGTAGGCCATGAATGGCCTTAGTAACGGACACAAACAAACGAGAAGACCTACGCAGGAAATCTAAAACGTGGTTTTGTTTTATACTGTTTGTAATGTATGTTTTCGTTCGTTACCTTTGGAAAATTATGTTTGTTTGTTTTTTTTTTTTTGTTTTTTTGGTGCTTCAACCGCAACCCGCCCGAATTTAATTAAAATACGATTTTTCGGTGTGTCATCCGCCCGATCCGTGGTTCATCCGCGGGCTCCGCGGATTCAACCGCCAACCGCGCATCTCTAGTATCCACTGCTGCAGCCCCCCCACCTTTGCATTGAGTCAATGACCACTCAAGCAAACAATCATAAAACGGCATTAAACTTTCGTTTGAAAAGACATGGAACTCACCGTGTGGTCAGTGGTGGACAGCGATAAATTGACCCGAAAATCGCAGCGAAATGTGCCTTCTAACAGTTGTTTTAGCATTTGGTGGACCTATTTTTCCGGACACCGTTGAATAGCAGCAGCAAGACATCCAGCGACATACAGCGCCTGGAGTAATACTAGTCAAACCAATACAAATCAATGAAGACGGACAATAATGGTAATATAACTTCTCTGGAAGCGTATTTCGCGGTGATTTTCGAGCCAACGTATCGCTGTCCACCACAGACCACACTGTGAGTTTCATGTCTCTGCAAACGAAAGTTTAATGCCGTTTTATGATTGTTTGCTTGAGTGGTCATTGACTCAATGCAAAGGTGGGGGGGCTGCAGCAGTGGATACCTAAATGCTCCGTTCAGCACCAAATGTCCAAATTGTGATCAGAACATCTCTAACTCATCCCAGAATACCCCCAAACAGGGCTTAATGTGCAAAATGGCGAACTAACACTTTAAGATCTTTCTAACAAGCTCCTGATCGTCTCTGTGGGCAAATGTTAATTACCCTGTGCGTAAAGTGTGAAATGTCTTACTCAGCCTCACCTTTTCCCCGGAGCACTTCTGTACTTGGTTACTGTATGAACACGTTGTTGTGAGTTACACAAAAACATAGGTATTTACTTTGAGGGTAATCAGAGTCACCCACATGTGCTCCCACCACCCCAAAGAGAGCAGTGTCACCCATAGTTGACTCTGTTCAAACAGGGTGGTATACGATGGGTGTCGAGAGAATTAACTGTTGAAATGATAAATGACTCCAAGATTTTAGCCTTTAACTGCAAACAGTAAACAAAATCTAGAATTGAAATAATTCCGATTACTTTATTCCCCATAGTTTTTGCAATTTACTAAGTGTTTCCTATATAATCCTCCATATTCAACGCATTTCTCCTGTTTCTCTTAAAGTTCATGTCTTTGGTCATATCGTTTTAATAAATAGTTCATATATATATATATATATATATATATATATATATAAAATTAACAAGTTGTGTTGAATGTTTTCTTTACGTAATATTGGTCAAACCAAACGATAATTCACGAAGTAGTGCTGTGAGACTGAAACATTCATTTTAACATACCAGAATTGTCTTTTTCCTTCTCTGAAGGAGGTGCCCATACATACAAGGTTAAATAAGGTGTATTTAGATTGTGAGAACTTCTTGTAAATCGTATCACTGCGTGCTGTATAGACCGTGCAGACCGAGCAGTCCCCTGCTTCCGAGCAGCAAACACCGTAACAGGCGCGGCTATCGGCAGGCGGCTGTACGCATTGATATGAAGGTAGAGAAAGTAGCGCCAAGCGATTGTGAGGTCTGACTTTTTCTGGATGAACGATTTTGAGATACAAATGTATTACTCTTTTGAACACATATTATTTTGAGAAGCAAAACGCTTTATTTTTGTGGCCCCATTCAACTAGCCGGACTACCTTCGTCAACGCCAAAACGAGGCTGGAACTCGGCTCACAGGAGGGTAAATCAAATTTAATATATTACATTGCTAAAATGGGATGTCATACAACTTAATGTCAAAAGAGGCGAACTATCCCTTTAATATTTACAATTTTAAGCAATCATCTTCTAATTGGTCATTTTCAGTAGTTTCTTTGCAGCATTGCCACCACAAAAATTTCTCCCAAAGGTTGATGTTGACCTGTGTCTGCTTTATAAATTCTGATCATCATTGATGTGGACTCTAATATTAGGTCAGCTTAAATGCCAATTTTCAGTCCAATCTTATCTAAAGTTGCTGAGCCAACCCACAGAATTAGTAACTGGCTTGGCTGGTCATTAGCATGTCAAGGCTAACAACGCACAGGATGTGACTGAAAAGACAGCCTCCATCTATTTCTCTGTGGTCCCATGCTTTTTTTGTAACCGCATTGAAGGGATGCAGTTTGACAAAGTTAGTGTAATTATACATATAATATATAATAATATAATGTCCTTTAAAAATGTCAAATTATTGTTTTCTTTTTTAGCACGTTTTCTCATTTCACTGCATGAAAAGAGGGATTTGTGGATGTATGCGGCCCCTTACATGTCCGCATATGTTAAGCCCCTGCATTTGCGGTGGTAAAAGTGAAAACTTGGCCCAAATTGTCGCAAATTGACCTAGCAACTGCTCCCCCATGCCCCCTCCCCTCCCCTACTTAGGAGAGCTTTTAATATGTAAATGCCAGTGATCAGGTCAGGAGCTGCCACAGTCATTTTCAAGTGGGGTGGGGTGGGGTGGGAGGGAGTGGGGGGTGGGCAGGCCTGTTTCTAGGATTTTGGGGGGCCCTAGGGCATTTTTTGGCCTTTTACTAAAATATTTGGTGCAAGCACATCATTTCCATAGGCCCTATTACCTGAAAAAGGCCCACACTTTCATAACTCCACATTTCCTATCACAGAGGACAGAGCGGCTCTGGTCTCTTATTACAATGGGCATTGCTATGTATAGTCATTCTAAATCATTGTCACTAGTTGCAGGTTGTTATACCTAACTGCATTAGCACATGTCAACCCCAGTGCTCCAGGCTACCATTGCCCATCAAATGCTGACCTTACCGTAGGCTACATGAGTACCCATTTTATTTAAAAAAATGACAGCCAATTGACAACAATTCTTCAAGTAAATCAAAATTAAATTAAATTAAATTTATTTATATAGCACATTTCATGTACAAAACAATTCAAAGTGCTTTACATAAAATAAAAGCATTGCAGCAGGGAGTGCAAGAAGCATTAAAAATACATAAAAGAATATAAAGAGAAACAAATAAAATCATTTAAATGAATTTAAAAACAGGCAACAGTCTAGATAAGTTAAAAGATATTTCATGCGTAGACACATGAGAAAAGAAATGTTTCTAACCTGGATTTAAAAATGCCTACATTTGGTGAGAGTTTAATCTCCACTGGCAGTTTGTTTCACTTGTTTGCAGCATAACAGCTAAATGCTGCTTCTCCATGTTTAGTCTGGACTCTGGACTGGACCAGCTGACCTGAGTCCTTGGATCTAAGAGCTCTGCTGGCTTTATATTCTCTGAACATATCACAGATGCATTTTGGGCCTAAACTGTTCTGGGATTTGTAAACCATCAGCAGGCTTTTAAAATCTATTCTGTGACTGACTGGAAGCCAGAGTAAAGATTTTAAAGCTGCTGTGATGTGTTCAGATCTCTTAGTCCGGGTTAAAACTCTAGCAGCAGCGTTCTGGATGAGCTGCAGATGTTTAATGCTCTTTTTGGAAAGTCCAGTTAAAAGAGCATTACAGTAATGGAGTCTACTGGAGATAAATGCATGGATGAGTTTCTCCTGGTCTTTTTGGGAGAGGAAACCTTTAATTCTGTTGATGATTAGGTTTACTACAATTTACTCATAAAAGTGATTAAGCCCCAGGCGACGTCCTTATACTGTAGGCCTAGACACATTCAAATGTAGTGTTAACAATGAAAGAACACACAAAATAATTAATTTCAACAACTTTATTTCAAAAACAGTAGAATTTGTGTGCGTGTTTTTTTTTAATTTTTTTTTTTTTAAAGTAAATTAGCACAGGATTAAGTAGAGTACACACACCACCACCACATGCCTTAGAGATTTCCCGGGTGTGGGACAGCTCAGGCATTAGTACAGTAAATAGTCATGAAAAAGAAGACTATACATTACAATACATTGCATTTGGCAAACACTTTTTAACCAAAGCAACTTACAGTTGAGGACATGATCATAGCCAACATAGGCATTCCAGTCATGGAAGATAAGTCTTTATTTACACCTAAAGCTCAACCACTGAACATAGTGGCATTACGACAGTGACCTTTTCTTTGGTCTTGCTTAAACATACAGTGGATGTGTTAGCCACACATCTCCCAGCAATGCGCTCAACAGGCAGAAATGATGCCGGGAATGATGTGTCTGTTCCCTGCAAGCTCCAGACCTCTACTGGCTTTCCATAAAAATGTCTGTCTGGGTGGGGATGAAGCCAGGACACCTGTGCAATAGCATGTTTGAAAGCAGTGCCATTTGATGTAACATTAACAAGTATAAACTGCTTTATGATGGCAGGGCGTGTTTCTGCTAGAGGGTCAAGTATGGGCTCCTCAAAACTGTTAGTATTTCCACACCACTTAGCACATACATATGCTGACCTCTCTGCTCTAGATCCATCGATTGCATAAGTAACATTCAGGTGTGTTACACGTTTGCATGTCAAGGCATAATAATCAACATGAGTGACACAAGGGTACATTTGCTGATACATTGTCAACAATGCATGTCTATCAGACTCATCCAAGATTATCGGGAGTAATGGAGATACAGGTACCACTTGGCCTTCACAGTTTTCAAAAAGAAGCTTTTCTGCTGAAATCAAAATGTTGTGCTGCACATAAAGCATATCAGTCGTGCCACTGCTTGACAAAGTCCCAACAACCTCTCTTCCTAAAATTTGACCAAAATCATTACCATAATCACATGTCCATGGCATATGAAGCTGTTGGCTCTGATGAAACTGCCTCATAATTTGGATTTCTATTGTCCTGTTGTTGTTATTAAATTTTCCCAGCATTCCATTGAAGCGCTCAAATGAAAAACACCAAAAAGAATAAACTGGTCCGTAATCCAACATACATTCTTTCAAATGAAGGTGTAGATGCATGTTTGGGGTGCAGTGCAAGGGGCCAAAAAGAGTCACAAATTTTGAGAGAAATGATTGCAAGTACCCATCTGCTACCTCTAGTTTATCGATAGATATGACTCTGGAACAGAGTATGACACAAGCCTGCACAAAGTCAAACCACATATCATAATGTCTCTCACTGATGACCCCCTTCAGACAAAACAGTGAGTAAATGGTTGTCCAGTTCTTCCACTGATCAGCAGTAAATCCTGCAAAGCCAGATGAAATTCTTAAGGGAATTCTTCCAACCTGATGAGGTACTTTGATGTTTTCAACTCTAGCTTGAAGTTCATCCAGGCCTTTTGAAGTTAAAATTCCTAGTTCCGTCCAGAGTCTGAATACATGTTTGGCTGTACCAAGGAGAAGGTTATGCATTGGGTCTATGACGACAAATCGGATGGCGTCATAGTAACTCAAGTGAAAAAGTTCAGACCATCTAGCACCATACACACGTTCAATTCTTTTCTGTTCTACCTTAGTCTTTGCCCGCTTGTTTAATCCAGCATAGTGTTTGTGTGCCTGTGATGTACGAGGCTCCCATGAAGACCGGTCAAATCCTGAGTAGTCCATTTTTTCACCGAATGCTTTCTTGCTGAAGGTCTTCAAACACTTGTGGCATCCTGCGAATATAAGTTGAATACAATAAGTCACATGTCCATTCAAGACACAAACATACAATGTCAGTTGAATGTTGAACATATACAGTGTGTGTGTGTGTGTGTGTGTGTGTGTATATATTACCTCTGTATGCTCCATGGCCAACAAAACCCCCACATTTTCGAGTTGCAGGAATGTCTGATGAAAGACAAAGCAGAGCTGCTCGATACACCTGATGTCCTAAGAGGGAGCCGTCTTCCAGAATTATGCCATCCCAGAGTGCCTGAAGTTCCTCTACTAAGGGGTCTAAGAAAGCATTGATGTTTAATGATGGCTCTTTTGGTCCAGGTATTAGCCCAACAAGAATCATATTTTCTTCTTTGAAGCGGTCCTCTCGAGGTAGATTCAAAATTACCAAGTAAATGGCTCCAACTGAATAAGGTGCATCTTTGAAAGGTTGGAACCAGTCCACATTAAGCATCAAGGCAAAATTATTGGGCACTGCTAAAAAAGGTTCTTCATTCACATACTGATAGTCCTGCCACACTTGTCCATCATATACATCTGCTAACATACCCTCAGGTATTGTCCGCTTCCGCCATGCTTCACATTTCTCTGCAAATCCAGGTCTTTTAACAAGTCCCTCCAGAGACTGTACAACACCATTGAAACAGTAAGAACGTATTGGATTAACATACTGTTTACCACTGGAAGAGACTACCTTTCGTAACAAAGCAGAGCCACATTTCTTCCCTAATGCAGACCTTTGATGCGGGTGATTGTAGAATGGTTTGCGATCGCAAGTCTTGCAAACCTTTGTGCCATCTCGTCTGGTTTCGTAGGTTTCTGCATGCGGGTATGTACTCATACATTTTGGGCAGACAACATATTGTAAGAAGTTGTCACGGAGGATGCCAGTCCATTTCCTCAAGGTGAATAAAGTCTTTGGAATATTGTTTGCAAAAGCAGTGAGAGAGTCAGCACATAGAACATTTCCAATAATCCACATGAAGTGTTTGATGCACAGAAGAAGTGATGTGATTGCATTGTCAGAGATCTTAAAGGTTGACTGCCATGTCAAAAGCATGAAAGCAAGAAGTTTCATCATCAGGTCCTCTGGTTTTTCACTGTTGGACTGATCACCTCCATCTTGCACGTGAGCACCAGTTTCACTCTGGTCATCAGCAAGGCTTCCCCCTTCTTCATCTTCACACTCATACTATGGAAATGTGACAAAACAACATTGACATTTACACACAGTGCCCATACTTAACACCTGAAACAACCATAATCAGTGCATGAATGGCAACTTCAGATGGACCATCATTAACATGCAAATTAATGTGAAATGTGTTCAAATGCATTTTACCAGCTAGCTTTTCCAGCAATGAGCTTGATAAAAAAAAGGGCAGGGAATTTTAAAAGGAGTCATTTTAGCATTTTATAATTCCTTAACAATATGCTGAAAATAACATTGTATAGCAATAGTAGGCTACTACAAAAGCAGTAAAATCATGCTTACCATAAAACACAAGTCTGCTTCATCTTGCTCAGACTCTGCATCGCTCACATCCAGGTATAGGTGAATGCTTTGGTCCTCTGGAAAACAAACCAATTTGTGTGATGAACAATTTGCCACCCCATCATTTCACATGGAAATACACTCAGAGTAGGTAGCCTTCAGCTATTTGCTAAACTGTGATGCTCACCATCATCTGAAGTTTCAGTCGCTGATTGAATATCCTCGTCCCCCAAGAAAAAGTCTATTTCTGGTCCCAAAGAATGCATTTCACGTTCATCACCTTCTCCAACTCCAGCCAAGTTTGCTGCTGTGTTGTCTGGAAAAAGAAACGTTGCATAAGTACAGTGTACATAGATGACTCCATAAACATGTCATGGTTTCTGTTCCAGCTCACACTCATATAAGCAACACAATATCTGCAGGCACATTTGAACTACCATATATGATGGGAAAGAGTGTGTGTGAAATTTAATTATGAGTATTAAGTGCATGCACGCACAATTTTATACCATTTTTAAAAATGAATATTAAGTTCGGCCCATGACATGCCCATCCACTAGTAACTAGTACACATTACAGATGTTCTGTAAATACACATAAATTGTGATGCTCACCATAGAAGGTTTCAGTTACTGTTTCAATTTCCTCGTCTTTTTCTGGCTCCAACGAGTGCATTTCACGTTCATCACCATCACCTCCAACTCCAACTCCAACTCCAGCCAAGTTTGTTGCTGTGTTATCTTGAAAAAGAAGAGGTGCACGCTTTTTCTCCCAAACACCTCTTTTGTAATACCGCTTTTTGTGGGCAAAATATTGTGTATGGCTTAATTCGGTGTCACAATGGTCACAATATTGCCGAGGTCTTTTCTTTGTCCTTGCAGAGTCCATTTTTGTGTCAAAACAGTGCAAATTGCCAGCTGTGGTCAGACAACATTAAATAGCAAAAGGACGGGAGGTTGTCTCGCGAGTATTCCGTGTAATGACGTATACGCATATGATTGGTGGAGCTTAGCGGCTAAGCTCTCGTCCAATCACGTATGAGAAGCATTGTGTCGTGCAGTGTAAACAAAAAGTTTAAAGAGCAGATCTGGCGGCAACAAGGCAGACAGAAATCACTGCGGAATACAATGGCTGGAAGACGACTAGCTTTCGACTCCCCCTCAACTCCCCAGCAACTCTCTGCGGGTCTACAGGTTTGTGTGTTTTTTTTCTACTTGCACATGACCATTTAATTTTAGTCTTGTTGACACTGTACAGCACTTGGGACAGTTCTCGCTGATTTTAAATGTGCTGTATATTAAACTTACTTACTCACTTGCTTACAGGCAGATAACATTAAAGTCCTGTTGAATGCCATGACCGGGATGTCTCGTATGGTGGCCAACACTGCGGATACGGTCGTGGAGAGGGTGCTGGAGGGAATGGACCAGAGATTCGCCAGGTTGGAGGCAAGATTGGAGGCCGTCGAGAACGCACTGGAGTTACATTCCAGAGAAGGTGAAGAGCGCACCCCCAAGAGAAGGCGGATACAGAATCCGAAAATCGCGGTAAGAGTAGGTTGTTGACTGTGGCTTTAGGCTAAACTCAACTTAATTGTGTCCATCACGTGAAAACCAGTGTGAGTTGCTTTATTTAAAAAAAAAAAAATGTATTTCGTGTTTTCAATTTGTAGGAAGCAGTTCGCCGCCTACATAATTCGGAGAATACACCGTGGCATTATAATCCAGATCAAGGGTAAGAATAAGTGAATGTTCTCCCAATATCTAGTTGGACCCGATGTTATGTTACGTCAATGCAGGTTTTTTTTTTTTTTTTAACCATAGACCTTTTGTTTTTACAGGCTACTGTCACCTCACAATGTAGATGTAACGAGTCGCTTAAAGGAGGCGGTGGCAAACAGTCCGAATTTCACAGAGGTAGACGGGGACACTATCGAGGGTGAGCGGCGCAGACTTTTACCACGGCTGGCACTGATACTTTTAAGCACTAGTCATTTTATTCATTCCTCTTGGGTTTTTTTTTCAGCTGCGTGTAAGACCTACTTCGAGAGTGTACGGAGGAATTACCGCTACAGAATGCCTGAGTTTTCTATGAAGGCGGAGGCAGCAAGGCAGTCGGCTAAAAGTCGCTCAAGGAGGAAGAGGGTAAGCGTTGAGATTGTGTTCGGTAATGGATTCGTTGTGCCAATAGGCTATGACGTGCGATGTATTGATTATGCCTACTATTGCTCGTCCTACAGCTCCTGGAAGCGAGACGTAACGTCCTGCAGGATGGGGAAGACGCCGTTTTCAAGGGGGCTACCGTTGACCTCATGTCTGACGAGGATGACGGCTATGTCGATGGTGTAGCTTCGTGGATCGTAAGACCCCCGCCCTCACGCAGCCAGGAGCTGACGGACCTGTGTGCTGTGCTACAGGCGCGTCTTGAAACCAACCTGAAGTACTCACACACTCACCACAGAAGAGTGAAAGAGAGTAAGAACCTATACGCTGTCAATATGACTTTTGTTACTTTATAGACAAGTTGTCAATATGCTGTGCATGGCTAGCATTTGTTTTGATTATTTATTGGTTATTCCAACAGCTCCCAGAAGCCAGCTTCTCATCCAGAATGAGGACGTCTGACAACTCCCGCAGACCGTGCGAAGAATGCGGATTCCAAACGGCGGAATTATATTGTGTGTGTGTATATAGTGTATATAGTTTTCAATTATTTATGGTTCTTATGTTAAGCTATGTACATTGTGTGGTGTGGTGTGGCAATAAAAGCGCTTTAAAAAAAAAAAAAAGTTTCCTTTTTTATTTCCTCAATAAATTCACGTCATTCATGCCTGCATTAGCCTAGTCATAGTGCAGCTTATAAGAATGACGTGAATATATGAAGTACACGAACATCCCAGGAATATTAGTAATCATAATCACAATTATTAATCATAATTGCTGAATGATATGCCCATATAAAGTATGCATATATTAACCTAATTGGCCAATGGGCGGTCAGCTTTACAGGAACTTTTTCATGTAATCACGTGCCTTTTTCGTCCAATACCAGCGAGGCCAGTGAGAGGTCCAGGCGCCCTCACAGCGGGGTGCTAATCGCTGGGCCATTAGCACCCCGCTGTGAGAGCCCGCCGCGAGTCTGGTTCGTTTCCGACGATTTTCGGGCTCAACAAACTTAAAGTTTGTCTGCCTGCAAGCGCCCAGGTGCGTCCGAAAATTAGGCAAATTCGCGGATGTTCACTGCCGTCCACAGTGACACAAATCCCTCTTTTCGTGCAGTGTTTCCCATTGGTAGCTGGCCTTGGTGAGGATATAGTCTTCTTAAGCAATATCTAGTTTTTCAGCCAAGATTTGGCATATTTGTAGCATTTGCTTATCCTGCAAGCTAGCAACAGAATGCAAAATGTGAGCAGGTTAATTTATTTGAATTTGCCAATTTGTTGACTTACACTAGTTTTGGCACTAACAACAAAAGGTGTCGATGCCACACATACTTTCTGATATGGTCAGGTTTACGTTTAACTTTTTTTTACAATATTCACTTGCAATTTATTTAGATTTGTTCATGAAAACAGTTTATAATGTGCCTGATTTATAACTCATTACTGGTCTTGTCTGCTTGATTAGATGCGGGTGCCTTTGATTCAGTGGATGGTTTCTCACTGTTACAGATCTCTCAGTGTGCAGTAGAGGCATAGCTTTTTCTACACAGTATTTTTCTGGCTGAATCACATCAATGATTTCCACTCAGGAACATCTAAGCATTCAAATATCCACTTGAGCAAGAGCTGGTGGAATCTAGAGGCAAACACATCATGCAATAGTTCTCCCTCAGAATGTAAATCGTACATTACATGGATTCAAGAGGTAAGGAGCAATCAAAGTTTGAAGTTGCCTTTTTGTGACTGATTTACAGAAATGTTAATCTTCAGAGAGGTACAGCTTAAAGCTTGAAAATTCCATGATGAAATTATTACAAGAGGAAATATTATCCAATGCACATCATGGGTCACTAATACATAAATGTATAATGCATATTTGATCCAACTGGTTTATTTCAAATTGGTCATATATTTTATTCAATTCTTTTATGATTTGATTTGGATTTAGATACAGTCCACTTACTATATTTTCTGTTGTTGTAAATGATTCTTCATCGTTCTTAAACTATCTATTGCCATTTTTTTATTGATACAATTGAAATCTCTTTGATAGATCAATTCGTAATCTTTCAAAAATTCATACAATATGAATTTAACATTTTATACATATTTAAGTTAATATTTTAACACAATAGATTATGTGTATTGAGAACCCTTAAATGAACAGCTGTTTAATTGGTTGATGATAATTCCTGAGGAAAAAGGAATAGAAACTGCTGTGATTGTTACTGGCTGAGATATCAATCGGTCAACATTAGTTACTTTAAATTTTGCGAGGTCAGTTTTCTCTTACATGGAGACACACTGTGAATGCAATGTCTTATTTCCTAGGTACACAGTGAAATTATTCCAAGTTCAACCTTAAAGATTTCCAAATTAACTTTGTCATCCAAGGGCAACAAATATAATTATTTTGATACAAAGCTGTAGGTGGTGTCTCTCAGAAATGCATAAGGAGTCCATTGGTGTTGATCCAACACTATTGGATTATTATTACAACAGACCATTGGATTATTAGATGCTGAGAGAGAACTACATGCAGAGGTATAACATAATTTCCTTGACAGGATTAGGTACTAAAACGGCTCCGTCAGATTCAGAACACACTTTGGTTTTACACCTCAATACAATATTAACCGAGCACAATGGAAAATGCAATACACAGTGCAAAAACTAATTTTTTACTCAGAACTTCAAAAACTGACTGGGTACTATCTGTATTGACGTGCTACGTTATTTAACAACACTGCAGTATATGACATCCTGACACAAAGCTAATTATATAATTGTTTCTTTGTCCCCCCTTTTTAAAAAGAAAAGTATTTTAATCAACATATACACAAGATACATGTGATCGCATTCAAATAAACCAAGGCTAATATTCGTTAGCAATTTCTTTGTCTGATTTTAGGCATGTTATTAGGTTTTGTAAGATGGAAAGGTAAAGAGAAAAAGTTGCACACTGAATTATTATTTTTTTTTTCAAAGTTTTGATACCCTTCTCGAATTTTTTCTTTTAAACCTAATTCATTGCTCATCAATGGACAGTCTTTGTCTCAGCTTTAAGATTGAAAGCAATTTGACACAACTAGTTTGGTTCTGTCCAGAGGTAAAATATATACTGTAATGCAGTGAAAAAAGATTATTTATCATCAAATTGGTCCTTGTTGTAAAATAAAAAAAACTGCTGAAAGGCACATTTTCCTAATATATTTTTTTAGGTAGCTGCAAGGCTTAATTTGAGGGGGAGCAAGCCAGAGCGTGCTCCGGAACCTTGGACGTTGGCTCCGCCAGCTATTTATAGCCGTCATCCGCGATCCGCCACCTCTCTTGACAAACCATATTTATTTAAAAAAAAAAATCAAATAATTCAACTAATAAATTAAAGTTTGTTGTCTGTCATGAAACGAGATACTGAAAACATCTATATTACGGAAAAAGAGGGTGCACATTTCCGTTCTATTGGACAGTTAGCCAGAGAATTTGTAAAGCGGCGGTGGTGTAGTGTTCGTAGCCTACGAGAAAATGCAAAAGAAGTTTGTTGATGTTTTTCAAATCAACAGTCGGATCCCAAACGACCTAAGCTTTCGGTGGACAGTGGTGGTCACGGAGAATGTAGCAGCTCAGTCAGCGGGATTGTCGAGGATCGGGGAGATAACAGTGAGACGGCTAAGCTCCCCTTGAGCTGTCACCTTACCGTGGTGGGGGGGTTTGCGTGCCCCAATGAGTCTGGGAGCTATGTTGTCTGGGGCTTTAAGCCCCTGGTAGGGTCACCCATGGCAAACACATCCTAGATGAGGGACAAGACAAAGAACAGCTCACAAGAACCCCTATGATGATTAAAGAAAATGTACACCGTGTTCCCTTGCCCGGACGCGGGTCACCGGGGCCTCCCCCTGGAGCCAGGCCCAGGGGTGGGGCCCGCCGGCGAACGCCTGGTGGCCGGGTCTGTGCCCGTGGGGCTCGGTCGGGCACAGCCCGAAGAAACGACACGGGTCCCCCTTCCGACAGGCTCACCACCCGTGGGAGGGGCCATGGGGGTCGGGTGCTTTGTGAGCTGGGCGGCAGCCAAAGGCGGGGACCTTGGCGGTCTGATCCTCGGCTACTGAAGCTGGCTCTTGGGACGTGGAACGTCACCTCTCTGCTGGGGAAGGAGCCTGAGCTGGTGCGCAAGGCTGAGCGGTTCCGGCTAGATATAGTCGGACTCACCTCGACGCATGGCTTGGGCTCCGGAACCAGCCTCCTCGAGAGGGGTTGGACTCTCTTCCACTCTGGAGTTGCCCGTGGTGAGAGGCATAGAGCAGGTGTGGGCATACTTATTGCCCCCCGGCTGTGCGCCTGTACATTGGGGTTCTCCCCGGTAGACGAGAGGGTAGCCTCCCTCCGCCTTAGGGTGGGGGTACGGGTCCTGACTGTTGTTTGTGCTTATGCACCGAACAGCAGTTCAGAGTACCCACCCTTTTTGGAGTCCCTGGAGGAGGCACTGGAGAGTGCTCCTCCGGGAGACTCCCTCGTCCTGCTGGGGGACTTCAATGCTCACGTGGGCAATGACAGTGAGACCTGGAGGGGCGTGATTGGGAGGAACGGCCCCCCCGATCTGAATCAGAGTGGTGTTTTGTTGTTGGACTTCTGTGCTCGTCACGGACTGTCCATAACGAACACCATGTTCAGGCATAAGGGTGTCCATATGTGCACTTGGCACCAGGACACCCGAGGCCGCAGCTCGATGATCGACTTTGTAGTCGTATCGTCGGACTTGCGGCGTATGTCCTGGACACTCGGGTGAAGAGAGGGGCGGAGCTGTCAACTGATCACCACCTGGTGGTGAGTTGGCTCCGCTGGTGGGGGAGGAAGCCAGTCAGACCTGGCAGGCCCAAACGTATTGTGAGGGTCTGTTGGGAACGGCTGGCGGAATCCCCTGTAAGGAGGAGTTTCAACTCCCACCTCCGGCAGAGCTTCAACCATGTCCCGGGGGAGGTGGGGGACATTGAGCCCGAATGGGCCATGTTCCGTGCCTCCATTGTTGAGGCGGCCGACCGGAGCTGTGGCCGTAAGGTGGTCGGTGCCTGTCATGGCGGCAATCCCCGAACCCGCTGGTGGACCCCAGTGGTGAGGGAAGCCATCAAGCTGAAGAAGGAGTCCTATCGGGCCTTTTTGGCCAGTGGGAGTCTGGAAGCAGCTGATGGGTACCGACAGGCCAAGCGGAACGCAGCCTCGGCGGTTGCTGAGGCAAAAACTCGGGCTTGGGAGGAGTTCGGGGAGGCCATGGAGAATGGCTTCCAGACGGCCTCGAGGAGATTCTGGTCCACCATCCGGCGGCTCAGGGGGGGAAAGCGGTGCACCGTCAACACGTGTATGGTGAGGGCGGGGCTCTGCTGACTTCAACTAGGGACGTCGTGAGTCGGTGGGGGGAATACTTCGAGGGCCTCCTCAATCCTACCGACACGCCTTCTGATGAGGAAGCAGAGTTGGGGAGCTCGGACGTGGGGCCTCCCATTTCTGGGGCTGAGGTTGCCGAGGTCGTCAAAAAACTCCTCAGTGGCAAGGCCCCGGGGGTGGATGAGGTCCGTCCTGAGTTCCTCAAGGCTCTGGATGTTGTGGGGCTGTCTTGGTTGATCTGCAGCATCGCGTGGACATCGGGGGCAGTGCCTCTGGACTGGCAGATCGGGGTGGTGGTCCCCCTTTTTAAAAAGGGGGACCGGAGGGTGTGTTCCAACTATAGGGGGATCACACTCCTAAGCCTCCCTGGTAAGGTCTTTTCGGGGGTACTGGAGAGGAGGATCCGCCGGATAGTCGAATCTCGGATTAAGGAGGAGCAGTGTGGTTTTCGTCCTGGCCGTGGAACAGTGGACCAGCTCTATACCCTCCGCAGGATCCTGGAGGGAGCATGGGAGTTCGCCCAACCGGTCTACATGTGTTTTGTGGACTTGGAGAAGGCGTTCGACCGTGTCCCTCGGGGACTCTTGTGGGGGGTGCTCCGGGAGTATGGAGTGCCGGACCCCTTGATATGGGCTGTTCGGTCTCTGTATGACCGGTGTCAGAGTTTGGTCCGCATTGCCGGCAGTAAGTCGGACATGTTTCCTGTGAGGGTTGGACACCGTCAGGGCTGCCCTTTGTCACCGATTCTGTTCATAATTTTTATGGACAGAATTTCTAGGCGCAGCCAGGGCGTTGAGGGGGTCCGGTTTGGCGACCTCAGAATCGGGTCTCTGCTTTTTGCGGACGATGTGGTTCTGTTGGCGTCGTCAGGCCGTGACCTTCAGCTCTCACTGGAGCGGTTCGCAGCCGAGTGTGAAGCGGCTGGGATGAGAATCAGCACCTCCAAATCCGAGACCATGGTCTTCGGCCGGAAAAGGGTGGAATGCTCTCTCCGGGTCGGGAATGAGATCCTTCCCCAAGTGGAGGAGTTCAAGTATCTCGGGGTCTTGTTCACGAGTGAGGGACGAATGGAACAGGAGATTGACAGGCGGATCGGTGCGGCGTCTGCAGTGATGCGGGCTCTGCACCGGCCCGTCGTGGTGAAGAAGGAGCTGAGCCAGAAGGCGAAGCTCTCCATTTACCGGTCAATCTATGTTCCTACCCTCAGCTATGGTCACGAGCTGTGGGTAGTGACCGAAAGAACGAGATCGCGAATACAAGCGGCCGAAATGAGTTTCCTCCGCAGGGTGTCTGGGCTCTCCCTTAGAGATGGGGTGAGAAGCTCGGTCATCCGGGAGGGGCTCGGAGTAGAACCGCTGCTCCTCCGCATCGAGAGGAGTCAGATGAGGTGGCTCGGGCATCTGGTTAGGATGCCTCCTGGACGCCTCCCCGGTGTGGTGTTCCGGGCTCGTCCCACTGGGAAGAGGCCCCGGGGAAGACCCAGGACACGTTGGAGAGACTATGTTTCTCGGCTGGCCTGGGAACGCCTCGGGGTCCCCCCAGAAGAGCTGGAGGAAGTGGCCGGGGACAGGGACGTCTGGGTCTCTTTGCTCAAGCTGCTGCCCCCACGACCCGATCCCCGGACCAGCGGAAGATAATGGATGGATGGATGGCTGAGGATGACAGCGAAGCTAGTGCACCAGTCAAAGGGAATGATGAGCAGGAAGGTCTCGTCGTTACTGATGGAGGTGAGGCAGCATGTGCGGAAATTTGGACCAAAGAACAGTTTAAAGAAAAACAAAAAACCTATCCAATGCTGACTATTGGCAAAACGGGACTGGGGTGTGCTACGTGCAAAAAAGTGGGATCGCTGGGTCCGAACAAATCTGCTGGTGTGCGGCTTGCCAAAGAATGGGTTTTGGGCACAGTTAAATCGTCTGCGTCTGACATTGTAAAACAGCAAAGAGCCTTAAGAAAAAAAATATGTGAGTATGACAGGCACATGAAATGGCATCCGATATTGTTGAGAAGGCAAAAGAAGACACGCTGACGAACATAATAATAAATAACGAATCTGACCATATCCAAACAACTGCCAGAATTTTCCGTACTGCTTACAAGTAAGCTAAGCGCCATAGGCCAGCCTACGGATTTGAACAGGAAATAGACTGCCAGGAGATGAACGGCCTAAACATGGGAAGGATTCTCCACTCCAATGTGGCGTGTTCACACATACAGCAGCACATCGCTACCGACATGAAAAAGAAACTGCTGGAGAAGATTGTCACATGTGCTCCAAAAATTGGACTGATGCTGGATGAGGCCACAGGCCTAAATAGAAAGAGTGCATTGATTGTGTATCTACGCGTGCAGTTGCCAGAGATGGAATCGCCTGAAAACATTTTCTTTGAGCTCATCGAACTGGATGATTTGAGTGCTGAAGGCATTGTCCGCAAGCTGTTGGAATCCTTACATCGCGCAAACTTCAACGAGGACTTCCTCTCAAAAACACTGGTTGCCCTTACCTGTGACGTTGCGTCAGTGATGCTTGGACGCAAGAGCGGGGTGGCAGTCCGACTTCAAAGTCTCTTCCCAAGCCTTGTGGTGTGGCACTGTGCCGCGCATTGGCTGGAACTTGCAGTAGGTGACGTGGTGAAAGAAATGGCAGCTGTCAATCATTTCAAAATGTTCATGGATAAACTGTACTCATTGTACAGCACATCAAACAAAAGCAGAGTTGAGTTTAAAGAATGCGCAGACGCACTGGACGTTCAGCTGTGTAAAATTGGCCGAGTGTTGGACACAAGATGGGTGTCATCCAGTCTCAGAGCTGTCGAAGCAGTGTGGAAAAGTTATCCTGCCCTCCACAGGCATTTTACGCAGGCAGCACAGGATCCTTAGTCTGACTACGTCATACTCACGATTCTAGTCAGAATGTGAGTCTGATACCGCTCCATAGAGATTTGAGTATGGGGCGTGTTTCAACCGAACCAGGAGAAAAAATGCCTCTTCGCTCAATTGGATAGACCTACAACCAATCAGAGCAACGTAGTATGTGACGTAGATTAAGCAACACACACTTGTTGTAGGAAGGACGGCAAAAACATATTTTCAATCGATAAAAGCCTTTATCGTGTTCCTCTGTTCGTCTTTCAAAATGAATGCAATGTGGAGATCCTGTAGAACAGACTCGATGGCAGAATCTACACACCCTAGCTCTCCAGCGGCAGCCATGTTTGTTTCAAATGAATTCAAACCAAGCGCTCTTTAGTGACGTAGTCGATAATGTCCCTGTTGATCATCTGTCCATCATCGTATAAAGCCCGCCCTGGCAATCTGATTGGGTCGACTGTTTTGATGTCGAGCATAGAGATTTCCCAACTGAGCAGAGCCAGACCGAACTTCCCGACCAAAAATTTTATTGGCGGGGCTAAGTTCGCTTGGCATCCAGGCTACAAGATCCTAGCCATGACAGCACAACAAGAGAAAGTTACAACGGGCTGGCAAAGCGCCTGTTGTCTCATGCATTTGTAACCAACTTAGGCCTTATGTACAATGCATTGCAGGAACTGTCAGAGCTGTCCCTCGAGCTCCAAAAACGAGAGTGCAACATCATGATGTCACACAAAGCCATTTCCAGACAGATCTGGGTGTCCGAGGCCATGTCTACGCGGCCCGGTCGACACAGCCAACAGAGCCAGAGTGGGGTCGAGGAGGACTCCTTCTTTGGAGTACCCCTGCAAGCAGGACGAGTGACCGACAGAACGTTGGACAGCAGCGCATTTTTTGGAAGCCTGGCAAGAAATTTGGAGAAACGCCTGTTATCACATGGAAAAGACCAATCCGGATATAACAAGCTAATCGATGATGTAAAGGTAGTTTATCCACAGTACTGGCTGCAGGAGGAAGACGAGCTGTTCGGGGAAAAAGAAGTGGAAGCGCTCTGCCAGCAGTTTTCCATACATGACCCACGACAAGTCATCAGGGCATTCAGGGAATTCAAGGAGAGTAATGGAGAATTCATCCCAGACGAACTGAAGGGCCTCTTGGCCGCGATCAACACTGTCCCTATCTCAAGTGCTGAGTGTGAGCGGGGTTTTTCGCAGATGAACTTAATTTGCAGTGCAAGCATCTCTTCTCCCATCTACCATCTCCACATTACTCTTTCTTTGCCTTGTCGGACCGCCGCTTACCCGCTTCAATCCCATTCCGTACGTGAAGTCGTGGATTATCCAAGGACACAGAAGTGCACCGGACCAGAGGAGTAGAGAGAGATGCAGGGAAAGAGAGGCCACTGGATCTATGGATGCTGTATGGGCTGTTTTGAACAACTGAGATATGTGTAAGATTAACTTTATTATTCTCTGCTGTGCTGGTTGCAGTGTGCAAGTCATTGAATGTTTATTTTCATGCCACAGGAATATCTATTTTTCAAGGACTTGGTGTATATTGTTAAAGGGGATAGAGAATCAAAATCATCTTTTTCACGTTTTTGGTGTTAGTTCTGAGTCTCCCCGCTGTGGGGAGTACACACGAAGTGCCAGCAAGTGTCAGAACCTCTGTTTCAAGTACTCCCCCTTTTTTGAATTGCCACCAGAAAATGGGCAAATCCATGTTTGAGCATTAAGTGACGTATCTTTTGGCGCAATCGCCCCCACACACCCAAATCCACAGCCATCCCCTTTCAGACACGCCCCTTCGGCGAGAAACAGAAACAGGTGTGCCTTCCAAGGCTGTGAAAGCGGACTACGATCGTTACATAGTCTTCCCCCGGAAAGCAATGTTCGCGATCAATGGCTTTTATTTATTTTTAACAGCACCCCCAGTACATACAACCGCCGACTTTTCCTTTACTCTGCGCATTTCACAGAGTACAGTTTCACAAACCTTGCACGATTCCGAGCAGGCTTCAGTCGGAATTTAATGCTCAGTAGAGGGTCAGTTTCGACTTTGCAACAAAATCAACCCCAGCAATTCAATTTTATTCATTTTTATTTATATAGCGCCAAATACAACAAATGTCATCTCAAAGCACTTAACTAGTAAGTCCAATTCAAGCCAATTGGAATTCAATTCATTGTAATCATAATTATTCATAAAATAATCCAATTCGTTCATATAGAGCCAATTCAAAAACAATTTCCTAGCTAAGGAAACCAACAGATTGCACTGAAAACTTTTTCTTTTTCGGTCCAATCTCCCGTCCTGAGCGTGCCTGAGGTGGAGAGAAACGCAATCAGTACAGCCTGTAAGTATCACATTTTATTTTGTTTTAAATGTGTGTTGTGCCATATTCCTGTTGTAAGAATTGCACATTAGCTCTGGCTTGTTCATCTAAAGGGAGTGAGCTTTCTTTTTAGTGAGAGCAAGGGCAGCCAATCAAGCAACGGCAACCGAATAGCGCCAACACCTACCTGCATTTCATAATGAGGTTGCCAGATAAGCTCTGAAACGGCGCCAATAAGGGCAAACGACGCATTCTAAACCCAGCATAGTAACATAGCTGTTTCAGAGATCCTTTTAGGGAGGTTCTGAGCCATTACAGACCCAACCAATTTTTTTTGGGCTACATATCACATCACAGAACAAGGATTAATGCCCCATTCAACCTTTCTCTATCATCTTTAACTATTTCATCCGGACACATCCCCATTCCCTGGCTTTAGTTATACTGTAATGTCTTGCTTTGTTGACTAAATACAGCATTGAACATAGGAATTTGTACTCTATCCGGAATTGATGTGACTATCGTTATTAGGCCTGTAATACATGCCCAGATTATTTTTCGGTGTGGCGCACAGGGTTGCTCGAAAGCACCCCCCCCCCCCACACTTTTTTTTCGCACCGGAGCCGCTCATCCTCTGCGCTCCGGGACCTCCCACTTTACAAATTAAGCACTGGGTAGCTGTGATCAATTATGGACACCCCCTCCAAGATACATTCACTGCACAGCTCCTTCAAGGACAGGTTGCTTCACCCAAAGTGTGTGATGGAGAGGTATCGCAGGTCATTCCTTCCTATAGTTCCTCTCACGTCAAACATGGCAAGATCAAGAATTCTATCCTCAAAGAAGCATCAAGCCCCTCTCCCTCCCCTGCCTACTCCATCGACTAAAGCCCCCCCAGATTGGCCCCCACCACCGGTGCCCACAGTTGTCATTTCCAACAGCGTCAATGCTGTTGTCTAGGACGCTAAGGGCCTCTGTGTTGGTAAACACCATCTCAACCAGAGGTCCAAGGATGGAGTGAAGAGAGGAACAATCAGACTGTCCAAGAACACAGCATCCAGTTCAACTCTAACTAATCTCAAACACGCAGTACTCAATATCAGATCTTTAAGTAACAAATCATTCCTGATAAATAGTTTTATTCCTCTCACAATCTTGATTTTATGTTTTTAACTGAGACATGGCTCAACAAAAACACAGCAAATGCAGTCCTGATTGAGTCTAGTCCACCTCACTTCAATTTTGTGTCTGAAACACGAGAAAACCAGAGGGGTGGGGGTGTTTGTGCCATGTTCAGGGACAATATACCCACCCACAAGCTGTCATTAGGGGTTTTTTCATCATTTGAGTATGTGTCATTTAAAATGGAGATAAAACAATCTTCCATACTTTATATCACCATTTATAAACCACCACAGAATTGTTTTATTGATGATTTTACTGAATTACTTTCAATTGTGTGCACTGCTTTTGACTGTTTAGTCGTAACAGGGGACTTGAATGTGCACGTGGATGTAGCCCATAACAAGCAAGCTAAAGAGCTCACTGCTGTTCTTGAAATGTTTGGTCTAACTCAGCATGTGACTGAGCCCACCTACAACAGAGGGCACACTCGAGATGTGCTCATTTCAAAGGGTGTTGTTATTTCAAATGTGGATGTGGTCGATGTTGCTTTATTTGATCATTTCTGTGTTTTCTTCGACCTGTCTGTTACACCCAAACCAGCAGCTGGGTCTGCAGTTGTTCGGGGAAGACTCATAAATGACAGAACCCTGTTCTGAACAGGGACACAGTTTATGGAAATGATTAGGTTTGAGAACACCCCATGTTCTGATGTTGACGATCTGTTGAACTCTTACACATCAAGTCTCTTAAATGTTTTGGATACCATTGCTCCTGTCAAGGTTAGAATGGTTAAAAGTAGGCAAAGGGCGCCATGGAGGAAAGAAGAGTCGGTCAGGGTACAGAAAAGGGAGTGCCGGAGAGCTGAGTCAAAGCTCCAGGTTCATTATGAGACTTACAAAGAAAAGCAGTGTGTGTTCAACCAGACTTTGTGTAGAACGAGGGAGAGCTATTTTTCTGAAATCATCAAAAACTGCAGTAACAACTCTCGTGTCCTGTTTGCTACAGTAAACAGATTAAAAAACCCTCCAGTTTCACTGCCTTTAGAACTCATTTCTACATCCAAGTGTAATGAGTTTGCAACATTCTTTAATGACAAAGTTCAAGGCATTAAGAATGCAATAATTTCCACAACACAAATAACTACTCTGCAGCCAGCTAGACACCTAGAGCTGACACATTTCACACCTGTTACTGACAAAACAGTCGAAGAGACCATCTGCAGTCTGAGTTCATCAACGTGCTGCCTTGATGAGTTGCCCACTAGATTCCTAAAGTCTGTGCTGAGCAGTTTGTTACCACAACTCGCTCATCTAGTTAACATCTCACTCCAGACTGGAACATTTCCAAAGGGCTTAAAAACCGCTGTCATTAAGCCTCTTCTAAAGAAGAGCAATCTTGCAACCCAGTCTCACAGCAAAGCGTGTAATACCTACATTGGTCCATGGGGGAAAACGTGGTATATTCACGATAAAGGCTCTAAAATTGTGACATACTTACGTTTAATGTGGCGTATTCATTTACATTTGCCTAGGCACTGGTCACATGACCGTCAAGTCCCCCCCCCCCGGTAAAAACAAAAAAAATGGCGGACACTCCTTACATTTTCTGTGGAAAACTTAATATTTTGAGCTACCAGCCACATTTACATACATTTAGATGACATTTCTGACGAGAAGTTTGCATTATATTTTCATAATCTTCTATCAGAGAATGTAGACGACCTTCCTTTTATTAGTTTCTATGAAGATTTTAGTATCTCTTTAGAAAATCGTTGCAATGCAACGATTTGCACCGTTGTTAAGGTGGTTGCTATGGACGCTGCTATCTCTGCTAGGCCACCTAGTTGCATATTATCTAATAATTTGTATTTGTTAATTATATTATTTGATGTAAACGTTTAATGAGGGGTCCCGGATAACAAACGAGAAAAATATTTAAAAAGCATATTAAAATATAGCTACACCAAATCTGTATGCCGCATGCGCGAGCGGATCAGGCACAGTACGGCAACTCAACTAGGACAATACATATTAGCTGGGGCTCATGGTGGTTGCTATGGACGCTGCTATCGCTGCTAGGCCACCTCGTTGCATATTGTCTGATGATTTGTATTTGTTAATGATATTATTTGCTGTAAACGTTTAATGAGGGCTCGTACATCTAATCCCGGATAACAAACGAGAAATATTTTAAAAGATCATTAAGAGATAGCTGCACCATATCTGTATAACGCATGCGCAAGCGGGTCATGTCTATCAGTTTGTCGCTGTCAATAAAGTTGCAAAAAAAAAAAAAAAAAAAAAAAGGTTAAAAGGAGACAAACCCGTGTGTTTCCTAACACCCCACCATGGATGACACACGGGGTACAGCAGCTCATCAGAGCTAGGAACAGTGTTTTTAGGTCTGGTGACCAGGAGGCATACAGCAGGGCCAGGACTGCGCTGAGGAGGGGCATCAACTCTGCCAAGCAACAACACAGGAGGCGTAAATCCTAGGCAGGTGTGGGAGGGCATCAGGGCCATAACTGACTACAAAAAGAAAATACCATCTACCCCAGCCAATTGTTCCACCTTGGCGGAGGATTTAAATGTCTTTTATGCCCGCTTCGACAGGGAGAACACCGACCCCCCCCCCCTCCCCCCCCCCCTCCCCCCCCCCCCTCCCCCCTCCCCTCCACATCGCCAGCCCCAGTCCTGTCCACACATGAGGTGAGGTGCGCTCTCCGCAGCATCAACACCAGGAAAGCACCCGGGCCGGGCCGAGTACTCAAGGACTGCGGTGCAGAGCTCACACACGTCTTCACCTCCATCTACAACATCTCACTGTCCACCTCATGGGTCCCAGCCTGCTTCAAAGCCGCCACAATAGTCCCCCTCCCCAAACAGTCCCATGTCACAGGTCTGAACGACTACAGGCCTGTGGCACTGACTCCCATCCCCGCCAAGTGCATGGAGAGACTGGTCCTAAAACACATCAAAGCTGCAACCCCACCATCACATGACCCACATCAGTTTGCCTACAGGGAAAACCGCTCCACTGAGGATGCCATCGCCATCGTGCTCCACACATTACTGGAGCAGATGGAGACTCCACAGTTGAAATTGGAAGCTCCTCAACCACATAACCGGCCACAAGCTTCTTAATTTCATTGGCAGAGAGGGTAGCTGAGCTAAAGCTCAGACGCTGTTGCTTTGGAGCTGGCGCACCACCATCGTCCTCCTCAGCCGGCCTTGCTACCAGCGGGATGGAGTGGTGCTTCAATGCGAGATGTTTTTTAAAATTTGAAGTAGAATTTTTTGAGGTCAACAGTAGCTTTTCACCAACACAGAGAACACATTTTAGCGTTATGTTCTTGTCCTTTTCGCTGTTAAATTTAAAATAATGTGAGTACTTCCAAGATGAAAACGCTGACCTCTCTGTCATCTTTCCGAGGGTTCGAGACACTCACACTCACACACACACACACACACACAGGTATTGTAGGTCAGCAGAAGAGCACAGACGCATCACAGCGCTGCGCCTCCGCTGACACATCCACAGGTGGCACAGAACTGTCAAAAAGCAGGCGGCAGTCGGGATTGTAACGGATTACTTTTTTAAAAAAATAACTAAGTTACTGATTACCGAACGCATGAAACTAACACGTTTCGTTACTCGATAAAAGTAATTAGAGTACTCTAACGAGTTACCCACAACATTGGCTGGAACTCACTAATTGGAAATGACATCAATTGAAATTGTTTTTTTTTTTTCACATTATTTATGGTTCTGACAATGTTGCTTGTACCGAATAAATTTTGCCTCCGTCACTGAACTCTGTCACAACTTTACTTGTCTTCACAAGGAGCAACTGTTCAAAATGATAGGCAGAAGACCATCGAAGGACTATATTTGAGCATCAAGCAGCGCAAGTTTCAGCTCTATCGTCACACTGGTGAGACTATAAAAGCTATTTTTTTTAAATTATTTATCACCTTGTAAATTTATAATTTCACGCAATTATAAATCATTTTTTGTTTCACCCTTCAGTTGGCAGTAAGCGGAGACATCAACTTAGAAAAAAGATTGCTGCAGAAAAGAAAGCTTTGGATGATGCCATTGTTGACTACAACACTGTTGTGGGTGATGCTGACACATTCCCTCCTCCTGATGAGTTCTTGGTTGAAGGCAACGTCTCCTGGCCTTGGGAATGTAAGTAAGACACTGAGTGTGTAAGATTGCTCATGCACAAACCTTAAAACCTTTCTATAATTGCTAACGTGTTTGATGGGATGAATTGCAGGTCACGGTGATATGAGCCAGAAAAGAAAAGTTTTTGACAAAGTAATGCTGCTGAATAGACTTGAAGAAGTAGCGGTAATTGTGGTTCGTGAAATCAAGCAGCACCTGGAGTATATGCGGAGCATGGCTGGAACGATTGAAACGCTTTCCTCCCAGCTCTCTGAAGGAATCACAGGTCAAATATGTATATATGCTTTTTTTTTTTTTTTTGGTCTAATGATAAAACAAACAAGTTCTTTTAATATTTGCTATCGAATAATCTTAGGCAGCACTGCAGCATTGACAGAGAGTGGACGTGAGGGACTACTCTGCGTATTGAAAAGAAGACTGTGCAAAGTACAAGCTGCAGACTGCAGCACGCACAACATATCAGCGCATTCTGGGACAGCACATGGTGTCTTTAGATGAGTCTTCCTCCGGGGAAGAAAACTTGGACAGTAGCTCGTCAACGGATGAAGAGTTATGACGGCCATCTTTGCGCTCTGTTCAAGTCTGGAGAACACTCTGTACCTGCAGAGCCCACACCACCCCGCTCTCCACTCCAAATGTGTGGATTTGTTATACAGTTTGTGCATACTGTATGATGTTAAAAGATGTGCATATATAAAATAAATTACTTAAATTCGCACTATTGTGACAAAGACAAATGGATCAGGTATTCAGTACAGCTTTACTGTAGGTAGGCCTGGTCCCATAACCAGCATTCTTATACTCACTTTTCACTCACTGCCATTCATAACACAATCTTAATATACAAATTTGCAGATGACACTGCTGTGGTGGGGATGAGAACCAACAAGACAGGGAGGAGGTCCAGGCCCTCACATCCTGGTGTCAGAACAATCACTTGCTCCTCAACACCAAGACAAAGGAGCTTATCATAGACTTAAAACACAGGTGTTGTGGAGAAATTGCTGAATTTCAATGGTCAATGGTAAGGTCAGAAGGGAAAAAGTGTTCAGGAGCCTCTGTCTTATGCTGTAATATTTATTGACACTTGGCCAAAGAGAATTGGAGACACTCTCACAGTACATCAGAAGCCTGAGTCATTCTCACATTCTGCCCAACTCATGCTGGTGGATACTTTAAACCCCAAGATAACACCACAAATACTATACGCCCAGAATTAGGCCAAAGAGAATGTTTTTTCCCATGCAGGTGTTATTGTCAGCATATTGTAATCTGGAGACACTACCACCTGTTTAGTCCAAAGTCCAAAGTCGGTCCTCAAGGGCCGCTGTCCTGAAGTTTTTCGATGTTTCCCTGCTTCAACACACATGATTCAGATTAACCATCAGATTAAACATCCACAACATGTGGACATCCCTGGTTTACGCCAATGTGAACGTCAACGGCCAGTTTTCTATTATGTCTAAGAAGGCGGTGTGGGAGAGAAATGTCATGACATCTGGCCTAATTACATCCTGTGCCTTGTTGACTGGTTCATAAGAATATTGTTGATAGTTAGAATGAGATTGTTTATGGTTACGGCGAAAGCTAGGCGCCTCCAGAGAGGGCCACGTACGCTTGTTATGATAAGACAGTATAAAACGGTGTCGCAAAATGAACCCTGCGGACATTTTGTGAACATTCTGTATGCATATTTGCTGTGACGGTTTGTTCAATAAACTCCCCAATGGACGGCTGACCGACGCGTGATTCAACTCCTTTTCTCCACAACATAATGGTGACCCCGAATTCGTGAGATTTTGCATCTGGATCCCAGCGGAGCGTGTCCTTTGTGCCCCGACAACCGACATCAGCTGTAAAAAGCCGGCAGGTTGGATCTTTTTCCTACCATTACGCAGCTGATTTCTGTTGGTGGAGCGCAGCTGACGGCTTTGTCCGGCTTCCCCAAATCAAAAGAACAGTAGAGAGAGGACGGATTCTGCTTCGGTAAGCATTCCATTGTTTTCCTCTGCGCAGGGGGGGCTGTTGAAATTGTTTTTGGAAATTGTGGGCCAAGGGGTGCCGAATGTTTGAATTGAGATAAAATTGGGTAAACAGCAGCTTATGTGAGAGCAGACAGCTGTGAGCAGCTGGTCGAGCTATTGTGTTGTTGTATTTTTTTGTGGTGATTAAAGAAGGCTAGTCGCTAATGCTCGGGCAGGAAATAAATCGATGAGTTTAAACTGGAATAGTGGATACGCTTTTAGAGCGGGCAGGGTGGAAATCACCCGTTCATAGTGATGTCATAGAGCCAACGGCCGACCTTTTATGCATGGGGGTTGGGCTACCGTTGGACTACGGCTTACATTAGTCATTAATATGTGTGAAAATTATTTTCACTAGTCAAGGAGTAGACGAATGCTGGTAATTGATTGACTTGCGAACATAAAAGTTTGAAGGTGGAATCAAAAGAGCAGTTCAAGAAAACTCCGAAAAAGTCAATTCCAGTTCTACACGGGCACATTTTAAATATATATATTTATATCATTTTATATCTGCTTAGAACTCTTTGGAGTTATCCGAGACCTCAGTATAAAGACATTTTGAGAAGAAAATTCAAATTCGTTCATGAATTGGCCACAGGAGCTTATGATAAGAGGTCATAGAGGAGCTTTTAAAGTACACGTCAGCATCTGTTGTTTTGGTCCTTAGAGACCATATCACAAGGCTTGTAGAGAAAACACATTTTGTATTTCATATATTGCCGACACCAACATCTCCTGAAAAATTAAGTCTAAAGGAAAGAAATTGATCATTTAAAACTGTGAAGATTTGAACGGTAACTGACACAAAACTTTGATCGACTGACTTGGTGTGTGTGTGACCAGTCTTTGTCTGTCAATGTGTGTGAAATCCTGCTGTTTTATGTGAATCTAAAAAAAGAAGAAAAGAGAAAAGTTATTTTGTGTGATAAATCAAGGTTCTAACCCAACTCATCTCATCCCTTGACTTTTGAGTATTTTAGTAATTTTGAGTTAACACATAGAGTTAACACAACGTCTTACTTATAATCTTAGGCTAAAAAAAAAATTAAGTGAGTGCAGAGACACCCAGATTTGCTTCATTGTTATAGTTGCCGCATTGATAGTTTGTTGAAATAAGGTGTTGTTACAGTGATGAGCTGTGATTTTTAAAACGCTGTGTGCTGATTTCTTTAATATTGTGTATTTTGGTTGAGTGCATCTTATTATTATTGAATTATTGAATACTGCTGTGATTGGTGTTAAGGTCTAAAGTTCTATTTTCAACAGGCTAGTGAAGGTGTTTGGGTTTCAGGGGGAGAGCGAGGTGCTGCGCGTTCACGCTGCTTGTGTGGAGGCGCGCCGCTTGTCCTTGACATTTTTCTGCTGCTTCAAATGTTCGTGTGTGATCACATTTTCTTTCCTTGTTGTTTTCCAGGGCACTTTATGGTTGAACTGTAATAATTATTAGTTTTCGTTAGGTAGTGTGCTAATTGCGGAGTTGTCATCAATCGAGTAAATGTTGGTTTCACAATTCCTAGGGGAGAGTTTCTGTCCTTGGGCCATTTGATTCATCACGTCATTGTACGTGAATGTTGATATTCCTGCTAAAGAAAGTTTTCGCTTATGCATTGTTTCTGTATCTTTTGGTCTGTATTTTCCCTGTCCACAGCGTGTTAAATTGTATTTCTTTCTCTTTCTTAACAAATGCCATTTTGAGGTGAAGAATAGTGCAATTGGTATTTCTCCCTGTCCACGGCTGGACAGATTGTATTTCTTCCTCTTTCTTAATTTGTTACAAAAGTGTGACAAACGCCATTTTGAGTTGGGGTGTGGTTCAATTGTTATGTTTGGGAGGAGTTAATAAGAGCCTGGGAGGCGAGCTTAGTGGTGTGTTCATATTTGATTGGTTAGAATTCACGTGGTTCATTGGAGGCGGGCTTAGAGGTGTGTTCATATTTTATTGGTCAAAAAAAATTTTCATTGTCATTGGTCAGAATTGACGTAGCTGTGACGTGCATTGTATCATCTGGATTGGTGGAGAGACATTGGCCCTCATTTATGAAACTTGCGTAAGACGAAAAACATGCGTAGGTCGTGTGTACGTTCTTTTCTGCGCAAAGGTTGGCATTTATCAAATCCATCGTGAGCGCAGGAAAGATGAAATCGCCACGACAGGTCTGAAGCCGTGTACGCACTTTTCCATTTTGACTTGCGGTGACTGCAATAGCATACATAAACAGCAGCGTCACTAGTGCGTGCCTCATGAGTCGCAAGAAATCCCTAGGTTAAAATTACAGACTTATCACTTCAAAGAAGGCCCATGTTTTATTTGACTTCAACATAAATATAAATATAAACATAAACGCAAATTAAATAAATAAAAAAATTAAACAAGTACAACTCCGTAATTGGAAGAGTGATGGCTCATTATTCAACCGCCTATTTAAGAGCTGATTCTAGCGGTGCGGTAATGGCGAAACGATGGCAGATCTGGCTTTGTTAGAGGACCTGAACGCGCGCATCAGGCGCGAGAGTGTGTTCCGGGACCGGCAGGATTTCTTTCGGGAAAATGAGTGGCTTATGAGCCGTACAGGAGAGGCGCTTTAACACCTCTGCCACACCTCTGCCACTGTGGAGAGGTGTATAGGGCTCCAGGGCAGGTGGATCTGTCTCTCGGCTGCGGGGGGAACCCTTCTATATACGCCCGAAAAGGTATGCAATATTATTATTGCATGCGGGGTTCTCCATACATTGCCCAAAAAAATGGAGTGCCATTTCCAGATGTACATCCAGAGGACCCCGTACCCAGAGATCCCTACCACCAGCCTGCACAGCCAAGAGCGCTCAGGAGGAGAGAGGAACTTATTCAGCGATTCTGACTTTTGGTAAGCATTCTGTTATTCAAGGAAAAAAGACGTAGCTCCGATCAGGCCAGCCACCATCTCCTCCAAGGCACTCAAAGCCAAACCTGGATCGGAGCATTGATTAGCATTGATTAGCAATCACTAACATTGATTAGCATTGGTTAGCATTATTAGCATTATTAGCATTATTAGCATTTGTTAGCATTTCGTTAGCCATAAGTAGCATTGATCAGAAACACAATTAGCATTGATTAGAGTTAGTTTAATTTAAATTGACTTTCAAGAGTTGTTTAAATAATAAAAAAAGGGGGAATAATAATAATAAATAAGGAAAATTAGGGAAAATAAATAAGTAAATAAAAAAATAAAAAAGTCAAAAGAAGGGAACTAACTAGGTGAAACAATGGATGTAACACCAACAATAACAGCGCCAAAGATATTAAAAAGATATCTCAAAAATGGGAAAAACGAACAAAAAATAATTTCTCACCCTGGCCAAAAGGTGGCACTTTCAATGGAGCTGCCTGTAAGATTATGGAACAAAGGATTAAAGTTTACAAACCAAAGGACAAAAGCAAAAAGAGACAGGAAAAGAGAGAGCTTGAATTAAAAGTTGTACATTTCTTTGAAATGCAGAGCTATATCCAACACTGCCAGGAGCAGTAAACATACAAGGAGATTCTGAAATAAAAAATCATAAAATATCTCATGAACGTCCAGAACCACAAATAGTTACATCAAGCAGTCATGGAGCTCCTGAGCCAGACGCCGTCTGTAATTCAGATCAGGCAGGGGGACAGCTCCCACAATATCAAAAATCACCAGAACTGGCACCTCCAGTTCAAAAGGCATCTTCTGAAGAACATAAGAGTCCAACAGCGTCAGCAGCGAGTTTGATAGAAATGACGCAGGGACAGTATGTGCCGTGGCAGACGCTCGACCTAGGGGGGCTGGTTGCTCGATTGCCGGACATTCACACAGGTGCAAGCAAATGGATAAGAGCTTTTGAACAAGAAACTGTGGATAAACTGTTGACTGTGGGACACATTAAGGCAGTGTGGGCACTGTGTTTTGGAACTTCTACCATGGAGGGCATTTTGAGACACAGTGAGAGTGACTGGATGTTAAGCCACCGAGCTGATGGAACTGATTTTAATGCATATCGAGCTGCACTCTGGAGAGCGTTGCGAGCTGAGTTTCCTGTAAGAGTGGACCTAGAAGCATTGAAGGGGGAACCACTGTCAGGAACAGAGAGTCCGGTTGTGTACATTGCACAACAATTGAAGAAATGGAGACAAGAGTCTGAGGGAGAAATCGAGAAGAGCCCAGCTTGGGTGACATTGTTCAGAGTTTCCATCTCCAACTGCAAGTGAAGCAAGAAGTACAAAATGAGGCCATGACAGCGGGGGCCGCCGAACAGCCATCACAGGGGCAAGTCCATCGTCGACCCTGTCAAAGGTCAAGAAGGTCCTCGGGAGCATGTTGGGCCTGTGGCGAGAGGGGACACTTTGTTTACAGCTGCCCGAGGGCACCGAGAAACCCGAGTGTTCGGCAGGACCGTGGCCAGTCCCTGCGGGGCGGAGCAAGTGGCCCGGCAGGTCCATGGCGTTCCTCTGGCAGAGGAATCCCAGTATTTGTTTGCATTGACATATAGAGGTAAGAAGTATACTTACATCAGACGTACTCAAGGGTTTAAAAACCGCCCTCATGTGTGTCATTATTACAAAACAAAACAAAGTTTTTAAGTTAAATGTGTCACTATTACTAAGTTTCTAAAACTTAAATTTAAATATGTCACTATTACAATATTTCTAAAATTTAAACAAATCAAAGTTTCGAATTTAAATGTTAGCATTGTTAGCCTAAATTAGAGTATCTATTTATCCCATAGGGAATTACTGATATCTCTCCATCCCACGTGGAGGGAGTAAGAAAAGCGCCATGTCCAAAATAAAGAAATGTATTAATGAATAAAATTAAGAATAAAACAATTATGATCTTCTTTTGGGAAGATTTTGCAATAAAATTTGCTTTCTCTGGAAGGAACATGAAAAATCCAAAGATCAAAGGTTGAAAGCACAACTGGAGAGGACAACCGAGGCTAAGTTAGCCTTTGAAAGTTTGAAATAAAATTAGCAAAAGTCATCCAAAACCGGCAACACTAAACTATGAGAAGCCATTTTTCTTATATGTCTCCAATAGACACCATAAGATTTCAGAACTAATAAATCAGAGTAGGTATGTTGTGACTCGGACAGGATGTTTGCTGGTTGTGCATCTTTTGACACGTCCAGATGTGAATACAGAAGCGTACTACATCGGGACCTGCAGATGTCATTCCACGTGAGTTTGAAGGAGAACCACATGAGCGTGTAGCAGAAGCTGTGAGATACATTAAACTGAGACCTGACTTAGAAGCAACTTCACTTGTGCAGGCTGACGTCACTTATGTTATGTGTGGATCATGTTGTGAGATCATTTGGGTGATCATGCAGGGTTTGCAGTTGTGAAACAGGAAGGCGGAGAACTTTGTGACGGTGAAAGCTGAGAAGTGTGAACGGCCATGTTCGGCACAGTTGGCTGAACTAAAGGCATTAACGGAAGCATGTCGACTGGTGAAAGGTAAGGTTACGAATGTGTACACAGATTCTGCATATGCTCATGATATTTGCTATTTGTTTGAAGCAGTTTTGAAGCAGAGAGGGTTCAGGAGGTCAGACCGAAGTCCAGTGCGACATGAGGTCCAAATGAAAGAGCTGATTGCAGTCATGAAAATTGAAAATTGGCAGTGATAAAGTGTCAAATAATCGTAAATGTAACGAAATGGTCGGTAAAGGTAATAACGCGGCTGATGAGGCAGCGAAAGTAGCATCAAAGTGCCAGCTTGCTGTTTTGGCACCAATGGTGTTACTGGAGCCAGAGGTCACGCCATCACAAGGATATTGGTCATACATATTGGATAAATAGTCGTAAATTTTTTTTTGGTAAGAGAATTGATTCATCTGTTTGTCTTTCCATCAGAGATTAGCTCAAATAATGGTTAAGTGTTTGTTTATAAAAGTGCAAGAGGCATTCTGCAGCAGCTGCAAATCAAGCAGCGCTGTGGGGCCGTTTATCATCCACAGAGTCAAGGGATGGTTGAGAGGATCAAAGGAACCTGGAAAGTGAAATTTAATTGAAACTGTGCTTCAACTAAACTAAACTAGATGCTTTGCCGCTTGCACTAATGAGCTATTGTTGTGGAGAAATTAGAGTCGAATCACGCGTTGGTCAGCCGTCCATTGGGGAGTTTATTGGACAAACTGTCACAGCAAATATGCATACAGAATGTACAAAATGTCCGCCGTCTTCCTTCTGTGATCTCTCTTTATGCTGGTCCTTATCAAAACAAGCGTATGTGGCACTCTCTGGAGGCGCCTAATGTTAAACAACTCTTCTAACTATCAACAATATTCATCTGAACCAGTCAACAAGGCACAGGATGTAACTAGGCCAGATGTCAAGAGAATGTCATGACATTTCTCTCCCACATAGTCCCCCCTGAAATCACTTATCAGTGATTTAATAAGAAATAATCTAAAATGAAAGAAAATCATCCCACATAGTTAATTAAGAATTAATTAACATAATCAAATCAAATCAAATTTATTTGTATAGTACATTTCATGTACAAACAGTTCAAAGTGCTTTACAATCAACACTAAATTATCCTAATAATTCTACAATATCAATCAACGGGACCATTTTGAATAAACGAAATGGAGTATATATATGTGTACCCGAATCACATTAAATGATTAAATGATTAAACAATTAAATTAAATTAAACGATATCGAATTCAACAACAATACAAATTTTAACATTGCCATCACACTTGTCCACTGTTCGCAGTGCATAGGTGCGAAAAACCCACCGGCTGCTACTTTCGTAACTCATGTCCTTATCTTTGGAAAACTCACCTACGGCCCCACCCCACTTGGCGACCGACCACTTTACCAAGGTCGCACTCCGAACAGTTGACTAACACAACTGGCAATGCACATATTAGTGATCAGTTCTGATTGATAATACACATAGACTGAATACACCACCATCAAATCAGTTAAAGGTAGGGTAGGAGATCCTGGATTTTGAGTCCAGCGAAGCTGCATTTTGAAAATACACAGGTAAAAAGTCCCAACCCTTTTCTTCACTTTCCCCACGAAGGCACGCCTCGAGAGTACATGAACGACCACGAAGGTGCATGAGTGCTGTTCTGACAGCAAGCGTCGATCGCTGCCGTATTTAGTATTTAGTATATGCTAACTATATGTTTAATAATGCTAGGTGCTAGCCAAGCTGGCTCTTGTTTAGCTTCCTGCCAAGCTTCGTTCACGGAGCAGGGTACGCGTACAGGGGGAAGGAGGGGGAGGGGGAGGGGGAGGGAGGAGCAGATTGCAGTTTGATAGACGGCATCAGTATCCAATCATTGTGAGATTGGATACTGTTTTTCCTAGATTGTACGTTCTAGAGGCCATTAAAACTTTTCATATTTGTGTCAAAACTTTTAATTAATTGGTTGCAATGAGGGTGTGAAGAGTATTTCAAGCAATATGTAAAAAAATGTTCCAGAAAAAGATCCCCTACCCCGCCTTTAATCACCGTTTTGTATCAAGTACAATACATAAAATTATGTATTATCACACAACAAAAGTAATAAAATGCAATGTAATGCAGCTCTTCCAGTCCCGTCCCATCTCCCGTACTCTGGTGTCGTCTGCTTCTGGTCGAACATCCGTCCGGCTGGGTCTGGAACTGATAAGCTAACTCTGGGAGGAGAGGTCGCCAGTACGTCACTCCCAATCAAAGAGATCTTCAGCATCTCTTCTCCCTATCAGACTAAACTTGGTTCCACCCTCGAGGAAAGAATCTTGTGAACCGTCCGTTGATAACCTTCATTCGTTGACCCGCTCTCCCATGCATTGGTCCTCAGACCTGGTCTCGCATGGTCATCCGCCCCCTGATTCCTTCCACACTCCGTTTGAACATCACTTGCAGCAAACACCTTCTCAGAATGGGTATAATGCAACACACCAATAAGGAAACCATCCTCACTATCAACAATATTGCTATTCCCGCCTTAACTGTCATCGCTCCCCCTTCTCCCAAAATCCCAAACAGACCAGTCCACCACCGTTCACCTCCACCAGCATCACCCTTCAGCTCCTCTTTCAGTTCTCTGATCTTCTTCACGGCCGTTGTAAACGTCCCATCAGCTGCAGTGTTCCCGGGTATAAATGTACAACATTTTTCCCCAACCATCTGGCAAACACCAATTTTCCCTTCTAATATCCATTCTAAAACTTGTCTGTTCTATGAAGCCATCATACTCGTCTCATGTAGTTGTTCTCCAAAACCTGCAAACCCTTCACTCGTGTAGTTAAGAATTCTCTGTTGGTTGTAGTATATGTAATTAATCCACTCCCCATTTTGTTAATTATGATCCACGGCAAAATAGACTCAAATCCAGCCGCAATCTCACTGCGTGCTTTGAACTCAAAAGGAATCCCTCTTGGCTGCCCTATTGCATCCAAGTAAACGTGCTTATCCATGATGTAGCCATCACTAGATCTTTTAACTCTCCCTTTTTCCACATCCAAACCTCGCATCCCATTTACCTTGGCATACACTAACACAACTGATGTGTTCCTCCTCACCAGTGCCCAAAGACCTATCCACCTGTTGGGTACCACATTTAACAAAACATTATCTCCACACATCCCGTAACTCTCAGCTATTGGGTGTGTCTGATCCCCAAAAAGATATAGAGTTAAAATTATCATTTCTATATTTTCACATTATGATCCCAATAAATAAATCCTAATAAATATTGGTTTCATTTAACAGTAGTATTACCTACGAGAGTCCCAAAAGCATTCAAACTCACCATCGTAATCTGCTCTATAATCAGTCGGAGGCCCATCCTGTGATGTATTATGATTAATTTCCGCACAAGAAGACTCCAATTTGTGGCCAATCCGTACTTTGAAAACAATTCCGTAATTTATTTGGCCCAAACATCGATCTGCACTTAATACCACACATAGGAAACAATAACCATTTATCCTCTCCCGATGTGAACCTACCTTCTCTGCATTCCCGTTGCTGGACCACTGCACAGTCCCTGAAGATGTGTGGCTCTGGAACAACAACAGGCAATGCTCCTGGAGCGTCTGCGCATATGAGACACTCCGTCGCTGTCAGTCCTCTCGTAGTGTCCCATGCCCAACTATACCACATATCATGTGCTGCCTTAACCCATCTTCCACAGTTACACTGTTTTCCTGTCTCTACCTGTGCATGCACACTCCGTCTGTTCTTGGATTAACATGATTATTCTGTCCTGTAGTGCTAATGGTATCAAATCCCCCTAGACTTCCACGAGAAATCTTTCTATTCTTACAACCATTGTGAACAACTTCTTCTGACCCAATCTGACATAATCTTACCAGATTGCCCCTTGTCGTGGCGTCCGGAGGCGGTGATTTGGTCGTCTCCTCCACCGGACCCATGATCCACACTTCCTCACACTTCCTCACACTTCCTCACACTTCCACCAACCTTTATTCCTACGTACTTACATTCAAGCTTAACATCTGCCTTTTCACGACTAGCTCTAGTGTGTATTGCTGGCAAAGTCTGTGGCGTGGCATGGTCTGAGTGGGTGTGTACTGTTGCATCATACTCATCTGACCCAGGCTGGCTACTTTCCTGCGGGGTGGCTTCATCACGGGACCCTTCCAGCCTCTCCTGTTTGCGGGATCCCGTCCAACATCTCCAGGCTTCGTTCTCCTGAGCCCATGCTGTCGGCCAACACCCACACCTGGATGCTCATAAGTGTCAGAAATCTTAACCTCTTCCTTTTGTTCATCCTTTCCCTTGGACTCAACTCCGTTTGTGTCTTTAGTCCGAACCT
Source organism: Odontesthes bonariensis (assembly GCF_027942865.1). Taxonomy (NCBI): domain Eukaryota; kingdom Metazoa; phylum Chordata; class Actinopteri; order Atheriniformes; family Atherinopsidae; genus Odontesthes; species Odontesthes bonariensis. Next base: position 33,206,775 of record NC_134523.1, read on the forward strand.
TAGTGCAGTGATTCAAATGGTACCATGTGTTGCTACCTTCCACTTGAACTGCTGTTGACGTTGCTCGCACCATTGTGTCCGGTCCTTCTCATCTTGGCTCGTGCCGCTTCCCTCGGAACACTTTGATGTGCACCTGGTCGCCTGGCACCACTGGCCTCTCAACCAGCTGTTCGAGACCTGAGTCTCTGGACTCCTCCTGTAGATAGATTGTTCTGTGGATTGCAGTTAATTGCTTCATGTAAGCTGTCCACTCTGTTCGCAACTGCTCAAGTGGGGGCCCTTTAAAGGGACCTCTCAACTGAGGTGCCGGCATGGGTCGACCCGTTAGCATTTAATGCGGTGTTAGTGCGTGACTCTATGAGTCAAATACGAAATCTCATTGTGCAAGCAGCAAAGCATCTAGTTAGTTTAGTTGAAGCACAGATTCAATTCAATTTCACTTTCCAGGTTCCTTTGATCCTCTCAACCATCCCTTGACTCTGTGGATGATAAACGGCCCCACAGCGCTGCTTGATTCGCAGCTGCTGCAGAATGCCTCTTGCACTTTTATAAACAAACACTTAACCATTATTTGAACTAATCTCTGATGGAATTATAAACAGATGAATCAATTCTCCTACCAAAAAAATGTTTTACGACTATTTATCCAATATGTATGACCAATATCCTTGTGGTGGCGTGACCTCTGGCTCCAGTAACACCATTGGTGCCAAAACAGCAATCTGGCACTTTGATGCTACTTTCGCTGCCTCATCAGCCTCGTTGTTACCTTTACTGACCATTTCGTTATCTTTACGATTATTTGACACTTTATCACTTCCAATTTTCAATTTTCATGACTGCAATCCGCTCCTTCATTTGGACCTCATGTCGCACTGGACTTCGGTCTGACCTCCTGAACCCTCTCTGCTTCAAAACTGCTTCAAATGAATAGCAAATATCATGAGCATATGCAGAATCTGTGTACACATTCGTAACCTTACCTTTCACCAGTCGACATGCTTCCGTTAGTGCCTTTAGTTCAGCCAACTGTGCCGAACATGGCTGTTCACACTTCTCAGCTTTCACCGTCACAAAGTTCTCCGCCTTCCTGTTTCACAACTGCAAAACCTCATGATCACCCAAATGATCTCACAACATGATCCATACACAACGTAAGTGACGTCAGCCTGCACAAGTGGAGTTGCTTCTAAGTCAGGTCTCAGTTTAATGTATCTCACAGCTTCTGCCACACGCTCATGTGGTTCTCCTTCAAACTCACGTGGAATGGCATCTGCAGGTCCCGATGTAGTACGCTTCTGTATTCACATCTGGACGTGTCAAAAGATGCACAACCTGCAAACATCCTGCCTGAGTCACAACATACCTACTCTGATTTATTAGTTCTGAAATCTTATGGTGTCTATTGGAGACATATAAGAAAAATGGCTTCTCATAGACTAGTGTTGGCCGTTTTGGATGACTTTTGCTAATTTTGTTTCAAATTTTCAAAGGCTAACTTAGCCTCGGTTGTCCTCTCCAGTTGTGCTTTCAACCTTTGATCTTTGGATTTTTCATGATTCCTTCCAGAGGAAGCGCATTTTATTGCATAATCCTCCCAAAAGAAGATCATACTTGTTGTATTTTAATATTATTAATACATTTATTTATTTTGGACATGGCGCTTTACTTACTCCCACCACGTAGGATGGAGAGATATCAGTAATTCCCTATGGGATAAATAGATACTCTAATTTAGGCTAACAATGCTAAAATTTAAATTCGAAACTTGGTTTTGTTTAGATTTCACAAATATTTTACGTTTTAAATTTAGAAAATTTGTTTTGTTTTGTAATAGTGACACACCTGAGGGCGGTTTTTAAACCCTTGAGTACGTCTGATGTAAGTGTACTTCTTACCTCTATATGTCAATGTAAACCAATACTGGGATTCCTCTGCCAGAGGAACGCCATGGACCTGCCGGGCCACTTGCTCCGCCCCGCAGGGACTGGCCATGGTCCTGCCGAACACTCGGGTTTCTCGGTGCCCTCGGGCAGCTGTAAACAAAGTGTCCCCTCTCGCCACAGGCCCAACATGCTCCCGAGGACCTTCGTCCTCCAGGTGCACCTCTTCTTGACCTTTGACAGGGTCGACGATGGACTTGCCCCTGTAATGGCTGTTCAGCGGCCCCCGCTGTCATGGCCTCATTTCGTACTTCTTGCTTCGCTTGCAGTTCTTCTAACTGCAACCATGCAAGTTCCCTTTGCATATCCTCCTCCTCCTCCTTCCGTTTCAGTTCTTTTCTGTATTTATTTACTGCGTGCACCACGTGGTCTCGGAATTGTCCATGTGACATTGAATTCAACCCCACCACATCCTCCAGCCTCCCCTGAACTGGGGCAGGCAGAGCCTCTTTGATGGAAACTCTGAACAATGTCACCCACGCTGGGCTCTTCTCGATTTCTCCCTTAGACTCTTGTCTCCATTTCTTCAATTGTTGTGCAATGTACACAGCTGGACTCTCTGTTCCTGACAGTGGCTCCCCCTTTAATGCTTCTAGGTCCACTCTTACAGGAAACTCAGCTCGTAACGCTCTCCAGAGTGCAGCTCGATATGCATTAAAATCAGTTCCATCAGCTCGGTGGCTTAACATCCAGTCATTCTCACTGTGTCTCAAAATGCCCTCCATGGTAGAAGTTCCAAAACACAGTGCCCACACTGCCTTAATGTGTCCCACAGTCAACAGTTTATGCACAGTTTCTTGTTCAAAAGCTCTTATCCATTTTCTTGCACCTGTGTGAATGTCCGGCAATCGAGCAACCAGCCCCCCTAGGTCGAGCGTCTGCCACGGCACATACTGTCCCTGCGTCATTTCTATCAAACTCGGTGCTGACGCTGTTGGACTCTTGTGTTCTTCAGAAGATGCCTTTTGAACTGGTGGTGCCAGTTCTGGTGATTTTTGGTATTGTGGGAGCTGTCCCCCTGCCTGATCTGAATTACAGACGGCGCCTGGCTCAGGAGCTCCATGACTGCTTGATGTAGCTATTTGTGGTTCTGGACGTTCATGAGATATTTTATGATTTTTTTATTTCAGAATCTCCTTGTATGTTTACTGCTCCTGGCAGTGTTGGATATAGCTCTGCATTTTCAAAGAAATGTAAAACTTTTAATTCAAGCTCTCTCTTTTCCTGTCTCTTTTTACTTTTGTCCTTTGGTTTGTAAGCTTTAATCCTTTGTTCCATAATCTTACAGGCAGCTCCATTAAAAGTGCCACCTTTTGGCCAGGGTGAGAAATTATTCTTTGTTCGTTTTTCCCATTTTTGAGATATCTTCTTAATGACTTTGGAATGTTCAGGATACTTGGAGCTGATGGTTATTGTTGGTGTTACATCCATTGTTTCACCTAGTTAGTTCCCTTCTTTTGACTTTCGATTTACTTATTTATTTTCCCTAATTTTATTCTTATTATCCCCCTTTTTTTTTTTTTTTTTTTCTCTCCAGACAATTTAAATTAAACTAATTATTTAACTCTAACCAATGCTAATTTAATGCTCGGCTAAATTTAGCTTAGATGCAGCTAATTATTGGATTGGATATTGTCAATGCTACTGTTAAGGTTAGCCTATGTTAGCTTTAAAAGCTTATGCTCTAGGTTGTTTTTTTTTTTTTTTAAATTAAACCAATGTTAATTCAATGTCAGGCTACTTTAGCTAGCTTGGAGTTCGGTTACTATTATTGCTAATGTTAATGTTTGCTAACCAATGCCAATTGATGTTAGCTTCCTAGCTGTTGCTAATAAATGCTAACCTATTGCTAATTAAGATTTAAACCAATATTTGCCTTATTGTTATTGCTAATCAACAAATGCTAATAATGCTAACCAATGCTAACTATTGCTAATCAATGCTACTTATTGCTAATCAATACTAATTATTGCTAAACAATACTTGCTGTATTACTAATGCTACCCAATGTTAATTTATTGCTAATCGAAAGCTCAGTTAATGCTTACTCTGTTTGAAGTGACTCAGGCTAAAGGCGTTGCCCCCCCTTTTGCTCACATCCGGATGTTTCCGATCCAATCCACACACAATGTCCTCCACCAATCCAGATGATCCAATGCACGTCACAGCTACGTCAATTCTGACCAATGAAATAAAAATATTTTTTGACCAATGAAATCTGAACACACCTCTAAATCTATCTCCAATGAAATACGTCTGGGACACGTGAATTCTAACCAATAAAATATGAACACACCTCTAAGCCCGCTTCCCAGGCTGTTATTAACTCCTCCCAAACATAACAATTGAACCACACCCCAACTCAAAATGGCGTTTGTCACACTTTTTGTGACAAGTTAAGAAAGAGGAAGAAATACAAACTTTCCAGCTGGACAGGGAAAAAAATACAAACCAAACAACACAGAAATAACAGTTGCACTATTCTTCACCTCAAAATGGCATTTGTTAAGAAAGAGAAAGAAATACAATTTAACACGCTGTGGACAGGGAAAATACAGACCAAAAGATACAGAAACAATGCATAAGCGAAAACTTTCTTTATCAGGAATGTCACATTCAAATGGACTAGAGACAGAACCTCTCCTCTAGAATTGCGAAACCCTCATTACTCGACTGATAACAACTCCGCAATTAGCACATTACCTAAATAAAACTAATAATTATTACAGTTCAACCATAAATTGCCCCTGGAAGACACAAGGAAAGAAAATGTGATTACGCACGACAGCAGACAGCACAGGAATCTCAAGGACAGAGCGGCGCGCCCTCACACAATCAGCGTGAACGCGCAGCACCTCGCTGTCCTCCCTTCTGAAAACTTTAGAACCTCAACACAAATCACAAATCTTATTACAATGCACAATATTAAAGGAATCAGCACACAGCGTTTAAAAATCACAGCTCATTACTGTAACAACACCTTTATTCAACAAACTATCAATGCCGCAACTATAACAATGAAGCAAATTATAACAATTATTTAGCCTAAGATTATAAGTAAGACGTTGTGTTAACTCTATGTGTTAACTCAAAATAACTAAAACTACTCAAAAGTCAAGGGATGAGATGAGTTGGGTTAGAACCTTGATTTATCACACAAAATAACTTTTTCTTTTCTTCTTTTTTTTTTTAGGTTCACATAAAACAGCAGGATTTCACACACATTGACACACACATTGACAGACAAAGAACGACCGGTCCCACACACTCACACGAAGTCAGTCGATCAAAGTTTTGTGTCAGTCACCGTTCAAATCTTCACAGTTTTAAATTATCAATTTCTTTCATTTAGACTTTTAATTTTTCAGGAGATATTGGTGTAGGCAATATATGAAATACAAAATGTGTTTTCTCTACAAGCCTTGTGATATGGTCTCTTGACCAAAGCAACAGATGCTGACGTGTACTTTAAAAGCTCCTCTATGACCTCTTATAATAATCTCCTGTGGCCAATTTATAAACGAATTTGAATTTTCTTCTAAAAAAATGTCTTTATACTGAGGTCTCGGATAACTCCAAAGAGTTCTAAGCAGATATAAAATGATATAAACATATATATTTATTGACTTTTTCGGAGTTTTCTTGAACTGCCGTTTTGATTCCACCTTCAAACTTTTATGTTCGCAAGTCAATCAATTACCAGCATTCGTCTACTCCTTAAATAGTGAAAATATTTTTCACATATATTAAGGACTAATGCGAACCATAGTCCAACGGTATTCCTACCCCCAATGCATTAAAGGTCGGCCGTTGGCTCTATGACATCACTATGAACGGGTGATTTCCACCCTGCCCGCTCTAAAAGCGTATCCACTATTCCAGTTTAAACTCATCGATTTATTTCCTGCCCGAGCATTAGCGACTAGCCCTTCTTAATCACAAAAATACAACAACACAAGCCAGACCAGCTGCTCACAGCTGTCTGCTTTACCAAACACGTCTCACACCAGCTGCTGTTCACCCAATTTTTATCTTAATTCAAACATTTGGCTCCCCTTGGCCCACAATTTCAAACAATTTCAACAGCCCCCCTGCGCAGAGGTAACAATGAAATGCTTACCGAATGCAGAATCCGTACTCTCTCCTGTGTTCTTTTAAATTTGGGGAAGCCGGAAGAAGCCGTCAGCTGTGCTCCACTAACAGAGATCAGCTGCGTAATGGTAGGAAAAAAATCCAACCTGCCGGCTTGTTACAGCTGATGTCGGTTGTCGGGGCACAGAGGACACGCTCCGCCGGGATCCAGATGCAAAATCTCACGAATTCGGGGTCACCATTATGTTGTGGAGAAATTAGAGTCGAATCACGCGTTGGTCAGCCGTCCATTGGGGAGTTTATTGAACAAACTGTCACAGCAAATATGCATACAGAATGTTACAAAATGTCCGCCGTCTTCCTTCTGTGATCTCTCTTTATGCTGGTCCTTATCAAAACAAGCGTACGTGGCACTCTCTGGAGGCGCCTACTGTTAAACAACTCTTCTAACTATCAACAATATTCATCTGAACCAGTCAACAAGGCACAGGATGTAACTAGGCCAGATGTCAAGAGAATGTCATGACATCCTTCTCCCACACTATCGTATGCAGACTCATAGAGTCACGCACTAACACCGCATAAAATGCTAACGGGTCGACCCAGGCCGCCACCTCAGTTCCCACTTGAGCAGTTGCAAACAGAGTGGACAGCTTACATGGAGCAACTAACTGCAATCCACAGAACAATCTATCTACAGGAGGAGACCAGAGACTCAGGTCTCGAACAGCTGGTTGAGAGGCCAGTGGGGCCAGGCGACCAGGTGCACATCAAAGTGTTCCGAAGGAAGTGGCTTGAGCCAAGATGAAAAGGACCGGACACAATGGTGCGAGCAACATCAACAGCAGTTCAAGTGGAAGGTAGCAACACATGGTACCATTTGAATCACTGCACTAAGGTTCGGACTAAAGACACAGACGGAGTTGAGTCCGAGGGAAAGGATGAACAAAAGGAAGAGGTTAAGATTTCTGACACTTATGAGCATCCAGGTGTGGGTGCTGGCCGACAGCATGGGCTCAGGAGAACGAAGCCTGGAGATGTGGGACGGGATCCCGCAAACAGGAGAGGCTGGAAGGGTCCCGTGATGAAGCCACCCCGCAGGAAAGTAGCCAGCCTGGGTCAGATGAGTATGATGCAACAATACACACCCACTCAGACCATGCCACGCCACGAACTTTGCCAGCAATACACACTAGAGCTAGTCGTGAAGAAGATATGTTAAGCTTGAATTTAAGTACGTGGGAATAAAGGTTGGTGGAAGTGTGAGGAAGTATGAGTAAGTGTGAGGAAGTGTGGATCATGGGTCTGGAGGAGGAGAAGACCAAATCACCGCCTCTGGACGCCACGACAAAGGGGCAATCTGGTAAGATCATGTTGTCCTCGGGTCAGAAGAAGTTGTTTACAATGGTTGTAAGAATAGAAAGATTTCTCGGGGAAGGCTAGGGGGATTTGATGCCATTAGCACTACAGGACAGAATAATCGTGTTAACCCAAGAACAGACGGTGTGTACATGCAGAGGTAGAGTCAGGAAAACAGTGTAACTGTGGAAGATGGTTTGTGGGGGTTTGTTAAATGTGTGACCCAACAGGTGGATAGGTCTTTGGGCACTGGTGAGGAGGAGGACATCAGTTGTGTTAGTGTATGACAAGGTAAACGGGATGCGAGGTTTGGATGTGGAAAAAGGGAGAGTTAAAAGATCTAGTGGTGACTACATCAGGGATAAGCACGTTTACTTGGATGCAATAGGGCAGCCAAGAGGGATTCCTTTTGAGTTCAAAGCACGCAGTGAGATTGCGGCTGGATTTGAGTCTATTTTGCCGTGGATCATAATTAACAAAATGGGGAGTGGATTAATTACATATACTACAATCAAAAGAGAATTCTTAACTACACGAGTGAAGGGTTTGCAGGTTTTGGAGAACAACTACATGAGACGAGTATGATGGCTTGGTAGAACAGACAAGTTTTAGAATGGATATTAGAAGGGAAGAGTGGTGTTTGCCAGTTGTAAAGGGTTGGGGAAAATGTTGTACATTTATTCCCGGGAACACTGCAGCTGATGGGACGTTTACAAACGGCCGTGAAGAAGATCAGAGAACTGAAAGAGGAGCTGAAGGGTGATGCTGGTGGAGGTGAACGGTGGTGGACTGGTCTGTTTGGGATTTTGGGAGAAGGGGGAGCGATGGTAGCCTGGCGACGCCATCCTATGTACTTCCGCCCAAAGATTTTGGCTCCGCACATAGTCTGGCCAAATCCCCCTACCTCGGTTCGCTCAGTGTTTTGCCAATCAGCAAACAGTTGCGAGTGGTGACGCAGAACTCACGCGCGGAGTCCATTGTAGTCCATATAATTGTAGGTCAACCGCAGCGGAAATAAACATGGCGACGGAAGAACGCTAGAAGCTATCCATGAAGTTGTCTCAACTCTGGAGATCATTACACAATTAAAACGAGAGCAAGAGAAATGCCTCGTCAATTTTGTTAGTGGCAAGGATGTCGTAGCTCTCCTTCCAACTGGCTTTGGGAAAAGTTTGATTTCTCAAATGGTACCGGTATAATGAAAGCGGATGTGGGAAGCGTGATTCGCGAGCTAGAGCCTCGCGAGAGTAAGCATGAACCTCGGCGCATAACCTACGTCCTTTCTAAACATTATGATTGGTTAAGGGAACTCCATTATGAATTTAAGTTGCTGGGTAAGGTCCCGCCTTCCATGGAAACGGATTCCTCTTGGGTTTTCCCAGACTGTTTGACAGAGTCAACAGTCGGCTTTCGCCCAGGCTAGAGCGATGGCAGTTAAGGCGGGAATAGCAATATTGTTGATAGTGAGGATGGTTTCCCTATTGGTGTGTTGCATTATACCCATTCTGAGAAGGTGGTTGCTGCAAGTGATGTTCAAACGGAGTGTGGAAGGAATCAGGGGGCAGATGACCATGCGAGACCAGGTCTGAGGACCAACGCATGGGAGAGCGGGTCAACGAATGAAGGTTATCAACGGACGGTTCACAAGATTCTTTCCTCGAGTGTGGAACCAAGTATAGTCTGATAGGGAGAAGAGATGCTGAAGATCTCTTTGATTGGGAGTGACGTACTGGCGACCTCTCCTCCCAGAGTTAGCTTAGCAGTTCCAGAACCAGCCGGACGGATGTTCGGCCAGAAGCAGACGACACCAGAGTACGGGAGATGGGACGGGACTGGAAGAGCTGCATTACATTGCATTTTATTACTATTTGTTGTGTGATAATCCATAATTTTATGTATTGTACTGGGTACAAAACTGTGATTAATTGATTTGATGGTGGTGTATTCATTCTATGTGTATTATCAATCAGAACTGATCACTGATATGTCCATTGCCAGTGGTGTTAGTCAACTGTTCGGAGTGCGACCTTGGTAAAGTGGTTTCATTTATTCACAAATGTTCCCTTCGTTTGAGATTGTAGAATTATTAGAATAATTTAGTGTTGATTATGTTAATTAATTCTTAATTAACCATGTGGGATGATTTTCTTTCATTTTAGATTATTTCTTTATTAAATCACTGATAAGTGATTTCAGGGGGGACTATGTGGGAGAGAAATGTCATGACATCTGGCCTAATTACATCCTGTGTCTTGTTGACTGGTTCATATGAATATTGTTGATAGTTAGAATGAGATTGTTTATGGTTACGGCGAAAGCTAGGCGCCTCCAGAGAGGGCCACGTACGCTTGTTATGATAAGACAGTATAAAACGGTGTCGCAAAATTAACTCTGCGGACATTTTGTGAACATTCTGTATGGATATTTGCTGTGACGGTTTGTTCAATAAACTCCCCAATGGACGGCTGACCGACGCGTGATTCGACTCCTTTTCTCCACAACAGCGGCAACCGCTCTCTTCAACTCTGGCCACCACAGTGTTGAGATAGACTGGCACCTGTTGTTTCCAGTCAAAGCCAAACAATAAATACTGCCAAGGACCTCAAGGCCCACACGTGACCTCATGTAACCTAAGGATAGAAAATTCCATAACAGGGACACAACACACGCCAGTCTGGTGATCACTGGAAGTGAAACAGATGGGGAGTTTCAGGTACATATGTTCACCTCTCAGGGGACCTGATATGCGAAGTGAACACCAGAGAAGTGTTGAAGAAGGCCCAGCAGAGACTCTTCCTACAGTGTACCCTCAGAAAAACTGGGCTCCCACAGATTCCTCACTAACTTCTACCAGTGGACCATAGAAAGTGACCTGGGCTATGGATGCATGGTGTGGTTCCCCAGCTGCACCTCAGAGGAGAGAAAGGACAGGCAGCGGGTCACTAAGAGTGCATCTAAGATCATTGGTGTCCCTCTTCCGTACTTTGAACAAATCTTCTCTGTCCGGCTGAGAAACAGAGCCAAAAAGATCAGGTCTGACTGTTCACCCCCTGGACAATGTCGTTTTAGCATACTCCCCTCGGGCAGGTTCAGGGACATCAGGCCATGGACAGAATGACATCCCCAAAGCTTTATATGTTCTGCTGAAAGCATGAGCTGGACTTGCACCTGACAATCTGCACTTTACATCCATCCCTAACCCACATCCACGTGTATTTTACTTTATTTTGTATGCTGCTCTTAACTTTATAAACTACTATTTACTTACTTCATATGCTTGTGTGATAAAGAGAACTATTAAACAAAATTCCGCTGTCCCTATAGTTAGATGTTTACAGAAGGGGCGTTAGTGTAAACATATTTGGATTGTCAGAATATAAAAACGTAGTCCACATACAATAGTTCGGGGTGGGAAGTCAGCTGATTTACCACGCGCCAGTCTTTGCTTTGATCGACTACTGCCCTGGTTATCTGTGTAGGTGATTGGTTACAGATCACAGTCAGCCAATCAGAGGCCTAATAAGGCGGGTCGTGCACATATTGGCGCTAATTTACGATTGTACGCGCTCTTCACACGGCAGTATAGCTGAAGCTGGACAGGTAAGTTACAGATATTAAATGTAGTGTGAATATATTTTTATTTTTATTAAATATAATTACAGTGAGCAATGTGGCAAAAATGATGTAAATTATTTTTTTAAAATGTTGTCCTAGTACTGTAACAGGAATTGCAATAGTAACAGTGCAATATTACTACTGTTTTTTCGTCTTAATACTCGTCTTTCGTCTTAATACTAAGATGTAGTATACATCTTAATTTGTGCAATACTATCATACTATGTTTGTCTATTTCTTAATTAGTAATATGCAATTTACAACTTTGGACAGTAATGTGCATTTTTTATCAGCAATGTGCAATTTACACTAATTAACATGCAATATAAACCCTATTGATAACAACTGTCTATCCATCCTACCTCATGTAAGCAGGCTACTGTTATTGTTGATTTAATATCTATGTTGATATATTGATATAATATTGATATCTTACCTTATCTTAATTACACTGATAAGGCTGCTAAGAACATGGCTCTGGTTGCTAAAATATAAATATTGCTTCATATTCCAGGTCAAAAATGCCAAGACGGTCAACCACAACCATCTGCTCTAGCTGCATCACCCACCAGCCCCGCCATTCAGCCATCCACCAGCCCCGCCATTCAGCCATCCACCAGCCCCGCCGTCCGGCCATCCACCAGCTCCGCCGTCCGGCCATCCACCAGCCCCGCCGTCCGGCCATCCACCAGCCCCGCCGTCCGGCCATCCACCAGCCCCGCCGTCCGGCCATTCACCAGAGCCAAGCAATTAATATTTATTAATTCGTGGCTTGTTATCAGAATACTTTATAAATCCCACAAGTGGAAATTTCGAAAGTGCTTTTCATTGGTATAATCTCATACCAAAGTTATGCTGACGATACCCAGCTCCATCTGTCATTCCCACCTGACAACCATACAGTCTCAGCACAAATCTCAGACTGTCTCTCTGACATATCAAAATGGATGAAAGCCCATCACCTCCAACTAAACCTCTCTAAAACCAAACTGCTTGTCTCTCCAGCCAAACCAACCATGCACCACAGCATCTGCATCCAAACTTCCAAACCACCCAGCTCCTGGTGCAGGCTATGGTCATCTCCCACTTTGACTACAGCAACGCTCTCCTTACTGGTCTCCCAGCCTCTGCTGTGAAACCTCTGCAGATAATCCAGAACGTGGCGGCGCGTCTGGTCTTCGAACAGCGGAAAAGAGCACACATCACCCCTCTGTTCATTGAACTCCACTGGCTACTCTTAGCCGCCCGCATCAAATTCAAGTCACTGATGTTAGCCTACAGAGTCCTTAATGGAACGGCTCCTATCTACCTGAATGCTCTCACAAAGGCTTATGTCACAACTTGGTCACTCTGGTCGTCACAGGATTGTCGTCTAACAGTGCCTACACCACGCTTAAAACAATCCAGACTCTTTTCATGTGTCGTTCCACGATGGTGGAATGACCTACCGAGCGCTACCAGAACAGGAGCGTCCCTTAATATCTTCAAGAAACTCTTGAAGACCCAGCTCTTCAGAGAGCATCTCCTACCCTAGCACTGAGCCTGTACTTCCCTACCCCCTCTACTGCACTTTATCTTTCTGTACTTCCCTCTATGCCTGCACTCTATCTCTACACTGTCCCCCCTGTCACCTCTGACAGAGTCTGACTTGTGGTTTCCTTCTATGTAGCTTATTGTTAGCTTTGATATTAGCTGTAATGCTATATATCTTTCGGTAGCAGGTCGTTTAGGCCATTGGCGTTTAGGCCGCAGTCGTTTAGGCCCCCCTGCAGTCGTTTAGGCCAACATAGGAGTCGTTTAGGCCAGGCTACCTGCTGCTGAAATCTTTATTATTGTACATTCGTTATTATTTGAAGTGGGCGTTTTATTTTGAAGACGGTTTGTGCAGTTCCTCTTCCTTTCTTCACGTTCACCACTCGACATGTTTACACCGGTGCGGCAGTCACTGACGATGTAAGTTATGTTCATACTGATGTGAAATGAATGTGTACATGTTACTTACCTTTCTGATAGTGTTTTCTTGCTCCTGGTGTGTATTTGCACTCTTTAAAATGTCCGTTTCTGCTCGTTAGCATGATCGCGATTTAGCATTGTTAAGCTAACCGAATTTGTATTATACAGCATTATTGTCCAATGAATGTGGCAATGCGGATGATTATTTCCACAATTTAATGAATTTATAAATCACCATTTATTAAATAAAAAAAACGTTTCCACACTAAAGTTGGTTATTAAATAATTTACCATAGTTATGTAGGCTACCCAGACATACCAGTAGAGCTGACTTATATCTTATAATAACGAATGTACAGTAATAAAGATTTCAGCTGCTCAGGTAGCTTGGCCTAAACGACTCCTCTGTCGGCCTAAACGACTGCAGGGAGGCCTAAACGACTGCGGCCTAAACGCCAATGGCCTAAACGACCTGTATGCTATCTTTCAATTGTAAGTCGCTTTGGATAAAAGCGTCTGCTAAATGCATAAACATAAACATAATTATGGCAGTTAATGTTACTTTCTCTGATAATTTTGGTAAGGGAAAACATGTATTAAATGTAGAAAAGAAGATAACCCAGTAAGAAACCCTGTGGGAACCCATACACTATGTCATGTTAAAGTGAAAAATTACAACCCAGTTTCTTGGCATTTTTAACATTTTAGGCATTTCATCCACTTTATCTGACTTTATTTATTTTTGGCAAGAGGGTTAATATTAACATGCAAAACATTGTAACTGTATACTTTATTTTTCTCTTTTAGAATGCAGCCATAGGATGTCTGGTGGAGAACATTATTATCCTGTCAAGAGGGTCGTAAACCACAAAAGGCTAAAGGTTTGTTTTCTCATAACATGAGGTGAAATATTTGTTGAAGGGACAGATACAGGAAATCTTTCCAGTCACATGCCATCACACTAACTAATAAAAACTAAGATCACTGGTCATTACTTCTCTATATGCACTTTGAAATTCCATCCATCCATCCATTATCTATACCGCTGAATCCGTCGATCGGGTCGCGGGCGGGCTGGAGCCTATCCCAGCAGTCAATGGGCGAGAGGCGGGGTAAACCCTGGACAGGCCGCCAGTCCATCGCAGGGCCACATAGAGACAAACGAGATAAACAACCATGCACGCTCACACTCACTCCTAAGGACAATTTAGAGATGCCCACTTTGAAATTATTATAAATAATTTTTTTTTGTCATCTGAGCACATGTTCACTCAAAAATGTTCTTCTCATTGACATGTTTTGAATTTCATTCAATGCTGATGTAAGAAACAAATCTCCATCTTTCTCACAGTGGGAAGACCTGGCCCCTCGAGTGGGTAGCCAAGGAACACACAAAACAATAAACATATATATATATCACATAAATGTCTTCATTATGTTATTATGTCTTATTATGTTCACTGATTGAAATAAATGTTCAGTTGCCCCCATGTTGTTATTGTTGTTGTTATTTATGGAAAATGTAGACATTTTTATATTAAATTGTACAGAAATTGCATAAAAAGTTGGCCTGAAAAGAAAACAAATAAACTTCACACACTAAAGCCTCAAAGACTTATGTCTTATGTTTTGTATGTATGTGAACTGCTAAAACTTATGTTGTGTTGTTGAAACTATGTACACAAGTTCCCATAAAAACAGTAAAACATGTAAGAATGCATGTTAGTATGACACAACAGAAGTCAAGCATAACTACACAGAAAATAATATTCTTGTTCCTTTTCATGAGCCTTAGCTAATATGTATTGTCCTAGTTGAATTGCCGTACTGCGCTTGCGCATGCAGCATACAGATATGGTGTAGCTATATTTTAATGTGGTTTTTAAATATTTCTCCTTTGTTATCCAGGAGTAGATGTACGACCCCTCATTAAACGTTTACAGCAAATAATATCATTAACAAATAAGACAATTTGCAATGTGCAACGAGGTGGCCTAGCAGCGATAGCAGAGTCCATAGCAACCACCATAACAACGGTGCAAATTTCTGAATAGGCACTAAAATCTTCGTAGAAATTAATAAAAGGAAGGTCGTCTACATTCTCTGATAGATACGATTTCCATAACAAACGAGAAAAATATTTAAAAAGCATATTAAAATATAGCTACACCAAATCTGTATGCTGCATGCGCGAGCGGATCACCTATGGTCACGTGACGGTCAAGTTTCTCCCTGTGAAAACAATACGCAGCTATAATGTGTCCAACCACAACTATGCAGATGACACTCAGATCTACGTGTCACTGACGGCAGGAGAACACGGGCCTGTAGATACACTGTGTCGCTGCATCGAACAGATCAGTGTGTGGATGCAAAACAATTTTCTCCAGCTAAACTCAGACAAAACTGAAATCATTGTCTGTGGCCCACAGAAACAAAGAGAAAGTGTTATCAGTCACCTTGAGACTCTCTCTCTAAAACCTAACTATCAGGTTAGAAATCTCGGGGTAATATTGGACTCAGACCTGAACTTTAACAGCCACATTAAATCAGTAACATCAGCAGCTTTTTACCATCTAAAAAACATTGCCAGAATCAAAGGAATAGTGTCTAAACCAGACTTAGAAAGACTGATCCATGCGTTTGTCTCCAGCAGGTTAGACTGCTGTAACGGCCTGCTCACTGGGCCCTCTAAACGGGCTGTAAAGGCGGTAGCATGGTTGCCGCGTCTGTCACGGCGGTGTCGCATCGTGACGTCAAAATGACGTTTCAGGCCTGGCGCTTCCCTTGAAAAGACGGCGCAGCGCGTTGTCGTGCACCAGTAGATTTTTGTAACTTGGCGGCGCCGAGCACAACGAACCGGATGGACCGATGTGAGACCAGGCTCAGTGAGGAGGTGCGTTTGTACAGGCAGCTGTACGAAACTGCAGGGAAACAGCACAGGGAGCACGTAAACTCCCCAAACCGGTGCACAGAGATGGGCAGAACTTTGGGGAAAGAGGGAGAGTTCTGTAAGAATGTGTGGAAGAAGCTACGGGACAGATACGTGAAGGCAAAGAAGAGGGCAGAGACTCCAAGTGGTGATGCCGGGGGCTTCAAACCTTCACCTCTATTAACTGAATTAAAAAATTAAAATTATCCGAATACTGCAGCAGTATCATTAATTACAGTATTCTTGCTCTTGACAGCGGCATTGTTTTCTTCTCCACTTTCCTGGTTGTAGAGTAGAGGTAACCTTCACGTAGCAGCGCCACCTCTGTGACGGAGAAAATTGCAACTACTGGCGCGCAACGACTTGCGCCACTATATAGGGTCCTATGGCGGGCACGAACTCGTGACGTCATCAACACCGCTCGCGCGAGCAGACGCAGCAACCATGCTAGAGCCTTAAGACAGCTGCAGTACATCCAGAACGCTGCTGCTCGAGTCCTGACTAGAACCAGGAAATACGACCATATTAGTCCAGTGCTCAGGTCTCTGCACTGGCTTCCTGTCACTCAGAGAATAGACTTTAAAACAGCTCTGCTTGTGTACAAGTCTCTTCACGGTCAAGCGCCAAAGTACATCTCTGACATGTTAGAGCCATATGAACCAACTCGGGCTCTGAGAACCTCAGGGAGGGGTCTCCTGCCTCAGGGAGGGGTCTCCTGCTGGTGCCCAGAGTCAGGACTAAACAAGGTGAGGCTGCGTTTCAGTTTTATGCCCCTAAAGTCTGGAACAGCCTTCCAGAAGATGTGAGACAGGACTCAACTCTGACAATGTTTAAATCCAGGCTGAAAACAGTTCTATTTAGCTGTGCATATGACACCTGACAGTATTTTATCTACTCTCTGCACAGTACCGTGATACTCCACTAAATTGTTGGGGGGCCTAGCCCAGACACCAGGTAACTATGTGATCCTTTTACTTTTCTGGAAATTTAAATGACATATTTAAACACAATTAAATAAATCAATAAGAATAAAAAAAAGAATAAAAATATTAATAAATAGGGAATGTATCCATCGTCTGCTAGGATTGGTATGATCAATATGCACAGAGATTAGAACAGTTGTCCCAGACAATATTCTTATTTGTGAATAAAAATATATATATATATATATATATATATATAGTATATGAGATGGCCAACACTGAGACAGTAACTGCAGACTTCAGTATGATAAAGTATAAAACCTAATTTGTCTGAAATGTGACATGCCTCATTTGCCATATAAGATACCATTATCAATTTGAAGTGAAAAGGGCAACTTTCACAGCTTCTTGAAATGAAAAAGAGCATTTTTCCAAACTCTGCACAAAAAACAAACAATTACATTCTTGACTGCCTTTAATTACTTCATGATTGAGCAATGCAGGCAGACAGGAGAAGGCAGATTAATTAACTACCGCCTGAAAACCTTATTCTTAGAGCACTGTCACATTGATGAATGGCTGATTAAAGTTAATGATGAGATGGCTATTAGTACACAAAAGAATACCAGACCCTAAAAATCAAGAGAAGGCTGAAAAACAAGAATCTCACTATAAAAGAAGAAGCCAGAAGAGACAACACAAGAAGAGTACACCTGAATTTGTGTTGTCTTTTGGCTTTCTTGACCAAGAAATCTCTTTGTGATATTGGACACTTCTGGGCATCAAGAAGAAAAACAAGTAATTGGGAATGGAAGAAGAGGCTAAAAGTGCAACTAAGAAAACCGGCAACAGCTCATGTTACCTCATATTGCGTCTTTTGATGTTTCTCATTAGGGGTCTATACAGCCCAGACTTTAGAAATATCACAGAATTAATTAAAATGATAGGAATGGAGAAAGTGAGCTGCAAATAACAGGTTGGGAGAGGGCCTGCATAATAATTTTTCTGATCAGAGCACCATTGTCTGTGTATGAATGTGCCTGTTGACAGCAGCCACTGCCTCCTCCATGTTTGGATTTTTTTGGCTAGTTGCTCTTTTCTACCATACTGTGTTTGAAAGGCTTCAGTTTAGTTGCCTAAGCATAGATAAGCAAAGAGAGCCGACGAGGGCTCACAAGGCTGTTTTCAGATTTAGATTGTGGAGTTCTGAATGTACTCGTATTTCTCACAAGTACTCATTTTCTGCATAACATGCGTAAGCTAGTTTGTGTGAGAGAAAGAACACAAACTCATCAAATCCATTGTCTCCTTTGTCAGTTTCACAGACTCCATACTATATATTAGTTTATTCTTACTTTCCCTGCTATTGTGTATTGGTTCCACAGACAGGGGTGAGAAAATTAATTATTCAGTGACAGAAAACCTTTATTCCCAGAGTGTTGTCACATTGATAGATGTCTGATTAAAGTTTGTGACAAAACTGTCACAAGAACAATCCAAACCAAAAGGAGCAGCATATTTCAAGAGTGTTGCTTCATAGAGCAGTCAGCAAGATGAAGAGGTTAAAAAAAGCTTTATCAAGTTACCAGATTACACTGAAGGAATTCAATTCAATTCATTTTTATTTATATAGCACCAAATACAACAAATGTCATCTCAAGGCACTTAGATAATAAAGTCCAATTCAAGCCAATTGGAATTTAATTAATTGTAATCATAATTATTCATAAAATAATCCAATTCGTTCATATAGAGCCAATTCAAAAACAGTTTCCTAGCTAAGGAAACCAACAGATTGCACTGAAACTTGAAAGGAAGTCAAGACATGGAGCACCGCGATAGTTCTGGCAGGCCACGTAGTCAACGCGCCCTTTGCCTATTGGCTGACGCCGACCCA
This sequence comes from Odontesthes bonariensis, assembly GCF_027942865.1. Taxonomy (NCBI): domain Eukaryota; kingdom Metazoa; phylum Chordata; class Actinopteri; order Atheriniformes; family Atherinopsidae; genus Odontesthes; species Odontesthes bonariensis. The sequence goes on from NC_134523.1 coordinate 33,225,489, forward strand.
ACCCTTATGGCTGTCCACAAACCAACTGCGCTTATGGGTAATCAGCTGATGCTCGCAATTGGATGCTGGCATTCGGGGCGCTTCATTTAAACTTGGTTTGCTGTCACTGCTCTTTTTGCTTTCTGCTTGCAAGACGTAGCTCCGACTAGCATACGCGCCGATGCTAGTATTATTATTGCTGCTGCTGCTTACCCTGTCGTCCGGCATGGATCCCCGCCTGCCGGCGGAGTCGGAGAGTCTGCCGGAGGACTCGGAAGATTCGGCTGAGATGGACACCGTGGAGGACACCGAACCTTCCCAAGTCCAGCCGAGCCAAGACGCGACACCGGGTGGGCTGTCCACAGCGCGCCGCGGGCAGAGTCGAGGTAGGCCGCGGCGGGCTCCCGTAATGTGGCAGGGCAGCCGCGGGTAGACACGCGGCTTATTTTACACCGATTTCACATGATTTTGCGTGACTGTAGCTGTGTGGCGCGGGTCTTATGCCGGCACATTTGGATTACAAACCATCCTCCTAATTGGTCCTTTTGGATCCTCGCGGTGATGCTTCTAAGGTGGAGCGCGCACCTCACCTCCCTAACAAGGCTACACGCTGCTGATTGGTATGTATGCATTACAGTCTGATGGGTGCGGCGCCACCTGTCGTGTCGGGGTGTGGAGTGCTTTGTGCTATGGGTTACCTCATGTCACGGTAGCACAAGATAGCTTTTCAAGCCAGTTCAGTAACTAGATAGCTGGCGCTACCTAACTGAAAACGTTGAACTAGCTAGCTACTGGCTAGCCTTTGACATCTTGAACTGAACCAATTGAAGTGTGGCATTTCATATCATTGTTGTTCTATGAACCGTTCTTAAAAAAGTCTGCTAGTTTGCGTTGGCTAGTATGCTAGTGGTGGCTAAGGCTAGCAGAACTGTGTTTGGAACCATACAGAGGAGTTTTCAGCTCTTAAACACATCAAAATCACCTGCGTTCAACTATGTCAGAGAACAGACTCACAGGTTTAGCAATTCTCAGTATTGAGTCTAAACGTGCAAAAAATTTAGATTTGGATGAGTTGTTAAGAGATTTGCAGCACAGCAATCGTCGCATACAGCTTCTGTAATTTGATACTGTATAGCAATCAGTTGATATACATGTTTTGTTATTGGTATTGGTAAGGGGGGGAAAACATTTCTGCTGCTACAATAATCCCAAGGGAAACACTGTTTTAATGTACTAAAAAGTGGAATGCTCATGTATGTAGACCAAATATTGAATTTATCACACTTGGGTGTTGAAAAAACTGTTGTATATGGGCTAATATAAAGTACAAAGTAAGATGGGCTTCCTAAAAAAAAAAAAAAAAAAAAAAAAAATTGCCACCCTACAATATATGCCTGCCACCCCATGTATAAATCTCTAGAATCACCACTGCTTGCTTGGATCCTGTTCTGCCTGCTCGGATCTCGTTTTTGCTGTTCTTGGATCGGATCTTGCTCTGCTTCGCCCTGCCGCAAAGCTCTGTCGTTGCTGCGGAGACCGACTATATTTTATATGGTGTACCTAAGTGGTTGAGTTTCAATGCTTGCCCCAATTAAATACTCGCATCACATTTCAGTCTGTGTTCATGTAGGGCTACGGCAGTTCCACCTTTTAACGTCAAGCATAGTCGCGGTTTAATAATAATTATTTTTGTAATACTACTACTAATCATAATGGTGACACACGTTTGGTAGCCTAATATTTCGTTGGGGGGTTGTAGGACACCCTGGTCCAACAATCCAATTGGCTGGTCTGCGTTCCGGTATGGTCTGTTGGGGGGTTTGTTGCCTTTACAGCAAATGGAAGGCACTCCACCTGAGGATGCTGCTGTTCCCTGTCTGGCTTCCATGGAGCTCATGGAAAAGTCGGGAACTTCCTCCGAACAGAGCCATACCGCCAAACACAATTGTATGCATTCAGAATAAGCTTCTGAATTTATATCTGTTTCTCATCTCATTTTGACGAGAGTGGTTCTGACAGAAATGGAGCACCGTGGTAGTTCTGGCAGACCACGTAGTCAACGCGCCCTTTGCCTATTAGCTGTCCACAAAGCAACTGCGCTTATGGGTAATCAGCTGCTGCTCGCAATTGGATGCTGGCATTCGGGCGCTTCATTTAAACTTGGTTTGCTGTCACTGCTCTTTTTGCTTTCTGCTTGCACCCACCACCTCCCCTGCTCCACCGACTTCTCATTGCCAAACAATGTCATACTGTTGTCATTGTTGCTTGCTCTGTTCTAGGGGGTTTGTTGCCTTTACAGCAAATGGAAGGCACTCCACCTGAGGATGCTGCTGTTCCCTGTCTTGGCTTCCATGGAGCTCATGGAAAAGTCGGGAACTTCCTCCGAACAGAGCCATACCGCCAAACACAATTGTATGCATTCAGAATAAGCTTCTGAATTTATATCTGTTTCTCGTCTCATTTTGACGAGAGTGGTTCTGACAGAATTATCATAATTGCAATGCACTTAAACCCCTCTCACACTTGGAAAAACAAAAAGCCCTCTAATGTTGTAATTTATCAGGGTTTTTACAGGTTAGACCCAGATATGACCAGAGACAAAAGGTAAAACAAATCCATTTATTCAGAAGTGGTAAGAAAAGGTGCTGAAGTGCAGAAGATGACTCAGGCTGAGAACTGACTGGTCTGATGCTGTACAAACACAAAGGTGGGATATGTTGCAGCTTCGTGCGGCTGTGTCTCCCTGCAACACGGTCGTCTTTCCATTAAGGTCAAGGAAAAGCAGATTGGAGATTATTTTTATTTATTTTTGATCTATTTATTTTTTTTTTTTTACTATTCGATCGAAACTCAAGAGAGCCTGCTAAAAACATGGCAACTATGGATGCTATGGACACGTCCTTGCCTGCAGAGGTGGGAAAGCAGCTTGAAAAAGCTCAGAAAAAGATCTCCGATCTCCTGGATGATATTGGACGACTATCAGACGAGCTGCAGTGGAAGGACTCGCTGTTGGCCACCGTCAAATCCCGGTCGTGTACGAAATTCTGTTCCCCCTGTGTCGGGGGCGCGCTTTGCAGCCAGAGGCGGATCCAACCATTTTCGCGGCGCTTCTCATCGATTTCTCAGTTAAACAACTCACGTAATCATATTGTGACTTTCAGTTTAATCAACAGTTTCTGTAAAAAAGAGGTTTTATTGGCCTGAAATGTCTATTGACATCAAGAAATGGGTATGTTAAATAAGCCATGAACAAAATAAACAATTTTCTTGACTGCTACCTACTAAAAGTTTAAAATTTTAGGAATTTTGTTTTCCCGTTTTTCTGTATGACCAAAAAAGGGAATTGGTGTTTGTTCTCCCTTTTTCAGTTCAATTCATTTTTATTTATATAGCGCCAAATACAACAAATGTCATCTCAAGGCACTTAGATAGTAAGTCCAATTCAATCCAATTGGAATTCAATTAATTAATAATAATCATAATTCATAAAATAATCCAATTCGTTCATATAGAGCCAATTCAAAAACAATTTCCTAGCTAAGAAAACCAACAGATTGCACTGAAAACTTTTTGTTTTTCGGTCCAATCTCCCGGCCTGAGCGTACCTGAGGCGACTGTGGAGAGAAACGACTCCCTTTTAACAGGAAGAAACCTCTGGCAGAACCAGACTCAGGAAGGGTGGCCATCCGCCTCGACCAGCTGGGGTTTGAGAAGACAGAAAGGGGGGGGGACTGTAACACCATTCAAAGGATATCTGTTGGAACAGGGAAACACGAGTTAATGACCACAATAATATCACATATACATAAAGAGAGTAAAGTGAGGAAAGGTGTGTCAGATGAGGCCCCCCAGCAGTCTAGGCCTATAGCAGCTTAACTATGGGATGTTTCAGGATTACCTGAGCCATCCCTATTCAAGGTAAACACAAGAAACTTGTGCTAACGAAAAAATAAATAATAAAATAAAGGACCAGACTCGGTGAGTAATTCCCTATACTCCCTATATAGATCTGCTCCTCACACCACAACAACCATCTTTTTACAGCCACAAGCTACCTTAGCCTCTCACCAACTGCACACCAGTCACAGCGGGGTGGGGATGCAAACCCTGGTTCGGGTAGGGGGAGAAATAAAAGAGGTAAGATAAGCGGGAATGGGATTCAAACCCTGGTTCGGGTTAGGGGTAATGATAGTATAGAGGGTGCCAGAGGTGGAGGCAGAACAAGACACACTAGCAGATACACTATCAGATTCAACAGACCTAACTATAAGATTTATAAAAAAGGAAAGTTTTAAACCTGGTCTTAAAAGTGGAAAGGGTGTCTGCTTCCCGGACATTTACTGGCAGCTTATTCCACAATAGAGGGCCCTGATAACTGAAGGCTCTGCCTCCCATTCTACTTTTAGAAACTCTGGGAACCTCAAGTAAACCTGCAGTTTGGGAACGAAGTGCTCTGTTAGGAAAATATCTTACAATGAGATCTTTAAGATATGATGGAGCTCGGTCATTAAGAGCTTTATATGTAAGGAGAAGAATCTTAAATTCTATTCTGAATTTAACAGGGAGCCAATGAAGAGAAGCTAAAACTGGAGAAATATGATCTCTCCTGTTAGTTCTCATCAAAACTCTGGCTGCAGCATTTTGGATCAACTGAAGGCTTTTCAGAGAAAATGTGGGACAGCCCAATAATAAAGAATTACAGTAGTCCAATCTTGAAGTAACAAATGCATGAATTAGTTTTTCTGCATCACTCTGAGACAGGATGTTCCTGATTTTAACAATATTACGAAGGTGAAAGAAGGCAGTCCTAGAAACCTGTTTTATATGCGAGTCAAATGATAAGTTCTGGTCAAAAATAACTCCAAGGTTCCTCACTGTAGAACTAGAAGCCAAGGAAATACCATCTAGAGTAACTATATAGCTAGACAATTTCTCCCTGAAGCATTCATGTCCAGAGATAACGACTTCAGTTTTGTCTGAATTTAGAAGCAGACAGTTCTGAGTCATCCAGGTCTTTATGTCTTTAAGACATGCTTGTAGTCTGACCAACCTATTGGGTTCATCTGGTTTTATAGATAAGTACAGCTGAGTATCATCAGCATAGCAATGGAAATTTATGCCATGCTGTCTAATAATGTTACCTAATGGAAGCATGTATAAAGTGAAAAGAATCGGTCCAAGCACAGAACCCTGGGGAACTCCATGACTTACTCTGGTGTGTGAGGAAGATTCTTCATTTACAAGAACAAACTGAAATCTATCAGATAAATATGACTTAAACCAGCCTAATGCAGTTCCTTTAATCCCAATAACATGTTCAAGTCTGTGTAATAAGATACTGTGATCGACCGTATCAAATGCAGCACTGAGATCCAACAGGACAAGCACAGACACAAGTCCGCTATCAGAGGCTAAGAGGAGATCATTGGTAACTTTCAGCAGTGCAGTTTCTGTGCTATGATGCACTCTGAATCCTGACTGAAACTCTTCAAACAGATTATTTCTGTGTAAGTGATCACAAAGCTGAGCTGCAACTATTTTTTCAAGAACTTTAGACATAAAAGGGAGATTGGATATAGGTCTATAATGAGCCAACACTTCTGAATCAAGAGTAGGTTTTTTAAGTAAAGGTTTAATTACAGCAACCTTAAAAGTCTGAGGTACATATCCTGTCAACAAAGACAGATTGATCAAATCCAATATGGAAGTGTCAATTAATGGGAAAACCTCCTTGAACAGTCTGGTTGGGATTGGGTCTAAAACACAAGTTGATGGTTTAGAAGAGACTATTGCTGTTGTTAGCTCAGAGAGATCAACTGGACAGAAGCCGTCTAAATACAAATCAGGTTCTAAAGATACTTCTAAAGCTGCTGTACTTGATGATACATCACTGATAATAGTGGGAAGGACTCCATCAATCTTCTCTCTGATAGAAACAATTTTATTAATAAAGAAGCTCATGAAATCATCACTGCTGAGAGTTAAAGGAATAACTGGCTCAGCAGAGCTCGGACTCTTAGTCAGACTGGCTACAGTGCTGAAAAGAAACCTGGGATTGTTCTTATTCTCTTCTATCAATGATGAATAATAAGCAGTTCTAGCTTTACGAAGGGCTTTCTTATACATTGTTAAACTATCTTTCCAGACTAACTGAGACTCTTCTAAATTAGAGGAACGCCACTGTCTCTCCAGCTTTCTTGCAGTCTGCTTTAAAGCACGCAGCTGTGAATTATACCAAGGAGCCAACCTCTTCTGACTGATTACCTTCCTTTTCAGAGGGGCAACGTTGTCCAGTGCTGTACGCATTGAAACTATAGTGCTGTCAACAAGAGAGTCAAGTGCTGCTGGAGAAAAGTTTAGGTAGTCGTCCTCTGTCATATCTGCACATGGCAGTGAAGAAAAGGATGATGGAATTAATTCTTTAAATCTGGTTACAGCATCCTCTGATAGACACCTTCTATATGTAAATTTCTTCTCAGAAACTGTATAGTCAAGTAATGTAAACTCAAAGGTTATCAGAAAATGGTCAGATAAGACAGGGTTATGAGGGAACACTGTTAACTGTTCACTCTCAATGCCATAAGTCAGCACAAGATCAAGGGTGTGATTAAGGCAGTGAGTCGGTCTGTGAACACTCTGAGAAAATCCAATAGAGTCCAATATAGAATTAAAGTTCATATTCAGGCTGTCATTTTCAACATCTACATGAATATTAAAGTCACCCACTACAATGACTTTATCTGTACTCAGCACTAATTGGGATAAAAACTCTGAGAATTCAGACAGAAACTCAGAATAAGGGCCAGGTGGACGATACACAACAACAAACACAAGAGGTTTCTGTGATTTCCACTTTGCGTGGGAAAAACTGAGAATCAGAGATTCAAAAGAGCTCAAACTAATCTTGGGTCTGGGACTGATGAGTAACCCTGATCTGAAAATAGCTGCCACTCCTCCTCCTCTGCCTGTGGTTCCAGGAACGTGAACATTTAAACAGTCAGAGGGAGTTGCTTCATTAATGCTAACATGATCCTCCTGCTGCAGCCAGGTTTCTGTAAGACTAAATATATCAATATGATGATCACAAATCAACTCATTCACTAACAGAGACTTCGAAAGGAGAGATCTGATATTCAGCAAACCACATTTAATAGTTTGATGTTTTTGTTCAGTTAAAGTTTTTGTTTTAATAATTTCTTTTTGCACAAGAGGATTTGCTCCTTTTGTGTTAATCGATTGGGTGGGTAGCAGCAGGTGGGAAGCTGCAGAGAAGTGTGTAAGACTACAACTCTGCATCCTGGTCTGAGCCCTGGGTTGTCATGTTTTAGGGTGGCAAATAAATTCATCCATATTTCTAGAAATGAGAGCTGCTCCTTCCAAAGTGGGATGGATGCCGTCTCTCCTCATCAGACCAGGTTTTCTCCAGAAAGATTGCCAATTATCTCTGTAGCCCACGTTGTTTGCTGGACACCATCTAGACAACCAGCGATTGTAGGACGACATGCGGCTAAACATGTCATCACTGGTCAGATTTGGCAGGGGTCCAGAGAAAACTACGGAGTCTGACATTGTTTTGGCAAAATTACACACCGATGCAACATTAATTTTAGTGACCTCCGATTGGCGTAACCGGGTGTCATTAACGCCGACGTGAATAACTATTTTACCGTATTTACGTTTATCCTTAGCCAGCAGTTTTAAATAGGATTCTATGTCGCCCGCTCTGGCCCCTGGAATGCATTTGACTATGGCCGCTGGTGTCTCTAATGCCACGTTTCTGACTATAGAGCTGCCAGTTACCAGGGTTTTGTCCTCAGCGGGTGTGTCGCTGAGTGGGGAAAATCTGTTTGAAGCGTGGACAGGTCGATGGTGAACAACGGGCTTGACTTTAGAGCTATGCCTCTTCCTGACAGTCACCCAGCCACGTTGTAATCCTGGCTGCTCAGGTTCTGCTAGGGGGAGGCTAATTGAGCTAGCTACGCTAGGTGGCTCCACACTGGCTAAAGGGACCTGGCTCGCTATCGGTTGATTTTCAACAGTGCAGAGCCGAGCTTCCAATTCAGATAACCTCGCCTCCAAAACTACAAAAAGACTACATTTGTTACATGTACCATTATCGCTAAAGGAGGCAGAGGAGTAACTAAACATCTGACACACGGAGCAGGTGAAAGCAGGAGAAGGAGGAAGAGAACCGGTAGCCATGCTACGCTAGAGAACCAGACACACCGTTAAAAAGTGAGAATAAAGATCTGTAGGAGTGTGTTAGAACAGAACGGTAAGGTATAGAGTTTAACTATGCAAAATTGTGTAAGTTATAGATCGAAATAAAGTGATTATCAGTACTCCAAGCGGAGCAAGAAATTCCACAGTGCACAAGCAAGGTAACGGGAAGTGATGCAACACGTCTTACCGCAAAGCATCACAGCGTCCAACACATTTGCGCACGCACAGACCCAAGCACATCCACGCTCAAACTGTCTGAATTCACAGACAGCTACCTACTAAAAGTTTAAAATTTTAGGAATTTTGTTTTCCCGTTTTTCTGTATGACCAAAAAAAGGGAATTAGTGTTTGTTCTCCCTTTTTCCAACACAAAACAGAACATATAATAAACAGGGAAACCAAAACGAAATAATAATTCTAATTTACGTTCTTGGGTTATTGGTTTCCCCATTTCCCGCGGTGTCTTTGTGTTGCGTGCGCACATTCTGCGCATACGTGCATGAAGGCTGTATTAGCGTTCCCATGATCCTCAGCGACAGTTACCATGGGGAAAGATGAAACAGACCGGTCCTTGCACCAAAAGTGGAAGCTACAGAAAGTTCCACGGTATGGTCCAGAGCACGATATAATGGCCTCACTCGAGCCATACATCCATATAATCAATGATATGTTCATGAATGGAGAGACACATCATGATATCTCACAAAAATGGCAAGAAATGGGTGTCCAGCGGGGATGCTCTAAGAGCAGTGTCCGGAGACTGCTTGCAAAAAACAGCATTCTTGGAGCGGCCATCCTACCCATAGACACCCATAAAGTATTCAACATGCCAGAGCACTGTGCGGCGTATTCCTGTGCAAATCGGCAGACGATTGCGAACAGGGTCGGGGGATTACTTTTCACAAGTAAGATTCAACATTATTATTGGTTATATTTTGTGAATAAAATATTATTGTACTGTACTTGTGTCCGCCAGCGAAATCGTAGCCAGCAAACATTAAGCTAAGCTATGGTTATAGCCGGTGTTCACCCGGCTATTAGGCCAACGGAGACTTTATAAATCATAAATTCCATAACACAGGCTTAGATTACAACTGACACAAGAATGCTATTGTAGAAATAATCCAAATATTGGTGGTATAACATTGACCAGCAAATTTTACAGCTGACACAGGCTGTATTGTTCACATGTAATTCTTTCATCCTAACAAGAGTAAGATACCTCATGTCTCACACCCACCCCACTTACTTAAAAATACAGACAACACAACATCTGACTGTAGAATAGTTTGCAAACAAGCTTACTTACACTTTCAGCAGCTTTGGTTTATTATCAACAGTTTGTTGACCCTAACCCTCTTAAGAAATTTGATGGAAGAAGAAGGAAGAAAATAAGCTTGACCTCCTTTTTAAAATGTTTTTGTGTTGATTTTGTCGAATCTCACGTTTTTATTTTGAAGGTTTCCCAAAGACAAAGATATGAGGAAGAAGTAGGAAGTTGCTTTGAGGAGGGAATGTCTATGAGCCATCTTCCCACTAGGTTTGGTGCTCTGGTGGAAATAGCTCTGGTCTACATCGCAGGGTTTGTCGTCCGGCAGATTCTGAGAAATCTAATAAAGACAATTTGAATCAATCCTGATATAGATATAGATTTTCATTTCTTCTGAGATATATGTAGATATAGATAGTATTTTTTCTGATATATAACTTCTGTCTATTGTGTTTTATCTTATATGTATAATGTATTATTTCTTCATTTTTCAACTTAATAAAATAGCTGAGTAGTACACAATCTGCTTCTCTATCATATATTAGTGTTTATTTATATATATATATATATATATATGTGTGTGTGTGTGTGTGTGTGTGTGTGTGTGTGTGTGTGTGTGTGTGTGTGTGTGTGTGTGTGTGTGTGGTGAAGACACTGGGCTAAACTGTATCAGGCGTTAGTTCAGGGGTTAACATAAAGTTCACACTGGGGTGCCGGCCAGAACACCTTAAGGCCAATCAGACTCCCAGAGGGTCCAAATGAATAGGCAGGTTAGGGATGGCTCAGGTGGTTTATTTCTTTCCTTTGCAGGCAATTAGGTCATGTGTGGTTTTGTTTCATACATGCACACACCACTTGCCAGGACGTTAATTAACTGCTCGATCCTCACTCTGTCGACTCGTCAGAGCACACGTCTTTCTAACCGAGCGCCGTCAGTTACGCTACATGACCAGCAGGGGGCCGCTCCGCTATGAACTGACCAACACTATATCTATAAACGTCACCCTCTAAACATAACATGTCTCAACTTTGGAGCGTTTTCTACAGTGTGTGTGTATTATATTTTATATATCGTATGTCTTTTGCAAAATAACCTATCTTACATCACATACCAGGATATTATATTACTGTTAAGCCTACTATGAATATTAAAATACGCTGAATCATGTGTCTCGTATCATGCCTACATATATGAATTTTGCAGAAACAAAACCCCCGCGAAAATCAGTTTTGTATTCAAGCGAGTTATGATTGAATAAATGAGCTGACACTTCATTGCGCCAGGCAGCCAGATTACACTGAGTGGAGCGGATGACCGGGAAACCAATAACCCAAAAACGTAAATTAGATTTATTATTTCGTTTTAGTTTCCCTGTTTATTATATGTTCTGTTTTGTGTTGGAAAAAGGGAGAACAAACACCAATTCCCTTTTTTTGGTCATACAGAAAAACGGGAAAACAAAATATGGAGTCGTTATTTCGTTTTTCGTTTGCCAGATTCAATGGAATAGTTGAATGATCGGATGATACACGGACCTTATTTGTATTACCAATATGAAAATATAGTTGTCCAATAATATCTACTTTACTATGTGTTAAAATCTATTTGATTTTGTCTTTAAATAACTTTTCAGGTCTCTGATTGCTCATCCTGTCAGGCCAGTGCCCAAGCCCTGAAACAACCATTAGAGTGCACTCCCATAAAGGTAAACTCATTGAAAGTAAAAAGAAGCACTTTTAGTGAGACAACGTGGTAGTGTGTTGGTAAGCACAGTAGCCTCAACATTAGGGTTGCCAACTCCCTGAAAAATAAATAAGGGACACCTCATTAGAAGGGCCGGCCGAAACCGATTGCCTTCCCCCTTCCTGGCCTGGTGAATTTTTTAGCCCCTTTTTTTGTGAGTGAAACAATTTTTTAACTATTTGACTCGAACCTGAATCGAATTAGATGCATATTTTTGAGTGACATGAACACCTGGAAAACGAATTATTATCCAGCAATTCACTTTAATATAAAATAACATCTTCCGCTATCTTCTCAGTAACTCCTCGACCAATGGGATGAGCGTATTCTCTTGTGTGAATATGCTGTCAGGTCATTGGTCAGTCACAGAGCAGGACAGGGCCTGGGAACAAGTTTACCGTACATTTTCATATAAAGCCCCGTTATTCATTTCCATTGGCATGATACTGTAGCCTGGGTGCCAGCCGAACTTAGCCCCGCCCATAAAAGATTTGGTCGGGAAGTTTGGTCTGGCTCTGCTCAGTTGGGAAATCATTATGCCCGACCAAGAATCGGTCGACCCAATCAGATTGCCAGGGCGGGCTTTATACGATGATGGACAGATGATCAACAGGGACATTATCGACTACGTCACTAAAGAGCTGAACATGGCTGCCGCTGGAGAGCTAGGGTGTGTAGATTCTGCCATCGAGTCTGTTCTACAGGATCTCCACATTGCATTCGTTTTGAAAGACGAACAGAGGAACGCGATAAAGGCTTTTATCGATAGAAAAGATGTTTTTGCCGTCCTTCCTACAACAAGTGTGTGTTGCTTAATCTACGTCACATACTACGTTGCTCTGATTGGTTGTAGGTCTATCCAATTGAGCGAAGAGGCATTTTTTCTCCTGGTTCGGTTGAAACACGCCCCATACTCAAATCTCTATTGAGCGGTATCAGACTCACATTCTGACTAGAATCGTGAGTATGACGTAGTCAGGCTAATGATACTGCCCATTTTTAGATTCTCACAGTAATACGGGACAAAGTGCGTCCCTTTTCAGTTCAATACGGGACAGGTGCTTTTGTTTCTAAATACGGGACGATTCCGTTTTTCAAGGGACGGTTGGCAACCCTACTCAACATACAAGGATCTTTGGTATAAAGGTATTTTCTGTGTGGGGTTTGCATGTCCTACCTACTCATGAATAGGTTTGGTTAACTCTGACTCTAAATTGCCCCTCTCAGTGAGTATCAGTTGTTGGTGTTCCTGTTTTCTCTGTGTGTTCTCATTAGTTGTATAGATCTGGAACGAGTTTATGTAGAAAATGGATGAATGGATTTTTATATATTCAAAAGATTCAAACTGTGTCGAAAAGCTATACATTTTTGCTAACAGTACGTGCCCCCATTTTATTTTTTATTTATTAATTAATCAATGTATTAATTCTTTCGTTTAGGGTTTCCCATCCTTTTGGACTAGTTGGAATGGACCTCATCGGAAAACTGGCTGTAACTAAATCTGGACACCAGGTACATCTGTGTCATGATTGGCTACTTCACAAAGTGGCCACAGGCTTACCCACTTAAGACAAAATCCGCCCCAGAAGTTACTGAGTGCATTCTAAAGTTTGTGCATCAGTTTGAAGCCCCAAAAAGAATTTTGACTGACCAAGGCAGAGAATTTGTGAATTCTGTAAGCATTTTTTTTTTTAATCTGTTAAAGAAATTCAACACATTGAATAGACTATATGGTTTGTTGTTTAAATATGCAGTCTATTTTCTCAGCCATTTTTTTTAAATTGCAGATAAACAAAGAAGTGTGCAGTCTCTTAAACGTAAAAAGGAGTCTGTGCTCTCCTTATCATCCACAAACCAATGGGTTGGTGGAGAAAATGAATGGTACCATTCAAAGGTGAGTACTATCTCCAACACAAATTTTTGGAAGAAAGACCACAAGACAATAAGCATATTTGCCAAATTTCTTATAGAATAAAGTAAATTTCAAGAAATTATGTCCATCTGTGACATATTATACATTTCTTGTATCTCAGAGCTCTGAGTAAAGTTGTGGATGGCCATCCAAATACCTGGGATGAGTACCTGGATGCTGTCGTGTTTGGGCTTTGAACTAAGAAGCAAATAACTACGCAGCATTCTCCCTATTATCTGATGTTTGGAAGAGAGGCACGGTGTCCTTCCGAACACTACTTGGTATGGTTATGGTCAATCTTTCCATTTCATGTTATTGTATTTATGTCAAGAATTCTAATTTTCCATTCCCACTTCTTTACATAGGTACTGTTAGTGTTTTTTTTGGGTTTTTTTATTTTGTTTTGTTCTCTTGCCTTGTGAGGAATATTTGGTATTTGCTTTAACTGTGATCATGAAGGTTATGTAAAGCATCTACTTTCAGTGTATCCTTCACAAATGTGACATTGACTCTAATCTGAGAGGGGTTTCAGAACATTTCTTAAAGGAGAACTCCGGGGCATTTGAAGCGCATTTCCATTGCTAGAGGTTGTCAAATACTGATAGTAGGACACAGACAGGTGCAAATCTGCGCTCCCTGTGTGGAGATCGCGCTGTTCGCACAGCGTGTCATGCGAGGCTAATACGTGGTGGCTAGGGGCAAGCGCTAACCCTTCCACGTAAAACAACAACTTGCACACTGCAGAAACGTCACACCACTTTATAAACCATCCGACAATAAAGTCACAAGCCTTACCATCAAAACCATATGCATGGTTCTCACATTACTGGCATGGGGACGTTACAAAACAACTTTATAAACAGCATGTAACTCAACGGTTAGTTGTACGCTCGCGCATGTGAAAGCCCAAAAGAGTCGATGGACGATAATCCCATGTACAAAACAATTATATTCTCTAGAAAAACTGCGTTCAAGTATTTAAAACATTACAACAATACATGCCCAGTAATATTGTTGTAATGTTTTAAATACTTGAACGCAGTTTTTCTAGAGAATATAATTGTTTTGTATATGGGAGTATCGTCCATCGACTGTTTTGGGCTTTCACATGCGCGAGCGTACAACTAACCGGTGAGTTACATGCTGTTTATAAAGTTGTTTTGTAATGTCCCCATGCCAGTAATGTGAGAACCATGCATATGGTTTTGATGATAAGGCTTGTGACTTTATTGTCGGATGGTTTATAAAGTGGTGTGACGTTTCTGCAGTGTGCAAGTTGTTGTTTTACGTGGAAGGGTTAGCGCTTGCCCCTAGCCACTACGTATTAGCCTCGCATGACAGGCTGAGCGAACAGCGCGATCTCCACACAGGGAGCGCAGATTTGCACCTGTCTGTGTCCTACTATCAGTATTTGACAACCTCTAGCAATGGAAATGCGCTTCAAATGCCCCGGAGTTTTCCTTTAAGTTTGAAAATTAGATGAACCCTTTAAAGAGACATTGTCAGTTCTCATTCACAAAATATGTTTTGATATCTGTCTATGGTATGGCATTAATATGATTATGGTATATGATATATGCCATACTCTCTAATTAACAAATTTGTACTGACACTTGAAATATTAATTTTGTGTTGAAAGATTGACAATGCCGTGGAGGACATTGTTGCAGTGGAGGAGTTGTCAGAAGACATCAAGAAACAAGAAAGCCTTAGGAACATTGTTAGAGACAATGTTTAAAAAAAAACAGGATAAAATGAAGGGCAGAACAAAGCACAATAACATCGTGCTTAAAGATGAACTGAAACGAATGTTCATCTATCATTCAAATGAAATTTTTGTCTTTTTCTAAAACCATCAATCCAACTTGAACTAAATTTTCCGGGCATAAATTTTTAAAACGGCCATTTAAAAGTGTGAATTATATGGCCTTTGGTGCGAAATTGGCCACGTGACCGTGACGTCATAGGGTTGACTCCCTTATTTGCTAGTATGGCTGGCTGCGAAAACAACATACATTTGATGGACCTATATCTCATAAAGGAACCAAAATTCTGATACAAACATCAGCAGGTCGAAAGAACACACCTCTAACATTATGTGGAAAAACTTTCGTTGAATTTAAGCCACACAAATCGATTTAATATCTATATTGTAGAGGCTCTCTGCACCTCCCGTATGGGTAATGGAAATTAAAGAAAGTTACCATTTTCGGCACAGGATCGGCGGGCACAAAACAGCCATCGCTCCTACTACACGCTGATTATTATTAAGATGTTATCAATCAAATGACACAATAGTTTATGTTTGCTGTGGTAAACTGGAAAAGATTTGAACATGCCGGTTTCGCAGATATGGCATTCTGCTGCGCTGTCTTTGACACGTTGAAACCTAACGAAGTAGCACTTTGAAATCCAGCCACTTAAAAAAAAAAGTATGTGATAATAACATGGTTTTAATGTAAGCTTAATAAACAATGGCGTGGATTAACGGGTCGGAGATCCTCCAGTGCGCGGCCCCATCTGCGGATCCTCACTTCGGCGGCAGGGAGATGGGCACCCGGCCTCGGCACGACTGACAGCAGCCATCGGTAGGACTGATCCACGGAGCCTCGGATGTCGTAGCCGGCGCAATCACCGGAGAGACCAGACAGCAGATGGTGAGCGTTGTTGGTGGAGGGCAAAGCAAGGTGGGCTTTCAGCCGGCATATTACTCCACCTCTCTTTCCACGTCTTCTGCGACGGCTGTTGCGTGGCAACCGACCAGGTAGATGCCATAGGTAAGAGGGTACAGACGCCAAAACAGGTGGCGGTGGCTTTGTCTGATCGTTGACGTGATCGATATTATGTCCACAGAATCTCTGATTTTCAAGAGACTCAGGCGATCATGCATCAGTAGCGATGAAAACGATAAAAACATGACAAAACACAAAAAAAGCTTGCAGAGGTAGACGGCCAGCCACTCACAACGGCGCCAAATTCTAGCTGGATAGTGTGTAGACCGAAGAGCAGACCGAGCAGTCCCCTGCTTCCGAACAGCAAACACCGTAACAGGCGCAGCTATCGGCAGGCGGCAGCAGGCAGTGATACGATCCACCGTGCTCTTGTCTTTGCCTTCTCCTTGTCAGCCTCAGTTCCAGTATTTTTTAGTTTGGGAAACATGTGCAGAGAGATGCCTTCAGTGAAGCTGCTATTTTTGCAACTAATACCATTTGGCCCTCCAGCAACACAATATTTTTCACCGTGCTTTGATGTCTTAGCCATAGACGCCGCTATTACAGTTAGACTACTAGAACTTCTGTGTCAACCCTATGACGTCACGCATAAAAAAATGAATTCGCACAAAAAGACAAAATGTGGCTCCTTTTGAGCCCGTTTTAACATGACTTCCCGGATAAATTATTATCCAGACAATATCTCATTTTAATCGCAAGGCTTGGAACCTTTAGAATCAGCAGCAAAAACTGTGAAATTCCAACAATTAAAATTCGTTTCATAAGTCCTTTAAAGTCGGTGACAAAGTGTGGAGACAAAACATCCGGAGTCAGCAGCAAAAAGGTGGAAAGCTAGATGCAGGTTTTCTTGGGCCTTTCACAATCATTGCTATCCAAGGGAAAAATGCAGATCTTAAAGATGATGATGGAGTAATCTTTTGCAAAATAAACACAGATCATCTTAAACTCTGCAAAAGTCCCCGAGTGCCACATTGTTTAAAAAAACAAGAAAACCAAACATTTTCTGCTCAACCTGAGGCTGCTCCAGCATCACTTCCCTCTGCTCCAGAACCAGCATCACCTCCCTCTGCTCCAGAACCACCTCCCTCTGCTCCAGAACCACCTCCCTCTGCTCCATCACCAGCATCACCTCCCTCTGCTCCAGAACCACCTCCCTCTGCTCCTCCCTCTGCTCCATCACCAGCATCACCTCCCTCTGCTCCAGAACCAGCATCACCTCCCTCTGCTCCAGCACCAGCATCACCTCCCTCTGCTCCAGCACCAGCATCACCTCCCTCTGCTCCAGAACCACCTCCCTCTGCTCCAGAACCACCTCCCTCTGCTCCAGCACCAGCATCACCTCCCTCTGCTCCAGAACCACCTCCCTCTGCTCCAGCACCAGCATCACCTCCCTCTGCTCCAGAACCACCTCCCTCTGCTCCAGCACCAGCATCACCTCCCTCTGCTCCAGCACCAGCATCACCTCCCTCTGCTCCAGAACCACCTCCCTCTGCTCCAGAACCACCTCCCTCTGCTCCAGCACCAGCATCACCTCCCTCTGCTCCAGAACCACCTCCCTCTGCTCCAGCACCAGCATCACCTCCCTCTGCTCCAGAACCACCTCCCTCTGCTCCTCCCTCTGCTCCAGCACCAGCATCACCTCCCTCTGCTCCAGCACCAGCATCACCTCCCTCTGCTCCAGCACCAGCATCACCTCCCTCTGCTCCAGAACCACCTCCCTCTGCTCCAGAACCACCTCCCTCTGCTCCAGCACCAGCATCACCTCCCTCTGCTCCAGAACCACCTCCCTCTGCTCCTCCCTCTGCTCCAGCACCAGCATCAACTCCCTCTGCTCCAGAACCACCTCCCTCTGCTCCTCCCTCTGCTCCAGCACCAGCATCACCTCCCTCTGCTCCAGAACCAGCATCACCTCCCTCTGCTCCAGAACCAGCATCACCTCCCTCTGCTCCAGAACCAGCATCACCTCCCTCTGCTCCAGAACCACCTCCCTCTGCTCCTCCCTCTGTTCCAGAACCACCTCCCTCTGCTCCACCATCACCTCCCTCTGCTCCACCATCACCTCCCTCTGCACCAGAACCACCTCCCTCTGCTCCTCCCTCTGATCCAGAACCACCTCCCTCTGCACCAGCATCACCTCCCTCTGCTCCAGCACCAGAACCACCTCCCTCTGTTCCAGAACCACCTCCCTCTGCTCCAGGACCACCTCCCTCTGCTCCAGCATCACCTCCCTCTGCTCCAGAACCACCTCCCTCTGCTCCTCCCTCTGCTCTAGAACCACCTCCCTCTGCTCCAGAACCACCTCCCTCTGCTCCAGAACCACCTCCCTCTGCTCCAGAACTACCTCCCTCTGCTCCAGAACCACCTCCCTCTGCTGCAGCATCACCTCCCTCTGCTCCAGAACCACCTCCCTCTGCACCAGCATCACCCCCCTCTGCACCAGCATCACCTCCCTCTACTCCAGAACCACCTCCCTCTACTCCAGCATCACCTCCCTCTGCTCCAGAACCACCTCCCTCTGCACCAGCATCACCTCCCTCTGCTCCAGCACCAGAACCACCTCCCTCTGCTCCAGAACCACCTCCCTCTGCTCCAGAACCACCTCCCTCTGCTCCAGAACCACCTCCCTCTGCACCAGCGTCACCTCCCTCTGCACCAGAACCACCTCCCTCTGCACCAGCGTCACCTCCCTCTGCTCCAGAACCACCTCCCTCTGCACCAGCGTCACCTCCCTCTGCTCCAGAACTACTTCTCTCTGCTCCAGAACCACCTCCCTTTTTTCCAGAACCACTTCCCTCTGCTCCAGAACCACCTCCCTTTGCTCCAGCATCTCCTCCCTCTGCTCCAGAACCACCTCCCTCTGCTCCACCTACAACTACTCTTCAGTCTGCTACCCAACTAAGAAAAACTGCAGCTGAGAAATGTAAGTTTTATTTTTTTATTTTTATGAATGTATATCAAGCTACATAGCTTAAATATGTAACTTTTCTTTAGCATACATACATGTCTCATAAAGACCCTGTTTTAATCTAAAGAAAAATGACAGTCAAACAATACAATTAATTCTGCAAACTTTATTATTAAAAATACTTTATTATTAAAAGACAGCTATCACTGATTCTTCACTGATGAAGAATAGCTGTCTTCATCAGTGAAGTTACTACTTTCTCATACTCCAATCATCTTATTTGCCTAATGGTGGATAACATATACAATACTTTTTAAAATTACAGGAAATAGGTGTTATAATAATGAAACTCATCATTAATTTTCGTTTTGTCTTCCACTACCTTATCCTCATCATCAGATGTGCATGATGCTTTTATGGGAAAAGACGTCCATGTCCTTCTGTCAAGAGTGAATGTGTACAAGTTGTTTTACTCTGACATAAATAAAATCAGTCCTGATATGGAGCTGGAGGCTGAGGTACAATGACTACATTGTTTTCAAATTTCAAAGCCGTTACATTTTGCTAATCTTTGATCTTTTAATACATTTGCAGCCTATTAATGCATTTCTGGCTGTCATCGTGAAGGATTACAACATCCAGAATACAGGACAGGCTGCTTTTATTGATTCATTTGCAATGACAGCAATGTGGCAGGGAAAAAGTCCAAGATTAAAGGTAACTCTTCTACTATCTATGATAAGACAGTATGTTGATGGTTATGATATTATAGTATTATTATGATTGGGGTTATGATATTATTGTTGAATATATATTAGCAGATGTTTCTGCATCACTTAGACCAAATTCTAATCTTAGTTCATTGTTTGTAAAACTAAACATACATTTTTGGTTCTTGACATCAAAATATTTACAGATTTTTTTTTATTTTTTTATTTTTTTTATTAAACACAGATGAACCCAATGCTTAACGAGATAATTCTGGGAATCAATAAGTCACCACCACTGGACATTAGTGGTAAGACATTTCTTTTATATTTTAAAAATGTCTTATATTATAGCTATGTCATGGCAAAAACCACATGAAAACTGTTGATTGCACACTTTTTAGGTGATCTACCCACAAGACAAAAGGTCTTTGTTGTTGGATCCACTGGGGGAATCAAAGCAAGACATTCAGAAATGTTTGCAAATCACAAGGTATGGGTAAATATTAAACATTAAATTCAAGTGATGTTCTTCTGATAAATATACATATATTTACAGGGCATTTATGAGGAAGAAGGGATGCAATGTGTCAAGGTGGACATGTGACACTCTCAAACATCCCAAACAACAGGACAGTACATCATGTGGAGTATTTGCATTTAAGGTTTTGAAACATATGAATAAAATCTTAAATTTAGAACCATTAAATAAAGCTTTACATGTCAGTTTGCAGAAAGACTCCTTGCAAAAGAGCCTGTGGACTTCCTTGTTTCTCACTGGCGTCTCTAAACGGGCTGTAAGACAGCTGCAGTACATCCAGAACGCTGCTGCTCGAGTCCTGACTAGAACCAGGAAATACGACCATATTAGTCCAGTGCTTAGGTCTCTGCACTGGCTTCCTGTCGCTCAGAGAATAGACTTTAAAACAGCTCTGCTTGTGTACAAGTGTCTTCATGGTCAAGCGCCAAAGTACATCTCTGACATGTTAAAGCCATATGAACCAACTCGGGCTCTGAGAACCTCAGGGAGGGGTCTCCTGCTGGTGCCCAGAGTCAGGACTAAACAAGGTGAGGCTGCGTTTCAGTTTTATGCTCCTAAAATCTGGAACAGTCTTCCAGAAGATGTGAGACAGGCCTCAACTCTGACAATGTTTAAATCCAGGCTGAAAACAGTTCTGTTTAGCTGTGCATATGACACCTGAAAGTATTTTATCTGTTTAATTTAATTAATTAATAATTGTTTTTTTAAATGATTTTATTTGCCTTCTTGTGATTTTATGTAGCTGTAAAGCACTTTGAATTGCCTTGTGTATGAATTGTGCTCTTCAAATAAACTTGCCTTGCCTTGGAGTAAAGGAATATATTCCCCCATTCCAAGTCCGAGAATGGGAAACGGTCTCAGACTTCTGACCCTCCCGGGGGACCCAAGCATGATGAAATTAAAAAGAAATATGGTCCGGAGAGTGTAAAATGGACTACTTATTGGATAGAAAATTGGGGTTTTCCCCCTTAAGGTTATTTTAGAATGACAAAAATAAGAAAATTAGAAGAAAAGGTTTGCGAATATGAGAAAGATATGAAGCAGAAAAAGAAAGTGAAGGTTAAACATTGGGAACAGTTGGAGGAAGGGATAGAATATTGGAAAGAGGAAAGTGAATTAAGAGAATGAAAGAAAAATGTTAAACAAATGCCACGACGGAATGATGATAATAATTTAGTATGTGGACGAAAAGATCATTTATCTTTTAAACCACCACTATATTCGACTGATAACACTTTTCCTTCTCCTTCTGCACCTCTTTACCCCACCCTGAGCGCTCTCACTGTGCCGAACCGGGACCTGGACTCCTGCCCTCCACGAGACCTAAAACAACGATTACCAGACCCGCCACAAGCATCTGGCTCTGGGGAAGAGGGAAATTCTCCAGTCCTCCCTCTGGGAGAAATCCCACCTTCCCCACAACATTTGATGAAGAAAAGGAAGATGTTGGGTTCACCAGTGTAACAGCGCAAGACTTCTTAACACAAGTGACAAAAAACTCCTCTCCCCACAATCTGGACTTTGGAGATCTCAACGTGTTACGCCCGACATACCCAGAAAAGTTCAGAACCATAAAATAGCCAAAAAGGACAAGACTGAAAAAGCTGCATTTGGCAGCCATGACCATGTATTACGCAGTTGGTAGTATGACAGGTCACCCCGAAGACAGAGGACGAGGTCGGGGACGTGGACACAGGAGCGGAGGTCAACATGGGCCACCCCGGACCTATGACCCGAATGTTTGTTTCTACTGGAAGCAGGACTGTCCACAGCTGAGATGTGATGAAATGAGCAAAAGGCTGACTGAGGGTGGGAGGCGGGATCCGGCCGTCATACGCCAGCGGAGCCTTGACCAATGGGTGATAACACAGTACCCACACACATTTTCCTGCTCTGTGCAATGAAGAGACTCTTACTAAGTGTGACTTACGTAGGAAAGTTTTGCATGCTATTTCTGTCCTAGAGCAAAGATATTCACCTCAGGTGATAGGAACTTATGTTCATTTAACATCTGAAGCCTACAAAGCTTTTCCAAATTTTCAGCTTATTGTTTTGGGGAAACAAGTAACATTTATGGTGGACTCTGTGGCTACATCATCAGTAGTGAAGTCAGGGGAATTTGACCCTCCCCCAAAGCTAAAGGCCTCAGTATGCTTCTCCGTCGCTGTCCGTCAATCCGTCTCCGTGGTCACGGATAGGCGTTAAACCTTTGGAAGTTCTCTGTCGGGATGTCGGATATGCAAGGCAGTTCACCTCCCGATCAGTAGGCGGCGCTACGTTAACACTCTGGAGTCTAAAACCCGCCGGCGGGATTTTTGACACATCTCCAAAAACACATCTGTAACTCTGAGTTTTTGTCATTCAAACATATAAGTGACACCATTAAAAACCTTGAAACTTCTAGTTTTCAAATATATATATCTTAAAATAAATTATATAGCTGGCCCTTTTTAAAGAGAGTGAACAGAAATCTTTGGATTTTCTGTAGTCTCAGACTGCAGCAGCTTCCTAGGCCACACCTATCGCTATTCACATGTAAAGTACCAGGTGATTGAGTGGCTATTCACAGGTGAGAACACGCCCCATTCAGCCAGCATGTGGGGGAAGGCAGCAATGTCCTGCCAGTGACAGACAATTATCACATGGAGAGTGACAGGGGGATGGGGGGAATCAGGGGTGTTACACACCCATCTAATTAGTATTCAACTCTCAGAGACACTGACTGGAGTTACAATTACTTTTTTACAGTTTGTGTGAAAACAAAAAAACATTTCTGACTGCACTTTTTACTTTTATGCAGCCAACACTTGTTTACAAGGTTGAACCTTCAAAAGTCTTGGCTAGATATATTTATAGTGTGTTTTCTTGCACTGTTTGAAGACCTCTAAAACCTGTTTTTTTTTGTACAGTTGTGTTTCCCCTCAATTTAAATAAAACTTGTTTGTATTACATTCACTTCACTCTCATATTGTTTTTTGTTAGGCTTTTCAGAATACAACCGTATGTGTCACTTTAGCATAGATGTTTACAGTTAGTTGAAATACTTGAAAATGTCAAGGTGGTGACAACTGCCTCAAAGTCTCTAAAACAGATCTGTCTTCGTTACCCATGTTGGCTGAAGTGCCCACTGATCTTTGGGCTAAAAGCAAATACGATTTGGGGTTGATAAAAGGCTGTGAACCGGTAATTGTCACCCCTAAATCTGACTATCGCTCGTGTAAAAAACAATACCCTTTGAAGCCTGAAGCAATTAAAGGGATTAAGCCTGTTTTTCAATCCTTCCAGAAAACAGGCGTCATTGTTCCTTGTGAAAATTCACCTGTGCGCACTCCATTATTTCCTGTTAGAAAGATTAGAGATGCTGGCCAGCCAGATGAATGGCGTTTTGTACAGGACCTCCAAGCCGTGAATGCTGCAGTTCAGCCACGTGCTCCCACTGTGCCCAGCTGTGCCCAGCTGTGATGGCCACACCTGCAGCCACACACCAACACTTTTTCACTCCGAGTTTCCATATACACACTTACTGCGGCACAGATATATGGGTTGTTTATTTTAATTTGACAATATTGAAATACATTAGTTCTAATTGTAGCGCACACATTTAGTTAGCTTTTGTATATTTAATTTAGTCAAATACTTCATTTGTTGTGCTTTCTTTTGCTGTTGCTGTGGGGGGGGGGGGGGGGGGTGTACCTTGGACTGGGCTGAAGCAATGGGCTCTGGCTGACACACTCCAATCCCAGATTGACTGACTGAATGGCTGATTGGGAGATACCATCTGGAGTTCCATGGGGGAAGACTATGGAGTCTTCATTTAAATTTTTGCATCAGTTCTCTTTGCTTTTGTGATTTGCTTATTTTGTTAACCTTGTTTAGTTATTAGTCTTAAGTTGATTCTTAAGCTAACTGCGTTTAGTTACTTTTGTTAGTTAAATTTGTGTAGATGTTTCCCTTCCCTCTTCCTCGGTGTGTCACTATGGTCAGCCAGTATTTAAGTCCCCTTAGTTTGTTTTGAGCCGTTAGTTTGAGGTTGTGTTATGTTAAAACCTTGATTTTTGGTCTTGAGTTTGGTTTCTTCATTTGACCTCTTTTAAGGGCCCTGCAACGATTGTTTGAAGTTTGTTATTTTTTGGGGAATAAACCCATTTTTCTTGAAAATTATTCCTGTGTCCTCATGCTTGACCGGCACACCAACCCACACACTATTTTGTCGCACAGTTTCTCTCAGTTGTTGACTTGTCTAACGCATTTTTCTCTGTCCGGGTTCACCCTGACAGCCAGTTCTGGTTTGCTTTTGAGTTTGAGGGGAGATCGTGGACTTTTACCCAGCTATGCCAGGGGTACTGTGAAAGTCCCACTATTTACAATGCTGCCCTCAAAGCTAAAGTGATGGGATTTTCGGCTCTTTTTCGAGATGCGGCTCTAATGGCTCTTCTTACTGTACAGAGCCGGCTCTTTCGGCTCCCAAACGGCTCCCCATACATATATTTTTACATTATTAATTAATTAATAGCTTAAACCTAATTTTATAACATTTTGTTTCATTATTGACATTGTTAAGCATTTATGATGAGTAAAAATGCTGCATAACAATGCTTTATAAATAAAAGTTTTATTATAACCAATTAAATTTTCACAAAATAGCACCACTTCCACAAAAATAAATTAAAATAAATTAAACAGTTATAAATAAGAAATGTCAGAAATGCTGACTTTGCAGTCTGCACTCTGCCCTGGAGCTCGATGTTGCATTAAAAGAGTCCAAATCTTGCTGCGTTTTCTGTCACTCATTTTTCACACCTAATTGTGTTCTCACACAGACTCCCCTTCTTTATGTCGTGCGTGCTTCTTGACCGCTGTATGTGAGTGAGTGTCTGTACATTAACACCTGCCGACGAACGCTATACAGCTTGGCCAATTGCCTGCCGTTTCCACAAAAAAAAGTGGAGATAAACTTTTTTTCAGTGTTTTCCCGCCACATTATTAATTGAAAGCTGCGTGTGATTGGTCAGATGTGTGGAGCACACGCTTGACATGAGGGCAGTGGAGACATAAAGGCACCGACCGAGGAAAAGAACTCTCCGTCTAGCACTGGCAGAAGCAGAGAAAAACGCGTGAGGGGGAGGGAGAGACAGCAAGGCACGGAAGGACAAAAAAAACGACGTGGGGAAAAAACTGTCGGCTGTGTGGCACTTGCAGAACACAAGCGCAACGACAGGGAGGCGGAGAGACAGCGAGATACTGAAAGAAAAAAAAAAACGGCTCCCAAATCGGCTCCCATTGTGGAGCCGTTTCCTGTCGTTCACTTCAAAGAGCCGGCTCTTAGAGCCGGATCGTTCGCGACCGACACATCACTACAAAGCTAGTCTGGAACCGCTCCAACTAACCCAAGGCTCTGCTCTGTTGCAGTACGTGGATGACATCCTTTTATGCAGCCCATCCAAGCAACAGTGTGAAAAAGACACAGTGACTCTGCTGAAACATTTTCATTCTTGTGGCCACAAAGCCAGCTTTTCTAAGTTGCAGTTTGTTCAGGACAAAGTCACCTTTTTGGGCCGTGTGATTTCCAAGGAGGGGCGCTCACTTTCTCCTAAACGCGTTGCTGCTGTTCAGAACATTCCTAAACTGGTTACTAAAAAACAGCTCATGTCCTTTTTAGGCATAACATCTTACTGCAGGAACTTCATTCCTAACTACTCTTCTCTGGAAGCTCCTTTAGGTGCTCTTATCCACGGGAAAGGCCTCTAGTCAGCTGATCGAGTTCCATGGACTCCTGAGGCTGAAGCTGGCTCTTCAAACAGCTCCCACGCTTGGTATCCCAGATCCTCATGAGCCTTTCATACAGGCAGTTGCTGAGAGGCATGGTTGTATGACATCTGTTCTTATGCAGGAACACGGGGGAAGGCAAAGGCCAGTGACTTATTTCTCAGCTAAATTGGACCCTGCAGGTCTGCCTGGTTGTCTTGGTGCTATTGCAGCTGCAGAGAAAGCTGTCCTGGCCTCCTGAGCAGGGCCAGATTAACACTTCGCTGTACCCATGGCAACAGAATTCAAGGGCCCCATGATCACGACCCCAGGATCACCATAATCTGACAAAATACAGAACTATGTCCTCTTATCGAGGCCACTCACTCACATATGATGTTATGAAAACAAAGCACATCAGCATCGGTCTGTAAGTGTGCGGCTCACACTAACTCAGAAGATTCGGTTGCTCGTGGCAACGCCAGAGCTGATGCTGCAGCTAAGCAGGCAGCTAACTCTCTTCCTGTTTCCACTTCCCTCATTTTGCAAAATTGACACACGGGTTGGACCATGTGTCAAAAGGGGGGATGCTGAATGCTCTCACAAAAGGGTTCAGCTCATAGGCACAAACATACTGTCAGTCATGTACACTGCAAATTATTTGGTTCTTACCAAGAAAAACAACCTTACATTTAGAAGTGCTAGATATCTTTTCTTGTTTTAAGAATTAATTCCTTATTTTAAGTCTTCAACTTAACAGTATAATCTTATATCAAGCAAAACTTTACTTTTTTGTCTCAAACAGGCAGGAAATCATAAAATGAGACAATTAACACTTAAAATAAGATGTATTACGTTTCTCCTCCAAAGTCTCATCAAAATAAATCTTGTTTTAAGATTCAATAACAAACTCAACATGCTTGATTCAAGAGTCACACAGAAAATATCTGAAAACACACTTTATTCCTTGGATTTTAAGCATATGACAAATGTTTGTTCACAAAACTGCCTTTGTTAAATCTAGAAACAAGACTCCTACAATCTTAATTTAAGAATTCTTGCCAAGTCAAATTACCTTGCTGCATGGACAGTTTTTTTCACTTGTTTTGAGTACATTTTCCCTTAGTTTTAGTGTTTTTTATCTTGTTTGAAGACCCCTATTTTTTGCAGTGTATGGTTTGTGCTACACACAATACAGGAAAAGCATTACACACCTCACAAGCTGCACATCCTCCACCAGAAAGACCTTTTGAACATTTAAAGCGATACAATGTAACTTCTCAAAAAGCCCACTATGGAGCTCCCCCTACAGGCTTGGAGGTAATGTACGGTTACACTGTCGTAAATACAACACCCTTTCGCTTTCACGTTTCACGTTTGTTGACGAACCGGCGAGGAGTCAGAAGGTGCAAGCTATGTCGACCGAGAAGGTAAGAGTAATCAAATGTACCTGGGAGCGTGAGAGGGGTCTATTTGTTTTTGCGGTAGGTGTGCCAGAAAGCAAGTCGAAGTACTTCCGCTCAGCTCCCGGGCCGGTCCAGACCCCCGAAGGGCATAGGAGACAGGCCAATCGTAATATTAAAACTCATTCTAGCCGCACAATTTTTTTCAAGCTGTTATTTTAAGGTAGAAATGTTACATAGTATTGCTTTAATGATGGACTTAGATGAACTCACACCAGCTGACTGAAAGAAATATGCACTAGTAGTAGTGGACATGTTTAGTAAATGGATTGAAGTTTTTCCTGCAAAACATGCAAACAGTCATGCAGTAGCACTGCTGACGTATACCCTGTCGTATTTTTATTCTAAATTTCTCACTTTTTTCGTATGAAGGTCTCATACGAACACGCCACGTCAGATTCAACAAACGCTCTTAACTTGGGAAAAAGTGTGTAAACGACCTGCGTAAATGATGAATCCCACCCGTGCGTATTTAAGTGCACGTGCACGAGGATAGTATATTTACATACTCCACGCCTAAAATGATTCCATATAAGGGTATACTTCCTCTCGCCAGATTACTTTGGCATGCCTTCTCTGGGCTATAGAGCAGTTTGCCCCCCGCTGTATGGAGACACACCCACCTGGCCTTCAGCTCAGTGCGCTCCACAACAGCACGGGTGCTCTGATGCGTATATGTGTGCAGTATATTGCTCCGATTATGTTTGGCAGTCCAGCCACGGCATGAAAGTCCCTCTAAATTTGAACTTGTTGGACAGCGGTGTATGGGAATCTGATGTACCATGGGAGATAAACTGATGAGAGTTTTGATGACCAAGAGAGCGCACAACTCCAATCTTCCTTTGAAAGGTTCCCGTGGCCAAAAATCTGAATTTCCATAGAATCCAAAAAATGACTTTATTTAAAGGACAGCATGCAATACCATAAATCATTGCCATTTCATGAACAACAACAACAATACACAAACGAATACAGAAACCACCACACAAACAAACAATTACGTAATCAAGTTTTCAGATGACACAGTCATTCTTAGTCCACTGACACATGACTCTTCTAGCTATCAGTCAGAAATAGATAGAGCTGTGTTGTGGTGTGAACTAAACAATCTGGTGTTAAATGTAAGCAAAACAAAAGAAATGGTCTTTGACCCCAGGTCAAAAGGTAACCATGAAGTGGTGACTGAATGGGGAGGCAGTGGAGCAGGTCTCCACATACAAATACTTAGGTGTGGTATTTGATTCCCAATTAAAATGGCGCCAGCATATTGAATTTTTAAATGCAAGAATCAGCCAGCGTCTACATTTTTTGAGGAGGCTGAGAGTGTTTGGCATTGAGAAAGAAATAATGTTGGCCTTTTACAGGGCTTCCATTGAATCCATTATTAGATATGGGATTATTGTATGGTTTGGGAACCTGTCTATTAAATTGAAAGGTGAACTGCAAACTCTCATTAAGAGAGCGGGGAAAATAATGGGCATGCCCTCTCCCACATCATTGCAAGCGTTATTTGATGAAACAGTGAAAAGGCAGAGTCTGAAAATCTTAGTGGATGGTGTACACATTTTAGGCAAACTAGGCTACAGTGTATCTATGTTTACATGTTTCCTTGTTCAGCATATATTGTATGTTTCTTGTGTGTTCCCTCTGTGGTACCTAAGTCGTGTCTAAGTCTTGTTCGTTCATTGTAAATCACACCTTCTCATGCCCACGCAAAATTTCTCTCCTGTAGAGACAATAAAGGCGAATCTTATCTTAAGATGGTTACAGCAGATTTAGCAGGAGTGCTATTTTCCATCCGTAGTCCTTAAAGGGGGATGGGATAGGGAGTACAATTATTATAATTTTTTTTCCTTCCTTTATTTAAAAACATCCTAAGTGGGTTGATTTTAATCATTTTAATTTGTTCATTTCCAAATTATACATTTTGATTCATATTTTATTTATTTTTTTCCTTTCTTTAAAGAAGTCTTTAAAAAGTCTGATTAAAAAACAACCTAATTATCAGTGGGAGCACGTCTGTTTTAATAGTAGGTGCATTTTAAAGGTGCAATTTATTTGACATTTTGTCCTGGATGTTCGTTGATATTACTCCGCCACCGCTAAGAAAATAGTGCGAGCATGAACGAGCTGCCAAATAAAATACGACAGAAGCAACTTTTTGCCACGAAATTTGATATGGATTACCAGTGCACACCAGTAACCACTCCGGTGAGTTGATGATTTTGAAAACGGACGTTTATGGTGCTTTTACGGACCTTTCTAGACATGCGCATGACTTGCCATTCTGAAGCAGGTTGAGAAGAATCAAAATTAGCCAAATACTGGAGACAGCATTAAACATCAAAAAAGCGGTGAGGGGGGTTCTAAAACATTGCAGACGTCTCAGAAAAGAGGCTTAATGTTGAAAATACCGCAGTTCCCCTTTAATTTGTTTGGTGAAATCTTTGATGTTTATGCAGGACTTTATGTGTTGGGGGGGGGGCAGCTCTGTGATATGTCTCAGCTCACGTGGATTGTAGATGGGCATTAAATGCTATTGCCACTTCTACAGTGTTTGTGACAACTGTTTCTTCAACTTTAACGTGGATGGGAGTTCTAGATGATTCTCTGCCTGTCACTTTATCAATTTGTCTCCACAGTGACTTGCCTTTACCCTTTTGTTTCGCGTATAAGTTGTAAGAAATAGTTTGCCCTGGTGTACCTAAAAAGTCTAGTGGTTTTGTTTCGTAATTCTTTGAAAATGAGTCTATCGGTATTTTTTTAGCGCAGTGTCCTTTTGCTTCATAATCGTGAGTAATGCATCGTTAAACCATGGCAGCTTTTTTAGTTTACATTTGGGTGCACTCTTACGCGCACGCCACATCACGAGTTCAGAAATGGTCGTGAGGATGGCGTCACTGGTCCCGTTACAATCGCTGTGTTCAATGTCTGCCCATTTTGCGTGTTTAATGTCCTTGTCTATTTCCTGCAGTGCTCTCTTCTAGACAAAGCATTTTTTAGTGGTGCTTTGCTTGGTATTTTTATATCGGGTTTTGGAAAGTTTTCTGTTCACTATTGTTAGATTGTGAGCCGACAGCCCAGTAATCAGGTTATATGTTTTCACAATTCGGTCGGGTTTGTTGGTGAGGACTAAGTCAGTGTCTGCGAGGACTTAGTAATTATTGTGGGCTTTTCAATCAATTGTGTGAAGCCTAGTTTAGTGGAGGCAGTTTTTAGTTTATTGCGCTTTGCTTTGTCTAGCCAGTTTAGGTTGAAATCACCTGGGATTATAGTTTCCTTACCACTAATGTCCTTAATAAGTTGGGACATCTGGCTGTAAAAGGTGTCCTTTTCGTTTGGAGGGCGGTAGAGGGTTAAAGTATTAATGTTCATTTTGTGTGAGAGTCTTACTTGCACTCCTACACATTCAATTGTGCATTGTGGTAGATTGATTGGTGTGCAGATCAAGTTGTCACGCAGAAATAATATCACACCTCCACCTCTGGATTTGCGGTCTGTTCTAAAGATGTTAAAACCAGGGATGGAGACCAGTTCTCATTGTGTTAACCATGTTTTGGTTAATCCTAATGTCAGGGTGGTGTGTTGAGGGTAAAGGGAGGACACGGATGCGGACTTCAAAAGCAAAAACTGTGTTTATACACAAAAACAAAGAACAAACAAAAAGTGCGGCAGAGCCAGATTCAAAAACGTGTCTGTGGAAAAATACTTGGAAAAACAAAGGACTTAACATGGCATGGATTAATAAATACTTAACTTTGCAGGGATCGTGGAACATGGATTACAAACAGGTTTCTTGGCATGGGTGGCAAACAAAGATCCGGCAAACAGAGAGGGGAGACTGGAGACTAAATAGGGAGTGAGAGTGATTGGGGAGTGAGTGCAGCTGAGGGAAAAAACACAGGTGAAGTGAATGAACTAATAAACAGAGTGCAGGGAAACTAAGGCATGGCTAAAGAAAAACTAAACATGGACTGAAAATCAAAACCTGGACCTAAACTGAATACAAAAACGCAACTAAAACATGAAACTAAAAACGTGAGTCTCATGGCGTGACACCTAAGAAGTCTAGGTTGGATTCTGTTAAAAGTATATGCTTTCAGGGGAGACTTTTTATATTATTTCAGTTTGTGCCTTGGGTTTGGGGTTGTTGTGTGTTTGTATAAAAGAACAAAACCTTAATAAAGAAATGTTAAAAAAAAAAAAAAAAGTATATGCTCCCTTTGGGTCAGATATTACAGAACTTTAACATCAATTATCACAGTTATGCAGACGATACACAACTTTATGTGTCTCTGTCACCATGGCAACTGCAGCCCAGCAGACGTACTGTGTCAGTGTCTGGAGGAAGTAAACACCTGGATGAGAGAGAATTTTCTACAATTAAATGAAGACAAAACTGAGATCATTCTGTTTGGGAGCAAAGAGAAGAGGGTCAGCGTTGGTAAATATCTTGAGACTCGGAACCTTACAATCACTGACCAGGTTCGTAACCTCGGAGTGTTGATAGAGTCAGATCTGACTTTCAGCAGCCACATCAAAGCTGTCACCAAGGCAGCTTTTTACCATCTCAGAAACATCAACAGAATTAAAGGTTTCCTCTCCCAAACAGACCAGGAGAAACTCATCCATGCATTCATCTCCAGTAGACTCCATTACTGTAACGCTCTTTTAACTGGACTTCCCAAAAAGAGCATTAAACATCTGCAGCTCATCCAGAACGCTGCTGCTGGAGTTTTAACCCGGACTAAGAGATCTGAACACATCACAGCAGCTTTAAAATCTTTACTCTGGCTTCCAGTCAGTCACAGAATAGATTTTAAAAGCCTGCTGATGGTTTACAAATCCCAGAACGGTTTAGGCCCAAAATACATCTGTGATCTGTTCAGAGAATATAAAGCCAGCAGAGCTCTTAGATCCAAGGACTCAGGTCAGCTGGTCCAGTCCAGAGTCCAGACTGAACATGGAGAAGCAGCATTTAGCTGTTATGCTGCAAACAAGTGGAACAAACTGCCAGTGGAGATTAAACTTTCACCAAATGGAGACATTTTTAAATCCAGGTTAAAAACATTTCTGTTCTCATGTGTCCATGCATGAAATCTGCACGATATCTTTGAACTTATCTGGACTGTTGCTTGTTTTTAAATTCATTTAAATGATTTTATTTGTTTCTCTTCTCTTCTTATTCTTTTATGTATTTTTAATGCTTCTTCCACTCCCTGCTGCATTGCTTTTATTTTATGTAAAGCACTTTGAATTGTTTGTACATGAAATGTGCTATATAAATAAATTTGATTTGATTGTTCCACTTGTGGAACTCTCTGGTCACTGTGGCTGTTTTAAATGGACCATAAAAACAAACCTTGACTTGTTAGGACTCTGATTCACTGCAGCTGTCTTTAAATTTCTCTTTAGTAAGCCATTGGTGATATCCGACTCCCGTAATTCCCGTAAAATTTATCAAAATAATAACCGCTCCACTAAAAGGAGGAAAACAAATAAGACTGTAAGACGTTATAAGTAACAGAAAATCCCTCCCGCTACGGAGGTAAGACAAGTAGACTAAAGCTGGGCATACACTGTGCGATTTTTTCAATCGCGGTATAAACTGATGAGAGCTTTGATGACCAAGGGGAGCGCACGACTCACAGAGGACTGGGACACCCCCGATCTGTCTCCAATCTCTCTCTGAAAGGTTCCAGTGGCCAAAAATCCAAGGGTGGTGAGGACCTGGACGTGTGGGGGAATTGGGTTTGATCGGCGTGTTTTTCTCTGGAGTTGTGACTCCAACAAGCTGCATATTTGCAGCAGCACAGTGCTTGGCAGTCTTAATTGCAATGTCAGCCATTCGTCTGTCTCTGCAGGACATCTTCACGATCTTGGAGTACACATGCACTAAGGCATCCAAAAGTAGAAAGTCAGCCGCTGGTTACGCTTCCCATTGACCTTGTTATATACAGATTCAAATGAACCTTCAATTAGTGCATAATTTAAGTCAAACACAATAATGTCAGCATAATTATGGGGTATAATGTATGTATTTATTTATGTTTTCTTCAAAGTAATTAAATATACAATCCATTAGTCAAGCAAACTTGATTTGAATAACAGCGGACTATTTTACGAAACTCCTATGACAGGTCTGGATCACTCGTAAATTCTGTTCGTACCTGAAAGAAAACGTAAAATACGAAAAGATTGGTGAATGCGCAAATTCTCTTAAATCACTCGTACGGACGACTTAAGAACAAATCTGTGCGTACGAACGGTTCTTGCATGAGGCCCAATGTCTTATCTTGTGAGTGGGTATATTGTCCCTGAACATGGCACGTACCCTCGCCACTCTGGTTTTGTCATGCCATGTCTCAATTAAAAACATAAAATCAAGATTGTGAGAGGAAGGTGTGAAAAGCATTGTTAGACAGGATAAACTCAGTAAGCTGTTGGTATACAACTTTTTCTAGGACTTTGCTTAATATAATATAAGAATAATATAAGAATGGCAGGTTTGATATGGAAATGATAAAATCGCAGTTTGTAAAACATCTTTTGCTCAGACAGTTTTTCCTGTGAAAGGAGCAAAGATTTTAAATGCTCTGCTTGCTGATCTGAGATCTTCTGAACTTTAACTCAAAACTTCTAAACTTTTTTTTTTCACTTAGTCATAACTGACCTGTCTGTCTTTCCTCCTGTACCTGCATTTCCTCGCCCAATGTCCCATCCTTCCACACACATAGCATGCACCAACTTTGTCTGATCCCCCTACTCTTTTTCCTCTACCGCCTCTTCCTCTGCTCCTGCTTCTGTCTCTGTCCCTGCTCTCTTTCATCACAAACACTGAAGGGAAATGTTTCTCATCCCTTTTAAGGATCTTCTCCTGTTGGATACAATGGCTTTAGAGGTGGGAGCTCTGTTGGGGTATCATCTTGCCTGTAGCTCCTGAGGCGTTATAAACTGCTGGGTTTGCCGGTACAGAGGGAGGATTTGGCTGAAGTCCAAGATGATTGTCTGGATGCCTCCTCATATATACTGTATTTACATGTATTAGCGCCAACATTTCTTTTTGTTGCTCCTTTTTCTTTTTCCATGATTGTCTTTTGTGTGCCTCTATGAGCCAGGCCTGAGCCTGTTTTTATTTTTATTTCTATTTTTACAGCCTGCTCTCTCTATGTCCATCACTAATTCTGCGCATTTTACAATGTTCAAATCTCCTTCAAAACCAAATTTATTTTCCCATCTGTCTAAGTATTTAATACTATCTGGGTTTTGCTGAAACCTGTATTTAGCACTCCCACTTAACTCCCGGTTGGCTTTAAAACAGGTTTTCCCCCATATTTCTCCCTTCAGCAACCAACCAGTTTGAATGGAGTTGATCCATCCTAGTCCAGTCAGTGAAACACTGCTCCTGTTGTCACCGTTAACCACAGCGCAGATAGACGGTTCCTTATCACCGCAAGGTTTGCTTCACCTTCAGCAGCTGTTTCATCACCACCACTTCAAAACCAAATGTCTACATGCATAGTAAACATAGCAACAACACTGCAGCAAACAAGCAAACAAAGCTGGATTTCTTTATCCCTCATCGTGATCTTTCTTTTTTTTTTTTTAAACATTTGTTTATTGATTTTTCAGTGACATAACAAAATCAAGAGATGATATTACGAGAGTCAAAACAGTGTCAAGTGTAACAAGTAAAAATAATAATAATAAAAATAATACATAAAATAAAATGAAATCAGATAAGGAATAACTAATAGTAAGAAGAATTAACAAAAAAAAAAAAAAAAAAAAAAAAAAAATTATATAAATAAATAAATAAAAATGAAAGCGAACAACAAATACACAGAACAAAACAAAAACACAAATAGGTCACCCACTGCTAAATACAAGTCTAATAATATGTTCAATTAAGCAGAGATAAATAATAATAAAAAAAAAACATTCCCAGCATGCTACAAAATCACACAAGAAAAACTCACAACTAGTAGACAATCAGGGTGGCTACTCAGGAATAGCCGTAAAAGTCAATCCCTCAACATGTACGAAAAATGGACCCCAAGTTTTATCAAACTTTGCAAGAGAACCACGTATGGAGTACCTAACCTTCTCCAACTTCACAAACTGAAGGATGTCCCTGATCCAAGAGGAGTGAGAAGGCGGTGCAGAGGACTTCCATCTCAATAAAATCAAACGTCTAGCCAATAAGGAAACAAAGGCTACAAAGTCTGCTTTACATTTAGGAAGCTGCAAAGTAGGAGGTAAGACCCCAAACAAAGCAGTACATGCTGTTGGATCAAATTGAACCTTTGTACAAACAGAAATAGAGTTGAATATCTGTGTCCAAAAATTAAGTAGTGAAGGACAAGACCAAAACATATGGACATGGGTAGCTGGAGCCTGATGACATCTTATGCATGTGGGATCGACATCATTAAAGATTTTGGAAAGCCTTACTCGAGTAAAATGGGTACGATGTAGAATTTTGCACTGGGTCAGACCATGTCTAGCACAAATAGATGAGGAGTGAACGCGATGCAAAATGGCATCCCACAGTTCCTCTGAGATCTCCTCCCCCAGATCCTCCTCCCATTGGGTTTTAATTTTGTGCTGCGGGGTTAGCTGCAAAGAATAGATACGATTGTATAAACGTGAAATAGCACCCTTGATGGTAGGGAATGGGGTTAAAAAGGAGTCAACCAGAGAGGCTCCAGGGAGATTTGGGAAATCGGGGCTAAGATTGCGGATGAAACTACGAACTTGAAGATATCTAAAAAAATGCTGTCTAGGCAACCGGAATTTCTCTGAGAGCTGCTGGAAGGATGCAAATGTACCGGCAATATATAAGTCCCTAAATGCCTTGATGCCATAGTCAGACCACAAAGAAAAAGCCCCATCAATCAAGGAAGGATGAAAAGCCGGGTTAGCTGATAAAGGTGCCAGGAAAGAGAAGGTCTGTAGACCAAAGTAGCGTCGAAATTGCTTCCAAATCTTCAAAGTGGATTTAACTAAGATATTATTGCAAAAAGGGGAGAGAGAAAAACTAAGAGGAGCGTGGATGAGCGCAGTCAGCGAAGCAGGTTTAGCAGAAAACATCTCCATACTCAACCATGTAGGAGGAACTGGCGCCCCCTCCAGAGAAATCCAAAGCTGAATTAGCCTAAGGATGGAAGCCCAGTAGTAAAACCTCAAGTTAGGAAGGGCCAAGCCCCCCAGGAGCTTAGGTCTCTGCAACAGCTCCCTTCGCAAACGAGGGACCCTCCTGTTCCATATAAACTCAGTGATTAATTTGTCTAATTTCTGAAAAAAAGATTGAGGGAGAAAGACAGGTACACACTGAAAGAGATAAGACAATTTGGGGAGGATGTTCATCTTGACCGAATTAACCCTGGCCACAAGGGAAAGAGGCAACAGTGACCACCGTTGAAAGTCCTTCTGTATCTGATCTAACAAAGGAGCAAAATTATATTTAAACAAATCTTCAAATCGGTCTCTAATCTGGATACCAAGGTACTTAAAGCCAAATGGA
This sequence comes from Odontesthes bonariensis, assembly GCF_027942865.1. Classification (NCBI taxonomy): domain Eukaryota; kingdom Metazoa; phylum Chordata; class Actinopteri; order Atheriniformes; family Atherinopsidae; genus Odontesthes; species Odontesthes bonariensis. Next base: position 33,262,236 of record NC_134523.1, read on the forward strand.
ACAATTTTGAAGGGGAAACCCTGAGCAGCTTCCCGCGCACCCTGATTTAAAGGAAACAGCTCACTCTTGTCCAAATTTAGTTTATAGCCTGAAATCTGACCAAATGAACTAAGGATATCAAGAGCAACCGGAACTGAGACAGGAAGATTGGACACATATAGTAATAAATCATCAGCATAGAGGGAGACCTTCTGTTCAAGACCATATCTTGTTATACCAGTGATGCGTGGCTCTGAACGAAGCGCAATAGCCAGAGGTTCAATAGCAACAGCAAACAGAAGAGGACTCAGAGGACAACCCTGACGAGTGGAGCGGTACAATGGGAAATAATCTGAATGTGTGTCATTAGTTCTGACTGAAGCCATAGGGGATGAATAGAGCAATTTAATCCAAGAAATGAACTCTTGGCCAAAACCAGATTTCTCCAAAGCGTAAAAAAGGTAACTCCACTCCACTCGGTCAAAAGCCTTCTCGGCATCTAATGAAATTATGGCTTCTGGCCCCATTGACGTAGACGGATTATAAACAACATTAAGAAGTCGCCTGAGATTAAAGAACCCATGTCTGTTCTGGACAAAACCTGTCTGATCAGGAGAGATTATCAGAGGCAAAACTGATTCCAGTCGCAGAGCTAATAATTTGGACAGAAGTTTTACATCCACAGATAGAAGACTAATTGGACGGTAGCTTGAGCAAGACAGAGGGTCCTTATTTTTTTTTAAGAGTAATGATATGGAGGCCTGATTTAGAGTCTGAGGTAAATTAGACAGAGTAAGAGATTCATTAAACATTTCAATCAAAACTGGTGCTAATTTGTCAAAAAAGGTCTTGTAAAACTCGGTCGGAAAACCGTCCGGGCCTGGACATTTCCCAGACTGCATGGAAAATGTAGCCCGTTTAAGGTCATCTATGGTGATTGGGCCCTCCAACTGCTCAGCAGTATCAGCATCTACCCTAACCAACTCCAGTGAGTCAAAAAAACTATCCAGGGCTGACAGATCAGACTCAACCTCAGAAGTATATAAAGAGGAGTAAAACTGTTTGAACTGATCATTAATTTTTTTTGGATCGGTTGTGATGCCAGAAGGGGTATGTATTTGTGGAATCTGCTGAGAGGAGGAAGCCTGTCGAAGCTGATGGGCCAAAAGTTTGGTCGCCTTATCCCCAGATTCATAATAACAATATTTAGCCTTAAATAAGAGCTCCTCAACCTCTTTAGTAGAAAGAACATCAAACTCAGCTTGAAGAGAAAGACGATCTTTATATATGTTAGGAGATGGGGAAGAAGCATAAATATTATCGAGCTGGGAGATTTGTAACCTCAATTCCTTTAATCTTTTTTTCCTTTGTTTGTTTGCATAACTGCTGTATGAAATGATTTCACCTCTAATATATGCTTTCAAAGTCTCCCAAAGAAGGGAGGCTGAGATCCCTGGAGTTCTGTTGGTAGCAAGAAAAAAGTCAATTTGATTAGAAACAAATTTAACAAAGTCCTCATTAGATAGCAAGCGCGTATTGAGACGCCAAGGGGGGCGGGTACATTCGCGCTCCTGAATGAATAACTCCAGTGTGGTAGGAGCATGATCTGATATTAGAATAGTATCATAAGAGCAAGACTGAACAGAATGGAGAAATCGGTTGTCTAGGAGAAAATAATCAATACGAGAAAAGGAATGATGTACATGAGAGAAAAAAGAATAGGCTTTACCAGATGGATTAAGAAAGCGCCATGGATCCGAGACTGAGAATTCATCCATAAAGGATAAAATGGTCTTAGAAGACTTTGAGGACACTCCTGGTCTAGCGGAAGAACGATCTAATACAGGATTAAGCCAACAGTTGAAATCACCCCCCATAATGAGTAAATGTGTGGACATGTCAGGTAATTTAGCGAACAATTGGTGGAAAAAATTGTCGTCATCCCAGTTTGGACCATACACATTAGCCAGAATCACAGAATTACTATATAGCTGCCCTGTTACAAACACAAACCTTCCATTAGGGTCAGCTATTACATTAGAGCACACAAAAGGAACCGATTTATGAATCAAAATTGCAACACCCCTAGATTTACCATTAAAACTAGAATGAAATACTTGACTGACCCACCTCCTCTTTAATCTGATATGGCTGCAAAATTTTAAATGAGTCTCTTGAAGGAAAACAATATGAGCACCTAATTGTTGAAGATGGTGAAGAACTTTACTACGTTTAATAGGCTGATTAAGACCATTACAGTTCCAGCTAACAAATCTGAGTCCTGTCCCTGATTGTCGTGGCATCCTAGGCTGCTGCATGCTGATCAAGTAATAGTGTACACAGCAGCGTGGAATGTATAACAGTCAAAGAGATAAAGTAAAACATGGACGACCTGACTAAACAGAACACAAAACACACAGCAAGAAAAAAAGGCAGAACTCCCCACACACCCACCCTCCCCCAAGCTGAAGCATCTTCCCAAGCAAGACGCAAGCAAATCCCCCAAACTACCAAAAACATCCTAACACGCTCCGTTTACAGCACAAACTAGTAGTGCTCATCCGAGTTTGTAATAAAGCACAGAATGAATATGTAAACAAACACAGTCGCAAAATACGAAAAGTGGCTCAAGTCCAAGTGTCACAAACTTAAAGCAGGGCGGCTTACTAACAGGAAACGGGTTAACTTTACCCAGCTTACCAAACGAACTGCCAGCCGCTTTTAAACTGTAGCTCCAGAAGAGACACCAGACTTTAAGTTCACCTTGACAAAGTCCATTGCAGTGGCCGGGTCTTCAAAGGTGTGTGTAGCTCCACCGGGAAGAGTGATTCTCAATGTTGCAGGAAACCTCAATCCAAACTTTACACCAGGGCACGAATGTAACAGACGTTTAACGTCTGTGAATGCAGCACGTTTCTTTGCCACCGACGAAGTGTAGTCGGGGAAGAGAAACAGTCTCTTGCCTTGGAAGAGGATAGGGGAGTCCCTGGAGGTCTCGCCGGCCCGCCGTAAGATGTCATTCCTCACGTGAAAAAAGTGAACACGGATCACAAAGGGCCGGGGTGGTTTACCGTCGCTGGGCCTGGGCCGGAGAGTGCGATGCGCACGGTCGAGTAGGGGCAGCTCATCCAGGCCGAGGGTGTCCATCAACAGCTGGGCAATAAATTCAGTGGGGCGCACACCTTCGGCCCCCTCCGGCACACCCACCAGCCGTATATTGTTCCTCCTCGCTCTACCCTCCAGGTCCTCACATTTATCGGCCAGCAATTTAACCTCAGCTTTCAGCGTGGAAACTGTTGAATCCAGTGAAGACAGTAGGTCACTGTGGTCCGTACATGCGCGCTGTAACTCCTTGATAACTTGATCGTGGGAGCTAAGTTTTTGTTTCATCGGTTCGATTGCATGCCTAAGCTCCTCTCTTACCGAAGAAATGTCCGCTCGAAGCTCGCAAGAGAGCGAGTCTATTTTACCACAAATGTCCCCTTTCAACTGGTTCAGCATAGTCTGGAGGTGATCCAGATTGGGCGCACACTCGGGGTCCGTCACCACCTTCGGCGGAGAAGCGGGCTCAGTCGAGGAAGAAGCCTTAGCACGGCCCGTACGAGCCGAATTTCCACGTGGAGCTGCCATTGTCGGTTGAAATTCCCCCAAAACACACCGAAACTGATCGAATACTTGTTAAACTTGTGCACCGGCCAAACTAATGAAGATAAACTGTGTTAATAAGTTAAAATAAACGCAAACTCGCGGAGCAAAAGGGCGACACGTCCTACATGCTCAGTGTCCAACAGCGCCTCCCATCGTGATCTTTCTTAACCCATTGAGGCCGGGAAAGCGTTGCCGCATTTCTACCTTTAAAGCCGGGGGCGCTGTTGCGTTATTCTACCTTTTAAGGCCGGGAAAGCGTACACGTCTTTTTTCATGTATAAGGTTGTTTTGCACCAATTATTGACCTCTGCGCCAATTAAATGCATTATAATAGACACGTGAGAGTGTCGTCATGTTCCTCGTGTCATTGTTTTGAAGTTAAGTTATATCGAACAAGCATAGAGGACTTTCAGTGGGAAGACATTTCAGACGGTAGCGATTGTGAGGAGTTTCTTGGCTTTGATGATGCTGAAGAACGTGCTGACCCAATTGATCGAGATTTCTGGCTAGCACATATGTTTGAGGATGACGATAACGACGAGGATGATTTTGAAGGGTTTGAATGTGAGTGGAAGACTGACAATTACCACCGTAATCGACGGAGAGATTTCAACCGCACACCAGGGGTGAAAGTGGATTTACCTGCAGATGCCACACCGTTGCAGGCATTTAATCATATTCTTACTGAGGAGCTTTGGGCGCATCTCGTTTCCGAGACGAATAGATACAGTGAGCAGGTACTTCAGACTCCAGCTCGAGCAAAGATGGCAAGGTGGTCACACGTAACTGTGCCGGAGATGAAAATGTTTATTGGAATGTGTATGGGCATGGGACTCCTTGTGCTGCCAGTACGAAGAGACTGGCGATAAAATAAATAGATAAATAAATAATTTAAATATAAAATTACATTTTATTTTATTTTATTACTGTTTTCTAATTGAAAATAGTGCTGTTCCTGCACTTTACTTTTTACATTTTCTATTTTCGTGAAGGTGTATGTAACTAAACTCAATTTCCAAAGAAAGCCACAGGTGTAAGCTCTCAAATACTTTTTGAATTTTGTTTCTATCTGCTACAAAGGCTGAGAAATCAATCATTTAGTAGGCGTTGACACAATTTCTGAATTTCCAGAAAAACTTCAGGTTTTAGGGGGTTTTTCTGAAATCGCCCATAGGTTTTACAGGCATTCTTTTCCAGGCGTTTTAGGCCTAAATGGGTTAAGGAGTCCATATCAGACCCACTGGGCCGATTTGTCATTGTGACCGGCTCCCTCTTTAATATTCAAGTTGCACTTGCTTGTATATATGCGCCTAATTGGGATGATACCAGTTTTGTATCCAAGCTCACCTCTGTTTTACCTAACATTAATTCTCATCGTTTGATCTTTGGTGGTGACATAAAGTGTATTATGGATCCGACCTTGGATCGATCTAGCTCCAAGTCAGTGTCCCCATCTAAGATGGCTCATGCTCCATCTACATTTATGAATGAAACGGGCTGTGTGGACCCATGGCGTTTTCTTTTCCCACGTAATAAGGAGTTTTCATTCTTCTCACATGTACACCAATCATATTCGAGAATTGATTATTTTTTCATAGATAAAACCCTGCTATCCCTCGTTAGGAAAAGTGAATATTCAGCCATTGTAGAGTCAGATCACTCGCCAGTATTACTGGATTTAGACTTTCCCCTTAATCAAGCTCAGCGTCCCAGTTGGAGATTGGACTCAACTTTACTGGCAGATAAAAACTTTTACCAATTGATATCCACCGCCATAGATAATTTCTTACTGACAAATAAATCAGACTCAATAACACTGTCTATCTTGTGGGAGACACTGAAAGTGGTAATTAGAGGTGAAATTATTTCTTACACAGCACAACGTAACAAAGCCAGGAAATCAAAGCAGAAACAACTCATAGATGCAATGCTTGATTTAGATCGTAGACACTCCACATCACCCTCCCCTGAACTGTATAAAGAAAGACTGGCCTTACAAATGCAATACAACCTAGTATCAACTCAGGAAACGGAACAATATCTGCTCAGGTCTCAAGGTTTTATATACGAGCATGGTGAAAAGGCAGGCCGTCTTTTAGCCCATCAACTTAAATGTAGATCGGCAGCTCAGCTCATTCCACAGGTCAAGAAATCCTTTGATGAGCTAACAGTTGACCCTATTGAAATTAATAGTATTTTTAAGACTTTTTATTCAAACTTATACACATCTGAATTCCCAGAGGATAATTCGGACATGTTAAATTTTTTGGATAATTTAGATGCCCCCTCTATTAATCCTGACAAGAGGACAGATTTGGATAAACCCATTACACTTAATGAAGTCATCAGTTCTATTTCAGCAATGCAAAGTGGCAAGGCCCCTGGACCAGACGGCTACCCAGTCGAATTTTACAAGAGATTTTCCTTCAAATTAGCCCCTTTGCTACTTGAAATGTTCAACCACTCACTGAATCAGGGAGCCCTGCCACAAACCCTCACAGAAGCTAATATTACACTTTTGTTAAAATCTGGCAAAAATGCAGCTGATTGTGGCTTCTATAGGCCCATATCCCTTCTGAATGGAGATGTTAAGATACTAGCCAAACTTCTTGCTATTAGACTGGATTCTGTTATGATGGACATAATTTCGTCAGATCAGACAGGCTTTATTGGAGGTCACCATTCTGTTTCTAATATACGCAGGCTCCTCAGTGTTGTTCACTCTTCCGCATCCTTGGAGACTCCCGAGGTGGTTGTCTCCCTGGATGCGGAAAAAGTATTCGATCGGGTTGAGTGGCCCTATTTATTTGCAGTACTGGGAAAATTTGGATGTGGGCCCAAACTTATATCTTGGATACAGCTGTTATATGCATCACCAAAAGCAAGTGTAATTACTAATAAATTGTGTTCTAAGTCCTCGCTGTCCAGGGGTACCCGGCAGGGTTGTCCTCTTAGTCCACTTTTCTTCGCTTTAGCTATCGAACCATTATCTATTATGTTTAAAACCTCACAACGTTTTAAGGGAATACACAGAAAACAGTTAGAACACAGAGTCTCCTTATACGCGGACAACCTATTGCTTTACATCTCAGACCCAGTGTCATCTGCCCCTGACATTATCAACATGTTACGCAGATTCGGCAGGTTCTCAGGATATAAATTAAACTTTTTAAAGAGTGAATGTTTTCCAATCAATAACCTAGCCCTCCAAATTGCAGAAACGGATCTGCCTTTCCCTCTATCTAAATCAGGATTTAAATATCTGGGAATCAATGTTACCCGCTCATTCTCTAGTCTGTATGACAAAAATTTTACTCCCCTGATTAATAATCTTAATTGTGATCTTCAGAAGTGGAGTGTTCTAAACCTATCCTTAGCAGGTAAAATAGCATGTATAAAAATGAACATATTGCCGAGGTTTTTATACCTCTTTCAGAGTATTCCAGTCTTCCTTCCAAAGTCTTTTTTCAGACTTGTTGATAAATTGCTGTCGTCATTTTTATGGGGTAGCAAACATCCAAGAATTCGTCAGGTATTCCTTCAGAGACATAAGGCAGAATGGCTCTACCCAATCTGATGTATTACTATTGGGCAGCAAACCTACAAAAAATTGTTTATTGGATTCAGAATCCAAATGTTGATTGGTGCCAACGAGAAATGAATGCCTGTATATCATCATCACTCCCTGCATTAGTTACCTCGAAGCTCCCCCTCTATCCTAAACAATACTCCTCATGTCCTATTGTAATTTCCACCTTAAAAATGTGGTCACAATTCAGACAAAATTTTAATCTGACAGACTTCTCTCTTTATAGTCCCATCTGCAATAATCATTTCTTTCTCCCAGCCAAATTAGATCCTGTCTTTCTTCAGTGGCAGAGGGTAGGCTTAAGCAAATTTAGTGACCTCTATATAGATGGAACTTTTGCTACTTTTGATGCTCTCGCCACCAAATTTAATTTACAGCGCTCTAACCTTTTCCGCTATTTTCAGATTCGCCAGTTTGTTCGTACCATTAGCCCATGTTTCCCTAACTTACCTCCGAAAAAAGGAATAGATATCATTTTGCAAATTCCCATGCACCATAGAGGTCTTATCTCAAAAATTTATAATAGTATCACATCACTTAACAAAGTGACACTTGACAGGATCAGAGCAGATTGGGTAGGAGAACTTGGAATAGATATCTCCGATGCAACCTGGGATAGTGCATTATAAAGAGTAAATGGGACAACCTCGTGTGCTCTCCTTGGCTTAATTCAGTTCAAGGTTCTCCATCATATCCATTATAGTGTCCGGGCTCTCCCTTAGAGATAGGGTGAGAAGCTCGGTCATCCGGGAGGGGCTCAGAGTAGAACCGCTGCTCCTCTGCATCCAGAGGAGTCAGATGAGGTGGCTCGGGCATCTGGTTAGGATGCCTCCTGGACGCCTCCCTGGTGAGGTGTTCCGGGCCCGTCCCACTGGGAGGAGGCCCCGGGGAAGACCCAGGACACGTTGGAGAGACTATGTTTCTCGGCTGGCCTGGGAACGCCTCGGGGTCCCCCCAGAAGAGCTGGAGGAAGTGGCCGGGGACAGGGACGTCTGGGTCTCTCTGCTCAAGCTGCTGCCCCCGCGACCCGATCCCCGGAGCAGCGGAAGATAATGGATGAATGGATGGATGGATGGATGGATATTTCAAACGTTATCTGAAGCTTTTAACAGAGATATCCAACCCAGTGCTGAAATGGCCATATTTGGAGTCCCAGAGGAGAGTATACCAATGACAAATAAAATTAAAAATGTGCTTGCTTTTTCAACTCTCCTTGCCCGGAGAAGAATCCTACTTGAGTGGAAATCAGCACATCCACCCAAAGCCTCCTCCTGGTTGAAAGACCTGACTCTATTCCTTAAATTAGAAAAAATAAAATATTGCCTTAGAGGATCGACCCAAAAATTCCATGAAACTTGGGCCTCACTTTTATCTTATTTTGAAAAGCTTGAAGCCCTCCCACATGACTGAAAAGTAAACGGGAATGAAGACTCAGAGACCTCAGAAGACCTGTGTAGTGACAATTAAATAAAGCAAATAGCCTACTGGTACTATCCTGAATATCCACTTTTTCTTTCTTTCTTTCTTTTTATATTTTTTATTATTATTATTTTATTTATTTATTTATTTTTATTTTGTATCATTATTGTCTTTATTATTTTAATCTTGTATATTTTCATGTCTGTAACTTTTTTCTAGTGTAACACTTGGGGTGTACTTTTCAGTCACTATGTTTATTTTTATTATTCAGCTTTTTTTGTATTGACAGCATGGTGGGGTTGGGGGAAAAAAGAAAAAAAATGATAAAAATATGTATGTTGAATAACTTTGATCAATGCTCATTCTCTCAAATAAAAAAAAGTTTAAAAAAAAAAGTATTGGAACAGCAAGGCAAATTCCCTTGTTTTTGTTGTTCACTGAAGACATTTGGGTTTAAGATCAAAAGATGAGTATGAGACAAGAGTTCAGAATGTCAGCTTTTATTTCCTGGTATTTACATCTAGATGCGTTAAACAACTTAGGATATATCACCATTTGTATTACACCACAGCATTTTTTAGGTGAGCAAAAGTAAAGGAACAAATAATCTTAAAGTAAATAACATTTAATATTTGGTGGCATAACCCTTGATTGCAATAACTGCCTCAAGCCTGCGACCCATCGACATCACCAAACTGTTGCATTCTTCATTTGTGATGCTATTCCAGGCTTTTACCGCAGCTTCTTTCAGTTCTTGTTTGTTTCGGGGGGTTTCCCCCTTCAGTCTCCTCTTCAGGAGGTGAAATGCATGCTCTATCGGGTTAAGGTCAGGTGATTGACTTGGCCAGTCTAAAACCTTCCACTTTTTCCCCCTGATGAAGTCCTTTGTTTTATTGGCAGTGTGCTTTGGGTCATTGTCCTGCTGCATGATAAAATTCCTCCCGATTAGTTTGGATGCATTTCTCTGTAAATTGGCAGACAAAATGTTTCTGTACACTTCGGAATTCATTCTGCTGCTACCATCATCAGTTACATCATCAATAAATATTAATGAGCCCGTTCCAGAAGCGGCCATGCATGCCCAAGCCATGACATTACCTCCACCATGCTTCACAGATGAGCTTGTATGCTTCGGATCATAAGCAGTTCCTTTCTTTCTCCACACTTTGGCCTTTCCATCACTTTGGTAGAGATTAATCTTGGTCTCATCAGTCCATAAGATTGTGATCCAGAACTTTTGCGGCTCATCTCTGTACTTCTTTGCAAATTTCAATCTGGCCTTCTGATTCTTACTGCTGATGAGTGGTTTGCATCTTGTGGTATGGCCTCTCTATTTCTGCTCTCGGAGTCTTCTTCGAACAGTGGATTGTGATACCTTCACCCCTGCACTGTGGAGGTCGTTGGTGATGTCACTTACTGATGTTTTGGGGTTTTTCTTTACAGCTCTCACAATATTTCTGTCATCAACTTCTGCTGTTTTCCTTGGCCGACCTGTTCGACGTCTGTTGCTCAGTACACCAGTAGTTTCTTTCTTTTTCAGGACATTCCAAATTGTTGTGCTTGCTATGCCCAATGTTTGTCCAATGGCTCTGATTGATTTTCCTTCTTTTCTCAGCTTCAAAATGGCTTGCTTTTCTCCCATAGACAACTCTCTGGTCTTCATGTTGGTTTATCCTCTTTAACAAGAAATTCAGTCTTTATAGGTTTAAACATGCAGAGCTATTTAATGTTTGAACAATCAACCTTAAAGGCAACACCTGGTCAACAAGAAACACCTGTCAGTCACATGTTCCAATAGTTTTGCTCACTTGAAAAATGTGTGGGTTCAAACAAAGGGTGGTATGTCCTGAGTTGTTTAAAGGCTATAGCATGGTCGCCGCGTCTGCTAGCACGAGCGGTGTTGATGACGTCACGATTTCGTGCCCGCCATATATAGTGGCGCAAGTCGATGCGCCAGTAGTTGCAATTTTCTCCGTCACAGAGGTGGCGCTGCTACGTTAAGGTTACCGCTACTCTACAACCACGAAAGTGGATAAGAAAACAATGCCGCTATCAAGAGCAAGAATACTGTAATTAATGATACTTCTGCAGTATCTGGATCATTTTAATTTTTTAATTCAGTTAATAGAGGTGAAGGTTTGAAGCCCCCGGCATTAACAGAGTCTCTGCCCTCTTCTTTGCCTTCACGTATCTGTCCTGTAGCTTCTTCCACACATTCTTACAGAACTCTCCCTCTTTCCCCAAAGTTCTGCCAATCTCTGTGCACCAGTTTTGGGAGTTTACGTGCTCCCTGTGCTGTTTCACTGCAGTTTCGTACAGCTGTCTGTACAAACACACCTCCTGACTGAGCCTGGTCTCACATTGGTCCATCCGGTTTTTCGTTGGTGGCGCCGCCAAGTTACAAAAATCGACTGGTGCACGACAACACGCTGCGCCGTCTTTTCAAGGGAAGCGCCAGGCCTGAAACGTCATTTTGACGTCACGGTCCGCCACCGCCGTGACAGACGCGGCAACCATGCTAGCGCCTTAACACATCTAGATGTAAATACCAGGAAATAAAAGCTGACATTCTGAACTCTTGTCTCATACTCATCCTTTGGTCTTAAACCCAAATATCTTCAGTGAACAACAAAAACAAGGGAATTTGCCTTTTATACAGACTGTATATGTCTCTGTCTAATGGTCTTCTATCCTAGAATTGGTGTATAAACATTTATCTATAAAGAGTGATTGTTAATTGTGACAATATGTTTTCTGTGGTTTAGACAATATGTTGTTGGACGACGGAATGTCAGACAGGGGAGGAGGCTCAAGAATGAAATCAAACAACTAAAGGCCTCTTTGCTGAGGGAAAAGAGAAAAAAAGAAAAGTACAAAAAGAGGTGCCAGCGTTTGGGAGGGGAAAAAAAAATCCCCACGTTCTACATTGAATGCACTGCTGCGTCATCAAGTAGTGAACAACACAATTAGGAAAAGATTATTACTGCATGAATCAATAATTGAGGGAATCAGAAATAAATACAAAAACACCAAAAAGGAACGAGAGAGGCAAATGATTGCAAAAACAACAATAGGAAAAATTATAAAGAAATACAGGCTACAGAGGGCTGCACAGACAACTCTGGGCTTTTCAAAAAAGCGTGGTCAAAGACAATGTAGCAGTCACAGTGCCGTGTGGATTAAGAGTTCTTCAAACTCTGACGAAACCAACATTCCTGTGGGGGATGTTTACGTTTCTGGATAAAAAAACAGATCTCCATTTTCTTTCCACAAAGGAAAAAGAGACAGAAACTGCCTAATTTACAACAACCTTCGGCCTTTTGAAAGCCTGTGGGAGTGGAACTCCAACAGACGCTTGCCATAAAATTGGGATAAACTAAAATGTACAAAGGATCTTTCTGTTGGAAAAGTGGGAGACCTCAATATGTTATCTTGACCATAAATCGAAGTTGACACTTTAACACCCTTTTCCACCAGAGAACCGACCAGATGGCTACACACGAACTGAGAAGACTTCACTAAGACTCACCTTTAATCGAATCTTAAACTATATTAAATGTGTTTGATAACCGTATACAATTTCTTTCAGGTTTCCAGCTAGATCACAAGACGCATATAGAGATAATTTGTACGATTCTGGCTTAAATATTGACTGAGAAATAATCTTGTTGGGAAAAGACAAACTCGCCGATGGAACAACATTGCCCCCTAGTGGTCTGTAGTGTTGAACATTTAAATCCCCACAGACCCAGTCAACCGGACAAGATATATGCAACAATTTAACTTTTAACGATGTCCCTTCAGTATCTATTTGGTATTTGTTTGGTATCCCCATTGTTAACACAGAAAATTAACATTGTGTGGTTCGCTATTCATATGTCACGACTTTATAGATATCCATCTGAATTTTGAAACTCATAATCGTCTGTATTATGTTGTGTGTTATTTTGATGTCTTTATATTGCAAGTCTATGTTATATCTTTAATCTGCATATCTTAACAAGTTGTGGTGTTTTCAGAATCACCGAGACAAATGTTCTATGAGACGGAGTAATGGAGAAATAAGAGTTTCTTTGTTATCCAGAAATCCCCACTTAAAAGCTGAGTAGATCGTCTTACACAGAGACACCCAGGCAGACGTTCACCACAGTTCAGGCATATCATTGGCTGAAAGAGTAGTGTAAGCTTACGTCATGCCCCGCCTCCGAGTCAAACCACAGACCCGCGAATCCAAACTCAGAAGAGAGAAGAAAAGAGAAGATTGAACAATGGAGAATTGATCAGATCAGTTGCTCAGAGAGATTTGAAGAGAGCGGACAGATGAGAGGATGAGCCGTGCAGAAGACGAAAAAAGGGAGGAAGGAGATGGCAGAAGTACCCAAGGAAAGACGAGGAAGAAAGACGAGGAAGAAAGAAAGTCTGAAATCTGAAGATGCACGTTTTCCGTGTTTTTGTTCGTCCATCGTCATCCATGTCCTTTTTATGTCGCACGCTCTAACCTCTGCTGTTACACGCCATCATCACCTTTTCCTACCAAGAAGCCAACTCCAGCAACCTTAAGTTCACTTCATCAGAGAAGCAACGGACCCACTGACACTCGGAGGATTTGATCATCTAACCACAGCCCTCGGCACCATCGTTCCCGTTTCCCGGTGAAAAGAAGCAACTGAGAAGTCCGCTAAAGTCAGCCACCACAACCAGGAAGGCCCAGAGAGCGGAAGAGAAATCCCCTCGGACCCCGCGTGGCCGCTGCCGTGTTCCGAGCTGACTAAGCAGAACTTCAGCACAGTAAGACCGACCCGTTTTCACCTTAAAGTGGGTTTGATGGATGTCTCGAGGCTTTCACAGAATGATAAATTAATCCAAAATGTCAGTATTTAGCGTCAAATAGTCAGCCAACCTAAACTATTTGAATACATCCAGTATCTCTCCATTCCCATATTTTATTTTCCATTCACTAAGTGTTTTATATAATCACCCATATTCAATGCATCTACTGTTTGTTTAAGGTTCATGTCTTTGGTCATATCATTTTAATAAATAGTTCATATATCTATATATATGTTATAATCACAGATTGTGTCATATGCTTTCTTTACGTAATGTCTGTCCAACCAAACGAGAACTTTCACGAAAGTAGCGAGATATGAGACTGATTATTAATTGATTATTAAATTGATTATTAATTTAACATACCAGGATCGTAAGATTTTTACAGTTTTCCTCCCTGACTGTAACTTAAAACAAGTTAAAACAAAGGAAGGTGGTGCCCTAAATTGGAGGTTTAAGGTATTGAGACAGTGAGAACGTCTTATAAATCCTTATATTTGATGCATATATAAATGCCCAATAACGCTACAACAAGATGGAGTGCTCATGACTTTTGAAAGAAAGGAAAGCAACAGATTACCTGGTGATTGCAAGCAGAAAGTAAAGGCCTTCTTCTTAAGAGACGACGTCAGTCGGATGACCACAGGACGGAAGCAAACTGTAACTAAAAAGAAAATAAAAAAACAGAAGCGCTTGCTAACCGACACAATGAAAACTCTGCACCAGAGGTTCCTTTCAGAAACTGAGCATCAGGTCTCCTACTCTTGTTTCTGCACCTTGAGACCATTTTGGGTTGTGGTGCCCACAGAGGCTGACCGTGAAACCTGTCAGTGCAGGACACATGAAAACTTGCAGTTCATCGCCAACACTCTGCACATTCAAGGTCTGTTAGCAACAAAACACATTGAGGAGATGGTAGATGCAACAATGTGTAATCCTGCATCCAAACTCTGTGCATATGGTGAGTGTAAAGACTGCGTCAGCTCAACACCCACACTCCTGAGACCTCCTACCAACACAGAGATAGCCCTGACCCAGTGGTCTCTGGAAGAGAATACCAAATTAAATGATGGGGAGGTGTCTGGGGAAAAGGTCAACCATTACTGTGAAGACAACTGTGATGACAACAGAGGATGCACTTGCAGAGGAATTTCATGACAGGCTTCTGAGATTTAGGCGGCACATCTTTAATATCCGATGGCAGTACGGAGCCTACAGAAAACTGCGAGACAATCTAAGAGACAATGAATGTCTGCTGCATGTAGATATCAGTGAGAACTACTCCTGTAAGTATTCTCAAGAAATTCAAGCAGTACATTTCGGAGGGTCACACCAGCAAGCAACCCTACATACTGGAGTACTGTACACTGCAGCTGAACAGTCACCAGTAACCTTCTGCTCCATCTCACCTTCCAGGCGGCATGATACCCCTGCTTTATGGGCCCACCTTGACCCTGTGTTAGACATGGTGAGGGAAAGATACCCTCTTATCAATCACCTCCATGTCTTCAGCAATGGTCCAGCTACACAATATAAACAAAAGGGCAACTTTTACCTCCTCTCAAAAGAGCCATTCAAAAAAGGGTTCAAAGACATCAGTTGGAACTTCTTTGAAGCCAGCCACGGAAAAGGGGCTCCAGATGGTGTTGGGGGTACCCTTAAAAGATCAGCTGACACAATTGTCCGCCATGGGGGAGATATCCCCAACGCAGAAGCCATGTTCCACAAGTTGAGGAACATGGGCACTTCAGTAGAATTTTTTTTCGTGGGCCAAGAAGATGTTGAGAGGAAAGTGAAAGAAATGATGGATGCACCAACGCTTGTGCCTGTGAAAGGAACCATGAAAATCCATAAAGTCCTCAGTTCCTCTCCAGGAACAATTAAATACCGTGACATAACTTGCCTTTGCCAGGCAGACAAAGGTGTACTGGACTGTGCATGCTATGGCCTGAAGGAGGTGAGCCTGGGACAAGAGGCAAGCCCGCATTGCACTGAAGGACCCTCACAGCCTGAGAACATCACAAAAGCCAACATTGGTCAGTGGTGCATTATCAGCTATGATGGTGAGCCCTACCCAGGAATCATCTTAGAGGTTGACGATGATGTCAAAGTGAAATGGGACCAACAAGTTCTACTGGCCAAGTCCAAGAGAGGACATTACATGGTACAGGGATGACCAGGTTGTGTGTCTAATGAAAGAGCCACAACCTCTGAATAAGAGGTCAGTTCAGCTGGAGAAGATGGTGTGGGATTTTGTTGGAAAACACTTGGGTTGCTGGTCTGTTCCATAACTGTCTCCATCTGTGTCTGTCTGTCTTGTTGTTGCATAGTTGAGAGGTGCAAGTGATTTTGGGTGTACAATGAATTTGTTTGTTTAATGTGGACATGCACCTACCTGTGTTTGTTGAGAGGTGCTAAATGTTTCTTGAATGTTGTTCACTGGTGTGATGTCCACCCTGTTACTTCCTGCCCACCCGGTTTCTCCTCTGTCCACCCTGTTACCTGTGTGTGTTTTTTATGTTAATTAAATCAAATCAGTAATTTTAAAGCTTGTCTCTGTGGTTATTTTAAGGGAATGAATCAGCAAAATAAAGTTAGTTGAAAATGGGGCCAAATTCCATTTATTTTCCTTTTAAATCTAAAAGAAATGTGTTGAAATTACACTGTGCCTTAAAACTTAGAACATGGCCTTTTTCAATATAATGCTTTTTTATACATACTTTCTGAAAATATTCTTGCAGGGTGAAATAAGGGACATTGTAGCTCTTAGAAAATGTAAATATTGTTAAAACTGTGCATTCAAAACAGTTATCAATAGAAATGAGAATGTCCCGTAACAGGGTGGACATTTGGCCTACGCCATGTGTGAAGAATTTGGTAAAACAATATTACAGTATAATATCCTTAGCTGGACCAATACATTTTTCTTATAGTTTGACAATCCCTCTTTCAGATGAAATGTTAAAAACATCAAATATTTTGTATTTTTTGATAAAAAGTTAGCATGCTGAAATGGCACCGAATAGTAAGAATGACCCGGTCCCCTAATACTGTATCTGAGTTTTTTTCCCCCAAATTCTGCCTTGGTGCAGAATTACAGCCAGTCCCAAAAATGAGCTTTCCTTAAGATCCTCAGAATGAGCTGTTTAGTGGGGGTGTGGCCTTACTTACGCCCGTGGTACCTTGCGCAAATGTTTTGTGAATCGCTATGGCACGTAGATGGCACGGCAGCCCTATGCTGTAAAACTAGCGAAACCTGTTGATATGAGCTTACTTTGACAATATGACGAACTAGTTAGTGAACAACTCTCCTAACACAGTCAAACATCAAGCAAGCGCTACACAAGACACAGCAAAAAAGGCGTGCGTGAAGGGGAAAGCAGGAGTGAGGATTTTGACATTCTCAGCTGATTTGCCTGGTTTGCAAAGATGCACATAGCACGAGTCATTTCCATCAGGGGAAAGGCAGATATTGTGTGCGCCATAACACCAACAGCAGGACGGCTATCAAAACAACAAATAAGTACACAACACTCGCGTTACAGTAAACGAGGTTCCACTCGCATACCTCATGCTATTTACTGTTACATTAGCGACAGTGACCGAGCTATTAGCTGCAGAGCTAACGACACAGACAGACTGAACGTTTTGACTCTGGAACCACGTCATAAGCGGCGCCCACGTCATAAGCGGCGGCTTTCCCGATCAGGCCATCTGCATGGTCACATTTCCAAAGGCGGAGAATAATTTCCAGTGCATGGTTTAGGTCTATCGTCATTTTTAGCCACTGGGGGACCGCAGGCAGGCTAGAGGAACTCATATTAATGTTAGACAACCTTAAAAAGTGAAAATTTCATGCCATAGGAACTTTAAGTCAAAAGTTAATATTTGTTTTGTTTCCTTCCATTGAAGCAGCAATCAAATGACACTTGGATGATTTAATCTATCTATCAGACATGTTCAGGTAACTCATCTTCCTGTTATGAAGCTTTTTCTCAAAATCATAGCAGAAAATTCAAAACAATTTGGCTTTTTTGTAGTTGGAAACATGAAAGTTGAAAGAAGTTAAAGTGTCAGATCTTATTTAAAGTAAAGATGGGCGCCGCTGCAGCACAGCTCATTCACTCCAGTAAGGACGTACATCGTACTCAAAGTCGTTGTCCACGCCGTCAAAATCTGATAAATATTCGGCCATGTTGCACAAAACTAGCAGCAGCAAACTCCATGTGAAGCTAGCCGACTGTCACAGAGCACGGAGTGAATGAGCTGTGCTGCAGTGGCGATGAAGTCATCCCACGCGTGTGTAGAAAGCGATGGCCCCCAATAACAACAACACGGCAGCTCTGAGCTAACGGTGCAATAGTATGTGTTCATTCATTTATTCGTCTTAAAGTATTGGTGAAATAAAGACAGATGTACTGTCTCTGCCCTGTTCTCTCCTGTTATATGGATATACACGGATCTCGAGTGATCTAAATATCTTCCGAAGGACGCCGACTTTCACCAAACTGTTATCAGTGAGTAGATGAGCGTATTTTATGCCAGAAATAAGGTCCAGGTTTAAAAAAAAAAAAAACAACTTCTAATTTAAGGCTTAGTTGAAGCTATCAAGAAAAACCTCATTCCATCTGTTTAATTACAGTGCTGATTAGCAGATAATTTTTGCATTACTAATACCTGCCCCTCCTTTTTATACAGGCAACCCAGAGGCAAAGCTCTAATAGAGAATCACCAACTAAATACAGAACTGGATCTGTCTTCACATCTTAAGAAATACACTGACCCACTAGTGATGAAAAGAGTAATAGGTATTCTTAACACATTGACTCCCAAGTCACGTAAAACTACGTTTTTACTGCCCATGCGTTGGCTCCCACATGGTAAAAATACGTTTTTACGGTTTTTTTATGGATTCTGAATCTATACATTCTAATGCACATCTAATCCACCTAATGCACGACGCAAATCCTCTGACCCGGATATGTAAGTATCTAAAGTGCGACAGGCTGAAAGAGCGCACGTTTCACAAAAGCCCCGATATCTCAGTTTGTTGTTGATTTTGGTGGATACCCGCCTTGGTTTAGCTAAGGATAGCTCGCTAATGGCGGCACCTAGAGACACGCAGTTTTGACCCACAAAGAGTTTAAAGTCTCAGCTTTCAAACGAGCCATAACATGTTTCAGTGGCCCTGTTTTGTTACAATCGGTAAATCTTTTATTTTGAAACAGGAAATGCAGTTTCAAATGAATGAATTTCAGGTGACTCATTTCCTTGCTTATAAACAGGAAGTGAGGAGAAGCATGCTGCAGAGTTGCTGTATTTGTTAGTTTTTTCTACCATGTTGAATCTGCCTGCATCTTATGCTCTTTGATGGCATCGTTGGTATGTATCAAGTAGTTTTATTGTTATTAATGATTGCAGATTCACAGATTATTTTTGTGTCAATGTTTTTGAGAAGTTTGTGCAGAAAGTCTATTGAGTCATTATAGTTACTGTTACTGTTGTTAAGATTCATGTAAGGGAAGAAATGTGAATAAATAGTTGATTATACTTTAAAATTTTATTAAAAATACAATGGTTTTGCAAGTAAAAAAGGTAATAAATACATGAAAGGTAGCAGTTAAAAACAAGCACTTTAGTTGATTTAAGAATCAGTATATTTACATGGTGTGTGTAAGTATAAAAACGAAGCAATTTTATTTGTATTCATTTTTTCTTTGTGTGTTTTAGTTTTACTCTTTCTTACGTCATTAAACCTGTGGACAAGGGACAACTGTCTCCAGAGTCGTGATGTTGGGAAGGAGTTTGTCTAACTGCCAAGGTGTATCACAGCACATATACTGAGGGCAGCATAGGTCCTATCACATAATATGCTGTGACTGTACAAAAAACGTCAAAAAAATGGTTTAGAACGCTGGGATTCTACGACATAATTCTGTAAAAACCGCCGGTATTCAATGTGTTAATAGGTACAGGTGCAGTATATAAAGTGTATTTCTATTTTTTTCTTATTATTTTGTTTTTTCACTCAGTGGCATATCCTAACTTAGCATCCAATGAAATACGATGTAAGTAATTGAAACTTTCTGCAAAGTTGATGAAGAAAGATGAGTGGCGCCTGATCAGGATAGTAGAAGAATGTTCCAAAAGACTGACAATGCTATACATCATCGATATAAGAGAATGATTTAACAACAAAGACTGTTCAATCAGAAGCTTCTTCAGTTGGCTATAGCCATAACTCTGCACAATGAATTTTTAAAATTTTATTTTTACATTTAGTAATGACTCATAACTGTTTTTGAAACTTTATGTACCCCCCTCTCGCCCAATGACCGCTGGGATAGGCTCCAGCCCCCCGACCGACGGATTCAGTGGGTATGGAGAATGGATGGATGGGATTGATAAAGTATTTTTCAATTAAATTAATATATATATGTGGAAAAAATGCAATTCCACACACAAAATGTTTAGTTAATTATTAGTTATTGCATATTTGCATACTCATGCATTCAGTATCCATCCATCCATCCATCCATTATCTTCCGCTTGTCCGGGGATCGGGTCGCGGGGGCAGCAGCTTGAGCAGAGAAACCCAGACGTCCCTGTCCCCTGCCACTTCCTCCAGCTCTTCTGGGGGGACCCGAGGCGTTCCCAGGCCAGCCGAGAAACATAGTCTCTCCAACGTGTCCTGGGTCTTCCCCGGGGTCTCTTCCCAGTGGGACAGGCCCGGAACACCACACCGGGGAGGCGTCCAGGAGGCATCCTAACCAGATGCCCAAGCCACCTCATCTGACTCCTCTGGATGCGGAGGAGCAGCGGTTCTACTCCGAGCCCCTCCCGGATGACCGAGCTTCTCACCCTATCTCTAAGGGAGAGCCCAGACACCCTGCGGAGGAAACTCATTTCCATCGCTTGTATTCGCGATCTCGTTCTTTCGTTCACTACCCACAGCTCGTGACCATAGGTGAGGATAGGAACATAGATTGACCGGTAAATGGAGAGCTTCGCCTTCTGGCTCAGCTCCTTCTTCACCACGACGGGCCGGTGCAGAGCCCGCATCACTGCAGACGCCATACCGATCCGTCTGTCAATCTCCTGCTCCATTCGTCCCTCACTCGTGAACAAGACCCCGAGATACTTGAACTCCTCCACTTGGGGAAGGATCTCATTCCCGACCCGGAGAGAGCATTCCACCCTTTTACGGCCGAGGACCATGGTCTCAGATTTGGAGGTGCTGATTCTCCAGTGAGAGCTGAAGGTCACGGCCCGACGACGCCAACAGAACCACATCGTCCGCAAAAAGCAGAGACCCGATTCTGAGGTCGCATAACCGGACCCCCTCAACGCCCTGGCTGCGCCTAGAAATTCTGTCCATAAAAATTATGAACAGAATCGGTGACAAAGGGCAGCCCTGACGGAGTCCAACCCTCACCGGAAACATGTCCAACTTACTGCCGGCAATGCGGACCAAACTCTGACACCGGTCATACAGAGACCGAACAGCCCATATCAAGGAGTCCGGCACTCCATACTCCCGGAGCACCCCCCACAAGAGTCCCCGAGGGACACGGTCGAACGCCTTCTCCAAGTCCACAAAACACATGTAGACCGGTTGGGCGAACTCCCATGCTCCCTCAAGGATCCTGCGGAGGGTATAGAGCTGGTCCACTGTCCACGGCCAGGACGAAAACCACACTGCACCTCCTGAATCCGAGATTCGTCTATCCGGCGGATCCTCCTCTCCAGTACCCGCGAAAAGACCTTACCAGGGAGGCTGAGGAGTGTGATCCCCCTATAGTTGGAACACACCCTCCGGTCCCCCTTTTTAAAGAGGGGGACCACCACCCCGATCTGCCAGTCCAGAGGCACTGCCCCCGATGTCCACGCGATGCTGCAGAGGCGTGTCAACCAAGACAGCCCCACAACATCCAGAGCCTTGAGGAACTCAGGACGGACCTCATCCACCCCCGAGCCTTGCCACCGAGGAGTTTTTTGACCACTTCGGCAACCTCAGCCCCAGAAATGGGAGGCCCCACGTCCGAGCTCCCCAACTCTGCTTCCTCATCGGAAGACGTGTCGGTAGGATTGAGGAGGCCCTCGAAGTACTCCCCCCACCGACTCACGACGTCCCTAGTTGAAGTCAGCAGAGCCCCGCCCTCACCATACACGGTGTTGACGGTGCACCGCTTTCCCCCCCTGAGCCGCCGGATGGTGGACCAGAATCTCCTCGAGGCCGCCCGGAAGTCGTTCTCCATGGCCTCCCCGAACTCCTCCCAAGCCCGAGTTTTTGCCTCAGCAACCACCGAGGCTGCGTTCCGCTTGGCCTGTCGGTCTACCGGGGTGAACCCCAATGTACAGGCGCACAGACGGGGGGCAATAAGTATGCCCACACCTGCTCTACGCCTCTCACCGCGGGCAACTCCAGGGTGGAAGAGAGTCCAACCCCTCTCGAGGAGGCTGGTTCCGGAGCCCAAGCCATGCGTCGAGGTGAGTCCGACTATATCTAGCCGGAACCGCTCAGCCTCGCGCACCAGCTCAGGCTCCTTCCCCAGCAGAGAGGTGACGTTCCACGTCCCAAGAGCCAGCTTCAGTAGCCGAGGATCAGACCGCCAAGGTCCCTGCCTTCGGCTGCCGCCCAGCTCACACTGTACCCGACCCCCATGGCCCCTCCCACGGGCGGTGAGCCCGTCAGAAGAGGGACCCGTGTAATTTCTTCGGGCTGTGCCCGACCGAGCCCCACGGGCACAGACCCGGCCACCAGGCGCTCGCCGGCAGGCCCCACCCCTGGGCCTGGCTCCAGGGGGAGGCCCCGGTGACCCGCATCCGTGCAAGGGAACACAGTGTCCATTTTTCTTCATCATCATAGGGGTTTTATGAGCTGTTCTTTGTCTGGTCCTTCATCTAGGATCTGTTTGCCATGGGTGACACTACCAGGGGCTTAAAGCCCCAGACAACATAGCTCCCAGACTCATTGGGGCACGCAAACCCCCCACCACGGTAAGGTGACAGCTCATGGGGAGGATGATATGCATTCAGTAATGATATCTAATTTTTAAAAAATTGAGCTCTATCCTGTTACCTTGTGCACCTCAGTTGTGTGATCTTCTCAGTACACTGAATAGTCATTCATAGCTGCAGTTGTAAAGTAGGATTGTCAGAGAGATATCAGTTTTTCTGTCCACTTTCTCACTCTGACTTTTTTTTGCCAACAATATTTTTATTGTATTTATGCCCACAAGAAGCCTCTTCTACAACTATAAGTCACGATTTTCCATCATTCTCATGGCTGTAGTGAATGCTAATTACCAGTTCATCTACGCGTCCGCAGGGACACAGGGAAGGGTGTCAGACGCAGGAGTGTTTGCGCATTCGGACCTGAGGGAGGTGATGGATAAAGGCACCCTGAACTTCCCCCCTGTGGAAACCGTGCCAGGTACTGACGCTGTGATGCCGTATGTGCTGGTTGGTGATGATGCTTATCCTCTCCGCCCTGACTTCATGAAGCCATTCCCATTCAGAAACCTCAACACCAACCAACGTACCTACAATTACCGCCTGTCCAGAGCACGACGTGTGGTAGAAAATGCATTTGGAATTCTGGCAAACCGCTTCAGAGTATTCAGAACCACCATCTGCCTGGAACCTGACAAGGTTGTGAAGATTGTCTTTGCCTGCCTGTGTCTTCACAATTTCCTGCGGCAACGCAGATCAGATGCCTATGTACCACCTGGGTATGTATGTGATGAGGGGCGCTGGCCCTGGCCCTTTAAATCTTAGGTAGGTCTCGCAATAGCTTGTCACGTGACATGACGGTCTCCGGTAGCTCCATCACATCTATTGTTCTCTCAAAACCACATTGACGCGGCAAACGCTGAGAGAAGCACTTGTACACTTTAGCTGCGCCGGCGGTGAGGAAATCCTACTTCAGTTACACGGGTACCGTCGCAGGTTTCCATCGATTATTAAGTAAGTAGGCTGCCGTATCTTTGCTGCTATTTATTATTAGTGTATTGCACCAATGCGCTGATGTTTCCGACGCTGTCTGTCCCACAGTTTGGGGATACTGTGAAAACAGACGAGAACCACGCGTTAGAGCAACGTTTGCACAAGTTAAAGTAGGTAGTCTTCTGTATTTTACTGTTTGCCTTTTATCTTTCGCACATGCACTCACGGCTACAATGTTATTTTCCCGCAGTCAGTGTAGTGGAGAACAAAGGAGAACGTCACATTAGACCAGCGGTTCTGAGGGACTGAACTTTGCAGAGGTAATTTATGTAACATGTTTTCTTTTCTAAGAGCCTGTTTTGCACACATTGATTGCGACTGTGAAGGTAACCTAAACAAGATGTTTTAAAGTTGTATGTGTATGTTTGGCCGTAGCGCCAGTGTGTGTATCTTATTGAAATAGTAATGTTGTCTTATTGCTGCTACTAGGTTGCCATTTCCTTACGCTGACCCGGATGGAAAGCAAAGGCAAACTGCACGTAAACAAGGTAGTTAGGTTACATACACATCGTGGTATATTTCATTTTAACTTACTATGTAGAAGTGTGAGACTAATGATTTTATTCTTTTCTCTTGTGGTGTTTTATAGACGGTTAATGCAACCACTGTTTTTAATATACTATTTTTAGGTTAATTTCCCAAGAACCTAGAACGTGAACACCAGGCTCGCTAGTCTGTCGTACTTGTGAAACCACCTCCTTTCTAACCTTGTGTTTATGTTTATCTTTTCTTTATTTCTGTTTTTGTTATATTTATTTTGGTCAGTGCTGTGGCTGGGTAGCTTGGGGAAGTAGGTTTAGTAGTTGCACCCCTCAGGTGTGCTGTGTACTTGCTTGCTGTGTGAATAGCCCGAGTTGGCTCTTGTTGTGTAGTGTACAGCCCTTGAGTTGGCTACTACTAGTGTGTAGTGTACGGCCTTTGATGTGCCCCCTATTGGTGTGCAGTAAAATAGTATTTATTAGTGGGGTTAGGTGTACTACTGGGCATATTCCTCTGGGGGTCACAGCCACAGCCTGTGTTTCAACCATTAATACTTTTGGAAGCATGTTGTTTATTTTATTCATTTGATTAATTGTTAATAAAATACAGTAACTCTCCATTTCTCTCCTTTTTGAAACAACGATTTAATAAAACAAATTATATTTATTTTGCACATCAGTCTCCTCCCTTTTGTTAATTCTATCATTGAATATCCCTACCTGTGTAGTACCCTTGGTGGGGTTACATGTAGACACAGAAGATGCCAACCACAGGCTCATTGAAGGAGCATGGAGACGGGAGGGAGGTCTTCAGTCAGTTGCGATGGGCCGAACATGAAACCCTTCAGTGGAAGCAAAAATGCAGCGGGACCTCCTTTGGAGCTACTTTGTGACACCTGCAGGGAGTGTGTCTTGGCAAAAAAGCATGGTGTAGGAGATGAGACGCAACCAAACTGTCTGAGAAAAGTTACCTTAAAAGTCATTATTTTTGTTTTATTATAAAATGACAGTTCACTTCAGTATTTGAAGAAACATTACTCTTTGTTTATTGACCATGTATAAAAACTATGTACAGAAACATTAAACACATCCTTTCATTATTACAAAAATAAATTACCTCTGTGGGGAAAATAAACAAAATTATTTTCTTCATTAAAAATGATAAATAAATCCATAAATATTTCCAGTAACACAAAGAACAACATTGAGGTAGATGGTAACTCACATTTGTGACATATAAAGAACATGTAAACGTAGTGAAAGAACACAGGAAGGGTGTTATTGTTGGACTAGTCTGAGTTCAGCATTGACAAAAATGACATTGGCTGGGTTGTGGCCTGGGGGCTTTGGGGGGCTGACTGGACCTGATAGGGGTGCAGCATGGGGTATAAAGGTGGCCTAACCTGTGTACCTGGAAATTGTGCTTGGCTGCCATGCAGATTTCCAGGATAGCTGCCCTGCTCGCTGATCGCTGTCTCCTGAGCATCATAAATCAAGTTCATAATGTTCCTCCTTACCCTGAATTGTACAGCGGGATTGGTAAGGTTTCTTAACTCTGATGCTACTTGTTGGCCAAACCGTTCCTCTGAATCAGCATTGGAGCCAGATAGGGTTTTCTGGACCTGCTGAAGCACGGACAATTTGGCCATTTCAAGGTTGCGCTCATCAAATTTTGAGTTGGATTTCTGGACTCGAGGTCTTTTGCTAGACTGACCACTTGACACTTTGACTGGTGGACTGGGGTCTTCCGTGGGCTCAGATAGTGGACTACTGATGTTCGAAGTGACATATTCGACATCTGCTTCAATGTCAACTGTGATCTGGTCTTCCTCTCCCTCCTCTGTAATACTTGTGTCCTCCGACTCCGACCCAGGCTGAAGGAAACAGTGCAGAAAGCAGATAGGGACAGTGATTACACACAAGTTAAGATCTTAAGTGTTGTTTAGGTCAAATACCAATTTCTCATTGTATTATCACTAAACCTAGACAATGTGAGCAGGAGTAACTTAATTAAGACATAGCGCTGCCATGGAAAAATGATTATGATTGTCACATGATGAGGGGAGTGGTCTGCAGGTCACAGTACCACCCACGATCCAGAGAGATTTATTCCCCTGGCTTCCAATTTCCAAACCAGAACTGAAGAAGCCTTTTGGATGAAAGGTAAAACGTCTTCAACTCCAAAAAGAAGTCCAGTTGCCTTAACTAACTGAACACTTGAATACCATGACCTGGATGAATGAGAATCTTCACAGACATATTCTTAGCCTACTTATTTTTATTCTTTTTATTTGAAGCACTTTGGATCAACTATGTTGTGTGAAAGTGCTATATAAATAAACTTGACTTTATTTTAAACTTACTCTCAGAGTGGACTCTGTGGATCTGTGCGCGACATGGACCCTCAAAAAGTCCAAATGCTGCAGTATCCACTGCTGTTTGGGGGTCAGTGTTTTTTGCCCACTGCCACCGGGCTTGGGTTTGATCAATTTCCCAAACTGCGTCCGCAGTGATGCCACCCTCGTTTTTACCTCGTTCACTGCAAATGTAACATTAACATACTGTATGATGTATGTTTACTGCATGTACTGCTAACATTATTATCTGCTAATCATCTATACATTTTAGATGGTTCCATAAACTTAAAAGAAATTGAGTCACACACACACACACCACCAACAACAGTTGTTGATAACAGTTGTTATCAACTGTGCCTGCAATTGTTCAACAAGCCGAGCCTCCATTGCCGGCGTCCAGTTGACACGTTGTGCTGCCATGCTGTTCTGTTGTCTTCTTCTTCTTCTGTTGACAATTTTCTCTTCCGTATCTATGTTCGCGCATGCGTAGTGTGACAGGATGAGGTAAATCGGCTCGTGCAACTGCTTCAACTGTGCGAGAGCCTCACGAGGGGCGACCAGGATTTAAACAAGTTTGATTTTCATCCGATCGATCGGGAGGGCTTAATCGTTTGTCGTTACCCCATGTATACTACACGATGCGAGACGTACGATTGAGCCAAAACTCGGCCCAATCTCCAAAATAGTCGCACGAGTGAAAATCTTGTCGACATCGGGCCAAAAATCGCACAGTATATGCCCAGCTTAATGGAGGCAGAGGAGCTGGCCCTAAGCCAGAATATTGGAAGGCCAGTGGCTGAGGGAATCCCTGAGGGAGTCCACCCCCAAGACACAAGGGCCTTTATAAAATATAATAGGCCTATAGATATCTTTTTTAAGCCTATTCATACAAATATTTATTTGTCTTTTTTTTCTTTTGTCCCAACAAAATTCTGATGGTGCCGCTCAAAAAGATAATTGTCTGTAAATGCTAAAACATCTATCTACGGTCTGATAACCATCTCCTGACAAATATTTAATTCTCTGCGTAGTAATGCTGCACCTTCATCCACGGGATCGTTATCTAAAGTACATGTTGGTGAAAAAAGTCGCCTCCTACTGTGCCTAATGGACTTCTAGAAGTAGAAGAATTCTCTCTGCTGACTGAATGAATGAGGAAATCAAATGGCTGAAAGAGGGCAGAGACAGAGAGAAACTCCGGGTTCATTGAGTAAAACCTGGTCCCGACCAGGTTAGGTTCATAGAGTCTATTACTACGGTAACTGACCGAGAGGTTAAGTTACCTCTCTTTGTGAACCAGGCTAGAGTTACCCCTCTTTCTCGGGGTTCAGTTACCTCCCTTTGTGAAACGGAAAACTCAGAGTTTCCCTCATTTCAGGGTTAATAAACTCAGAGTTTTCACTTAACCTGCTTTGTGAAATGGACCTCAGGTCCAGCTAAAAGAAGTGTTTCTAAAAGAGGAGTGATTAGTCAAGTGGATGCTGGTGTACTAATCACTCACCTGGTGCTGCTCCCCTGAGCTCTCTCCTGCAGCTGATGCACCATGTCCCCTCCACAATTTGAATAACTGGTTTCCAGGAATATTATATTTTCTTCAAATGACATCAGAACTTTAGATTTCGGAGTATACAGGTCACCAATCTTCCACAGGCCTTTTGCAGCACAACTCTGAAATCCTGAGTCAGAACTCATCATCATTCCTCCATATTGGACTAAAAAAAAATGAAAACAAAAATTTAAATAGCAGTGTCATCTCCCAAATACTTTTTTACTTGATACCACACGTCGATCATATTTTTTAACCATAGGATTTTTTGTATGTTTTTTAAGATTTTTGGTCCTATCTGAATACAAATGAATTGGAAGAGGTAAGCACAATGTGTGGCTTTCCATGTCTCTCCATGAAGGGGCGTCTCCCTCCGCAAAATAGTACATTAATGTTCTTAACTGTACAGCCCAATAATACCACAGAAGATTTGGGCACACCCTCCTCTGTCATATGGCAGGTATGATAGATGCAGCCGGGGACAACTTATAAAAAGTCTTTTCAGGTCTGAAAACAAGTTGGATGGTGGTGGCAGGGGTAAGTTTTGAAACAAATACAAAAATGTATTATTTATTTTATCAATCAATGACAGTGGCATGGGTGTCCGCCTGTCTATTAATGTTGAGATATCACCTAGTACTGTTGAGTGTCGTGTGGTGGTGGGTTGGCAGGACACGGATGCGGACTCCAGAGGTGTAAGGCAAAGAACTGGGTTTTATTCACAAAACAAAGTTAAACCAAAGGCGCGGCTGAGCCGGACGACAAAAAAAAGCTTAACTGTGGGCCAAAATACATGAACATGACTATGACTAAAGAAAACAAAAGACTTGGCATGATATTGAAAAAAAACACTTATGGATACGTGGCGTCATGGGATGAGGGGTGAAAATCAGGGAAAAGGGATTTCACACCATGACAGGGGAGCCGGAGAACTAAATAGTGAACTGGGTGATTGTGAATGAGTGCAGCTGGGGACAATGAAAACAGGTGACGTGAGTGACAACTAATGACTGGGTCTGTGTTCAAAACCGCATACTTCTCCTACTACTCATACTAACTTTAACATTTTTAAGTTCCCGGATGCATACTAGATTAGCCGAAATGTTGAGTATGCATCATGAGGTTACTTGTCCCGAATTCGTGGGAACAAAATTGTAAATAGCCGGTATTTTGTCAGATTTTTAACACGTTGGGGATCTAAACTACTACTTTCTCGCCTTAAAATGTTTCAAATGTTGCTAAAGTTATATATTTACAGAGTTTATAGCCCGAGCCGAAATCAGCTTCAGGCCGGCTGATTTCGGCTCGGGCAGGAGCGAAGTGCACTGTGTGTAAACGCTCTGCATACTGTCTGATCGATGAGTATGCCGTTTGCAAGTATGTAGTATGTAGTAGGCGGCTTCGAACACAGCCATGAATGGGAAGTGAGGGGAAAAGCAATGGCAAAACATGAACTCAAAAACCAAGACATAAAACAACCTAAAACATGATAAAACATAAAACTAAAAACATTGGGAAAAACCCCATGGACGTGACATTGAGTAGTCAATGGTCACCAAATTTTCAAGATGCGTGTAGCACCTTTCTAGCGGTATAGCTATAATGAGAGGTGGCTAACCTGAGCTCTTTTAAACTGTAAATAACTAAGGGTTTCTCTAATAAACAGCTTAACTCACCTTAAACAATTTTAAACCATGAATTATTACACCCACTCTTTTTAAACACTTTTTTAACCTTTTAAACTATCAAGCGTCAGATCACCATCAATATGTATCAAATTCACTTAAATCACGAACACTCAATAAACACAAAATATGAAACATTTACAAATGAAATTAATTCTTTACATGTTTCTTTTCCCTTGTCAAATGCATTCAAAATATCAGTCAAACTCAAAAGATCACTTAAGGACCCAGATAACCTAAAGCCGGCAGTATACTGTAATAAAATAATACTCAGTTCAGTACGTTGCAGGCTTGAACGCTGTTCGGGTACGTTGAAGCCAAAAATGTCACGGCTGTTTCACCTCAAGGGCCAAATAAAGAAACAGTACCTTTACTGATGTCACTGCTCGCACACACAGTCAAAGGCAGCAGGAGGGGAGGAAAGGGGAAGATTCACAGATGCCGACAACACTGGAACAGTCCCCTCAAGGCCTCGGTATGCTACTCCGTAGCTATCGGCCAATCCGACTCCTTGGTCATGCAGAGGCTATTAAGGCCCAATCCCATTTCTATTTTTCTACCCCTACCCCTACCCCTTAGCCCTACCCCTCGCCCCTTCAATCGTAGGGCTAAGGGATAGGGACTTAAAACGTAACCCTAAGTATTGGGACACCCCTTCACACTCACGTACGTCATAAGTCCGCGCCGTCAGTTGTAACGTAACCAAAAGCGACAGCTTTGCTGTGGTTTTCGCGGTCTCCTGGGCTATTCGTATATTTTTAGAAATATCTGCGTCGAATCGACGGAGTGCCATCAGGTGAAGGCGTCTTCGACATCTGGGAGCATTGCTGGATCTTGTTACGGTATGTAGAATGAGAAATTAATGCAAATAACGCGTGTGAGTGAGCAGCTGGTAGCTTCCAGAGCCGGCGTGTGAATATGATAATGTGTGTGTGTGTTTGAAAGTGCTTCTAACTGTACATTTGTGATATTGTGTAATATAGAAACAATTTGCTTGTTTCGTTGGATTTGCTGATTTGCTGATTGGAGTAGTATCCTAACCTGGCTAACCTAGCTGAAAGCATAAGCTAACATTTAGCCTTTGTTACTCGCCTCGTTCCGTTTGGGATAAACATGCAGCTCATGCGTTTTTGAAGCGGTTTTCTTTGTACCAGGTTCAGATTTGATGACATAAATAAATGCACTGCCTTGTGTGTGCTATCAATGTGTTGGTATGGGAGGATGAAAGTCTGATCTTTCCATGTTTTTCTTTCCAGCAGACGGGTCATCCTACAAATTATTGCCGATTGGACCACAACATGTACCCCAATTTTTTTGTGATCCCTTGTATAATAAATCTCTTCATACCAATATCCGTTCCAGTTGTTCATATGATGTTGATGTGATAATCATGCTCACAAACCTTTTGTCCTTAATTTCTTTTATTAGGCTACTCACATTATAGACTGGTAAGGCAGCTTATTTTCAGAAATAGTGCAAATAACAGCTTAAAGTGTCTGCTGTAAAGTGTATGGTGCAAATATGGACAATAAACAGTATGAATATAAACAATATGAACATAAACGGGCAACATTGTAATCATCAAGAACGAGATGGTGGGGTGACCGGAGCAGGAACAGCGAAGGTGCATGGCACATCGGAGGTGCTGCATGGGCTCAGTGATGTTCTGGGGGAACAAGACACGACATGACATTATAGCATGCACTTTCATCCTTTGTAAAAAATTTTAAAAAAGGTGTTTCAGAATGCGGTAGTGGTGGCTGTGTGTACAATTGGTGCATGGCGCATCAACTCACCTTAAAGTTAGTCTATCATGCGCTCAAACAGAGCTAAAAAGCGCTCCGTTTTCTGCTCTATCTCCTCGTGGCGCTGGTAATCAGATAATCCATTATGGGATTGGACTTCCTACTTCTTTTTGGGGATGGGGATGACTTTAGAAACAGATCTTCGTTTTCGGCGCTAAACCTGATCAGGCTCTTTGTTTGTGCTTGAGTCCCTGTGAATCAGTCACGTATATGAATACTTGTGATAATAGGTAGCGAAATGACACTCATGTCATTCAAAAGGAACTTCTATATGGTTAACCAACTACATTGCTTGTAAACACTCGAGTTACAATTTCAAAAACGTTGTTTTACGACTTTCGCAGCACCTTCACATGCATTGATCGATTACTCCATGTAAATAGCGACTTTTCCCATGTGCGTTTATAGCAGAAAACAACTACACATTGCCACCATGTTAAACTCACACAATACACCAGTTATCACAACCTAAAACGGTTAACACAGTTAAATTATGGCAAAAAAATAGAGCTACTTAGATTTGTGTTGTGCTTTCTTTGCTTCCGCCATTTTTAAAATGACTCGCGTTCTCCTGGTAGTCGCGTTGTACTCTGGGAAATATTTCATACCCCTTCGAACGGAGTCTGCCTGGCCGAAGCCCTCCATTTCAAGGGCTACAAAGCCCTTCCCCTTAACCCTACCCCTCTGCCTTAAGGTGAATTGGGACACCCCTACCCCTACACGTGAACGCGCAAAACGGAGGGGAAGGGGTAAGGGGTAGGGCCAAGGGGTGAAATGGGATTGGGCCTAAACCTTTCCAAGTTCTCCGTCAGGATGTCGGATATGCAAGGCAGTTCACCTCCCGATCAGTAGGCGTCGCTACGCTAGACGACCGAATCTCTTTCGTGAAAGTCGTTAATTGGTTGTTTACCTTTCGGCTACGTTCCACTCCTCACAGTGAACGGTGGCGACCGAGAGAGGCAACACGGCAACCCTGTCCGGCTCCGTAGGGTCTCCGCTGTGATCGTCAGGCTCGCTAGTCCACACGGGCTTTGCAGTTCCGGTTGTCCATGGAAAGTGCATGGAAAAGCACATTAGCCACTGACTTAGCAGCTAACTCTGCTAACTTCGTCGTCGAGTAGTCCACTCACACCGATGCACTTCAACACCATTCCAGTTTCACAAAAGACTCCTGGTCGAACACTTTCACCAAAGTTGAATTCAATATTCAAAATGAGTCAAAACGTAACTTTACAACTGTCAATACGTTTCTGTCCCGCATTGACCGTCTCAGTCCTTCTCGAACTCTCTCGCTAACCATTACTCCTTCACTAGGGAGGTGCGTATCGATCCATAAATATCGATAGTTCCGATTTGTACATGTGTTTTTTAGGATTCAGTCAGACACGTCAGATTTTACAAGAAACAGTAATACTTTTATAACACCAATCAATCCTAAAAAAGTGAAATCTGTAGTCAATATTTGTGTCGGATACAGGAACTACTTTTCCTTCTGGTTTCCGCTCTCTTCTCACGCTTTGCGCACTGATACAATCGCACACACCAGCAGCCCAGTCAGTCACATCATCACAGGGGAGAATGAATGAAGCTCTACAGTAATGGCAGACAGAGAAAGAAGCATCGTTTGGAGTTATTTCACTCGAGTAAACACAAATGAAGCAACATGTGACTTGTGTGGAAACTGTGCGGTGTTATGGCAACACCACAAACCTGACCAAACACCTGAAGATGAACCACATAAAAGAGCATAACGAGTTACAGCGGAGGCGATGAGAGGAGCGTGAGAGCGCAGAGAAATGCCCCCAAACCTGCCGCCCAAATGAGACAGACCTCCATGACGGAAGCAGGAAATATCCATACAGTGAATACGCCCGTTACAGATCACAGTAATGGGGTATAGACGTAGATTAGATAAATTTACATAAAATATCAGAATGTATTTTGCCGATTTTGAATCAAAACATAGTCTTTATTTTTTTATCATTATTTTATTTCAGACAGGGGCACTGCTAGGGATTCTGGGCCCCATGAAAATGATTTATTCTGGGCCCCCAAACCCAAGAGGCCGGCAAAAATTTTTGATGTTATTTTACATAAAACTATGCATTTTGATGGTATTTTTTAATATCATTCCCATATTTGAAAAAAAAAAAGAAAAACATGACAGTTGGGGGGGGGGGGGGGGGGGGGGGGGGGTGTCTTCTGGCACCACACCTTTTGGTGTGCCTGGGGTAGTTCAGGTGGAGACCCTCGTTCATGGCATTATTGTGCAAATCTGGCATGCCTTCTCTGGGCTATAGAGCAGTTTACCCCCCGCTGTATGGAGACACACCCACCTGGCATTCAGCTCAGTGCGCTCCACAGCAGCACGGGTGCTTTGATGCATATATGTGTGCAGTCTATTGCTCCGATTATATTTGGCTTCCAGCCACGGCATGAAAGTCCCTCTTAATTTGTACTTGTTGGACAGCAGTGTATGGGAATCTGATGTACCATGGGTGATAAACTGATGAGAGCTTTGATGACCAAGGGGAGCGCACGACTCACAGAGGACTGGGACACCCCCGATCTGTCTCCAATCTCCCTCTGAAAGGTTCCTGTGGCCAAAAATCCAAGGGTGGTGAGGACCTGGACGTGTGGTGGAATTGGGTTTGATCGGCGTGTTTCCCTCTGGAGTGGTGGCTCTAGCAAGCTGCATATTTGCAGCGGCACAGTCCTTGGCAATCTAAATCGTGATGTCAGCCATTCGTCTGTCTCCGCAGGATATCTACAGGGTCTCTTCCAAGAGCCTGACGCGCTAAGGCTTCCAAAAGTAGCAAGTCAGCCGCTGGTTATGTTACAGGCCTCAGGATGAGTTACCTGTTTTGTACTGTTTTGTACAGGAAAAGTACAGCGAAGAGCTGTCAGTTGTGTTTGTTCCACAGGCAGTCCTCTGTCTGAGAAACGGAAGCCTGACGTAGCTTACTACTACTGGCGCTCAATTTCGGCTATACTCCCTGTGAGGATGGGCATGTAAGCGGCTGGATACGCAAGGTAGGAGGCTTGAGGCAGAGGTAGTGATGAACCAACCGGGTGTTTTATTCACCAACATTTACATCAGATAGACTTTGACATAGACACACACTTGCGGACCAGGAGCACTGTGGTCCTAGCATCATTACTAGCAACTAGGAAAACTCTCTCGTGTGTGGTACAACTGGCAGCCTTATATCCTACTCTGGCTCTACCAACCAAACCCCTAGGGGATTCCTGCTCCTCCCATTACACATCCACTGCATGAAAAGTGGGATTTTCGTCCCCGTAAACGCCCGAAAATCTCCCTAATTTTCGGCAGTTAACGACAATTTACAGCCTGCGAACGTGGCGTTTGTCGGTGCCACAAATTGTCGGAAACGTACCATGCTCGCGGCTCTTATTAGCATATGAATCCAGAAACCGCGCGTCTGGCCCTGAATGTCCTTACTCAGGATTGGATGAAAACCACTACTTTTCAAACAAGTAAAATCACTCGTGATTGGTTGGCAGAGGTAGCTCTGCCAACCAATCAGTAGGGAGGCTCATAAATGTAAACCCCAATAATAAATTATATTTATTATTATAATATATATATATATTTATTATATATTTATTATTTAATTTATATGCTATGCTATATATCATTGTTCTCTTATGTAGGCTACAACACAACATGATTGAATTTATTGAGACAAGGAACATTTACCAGAAACACGTTCATGCAAAGAAAGAGCTTTATTTTTTTTAAAACACACACACAGGAGATCTGCCCACACAACATGTATGGGTAGCTGACAGAGTCAAAAAAGAGTACCCAAAATCCTGGCTACAACTGTGTGAACTGCCGCTCTGCAGCCTCGGAGCAGTAGGCGGCGTTCTGTGCGAGGACTGGCCGTGTTGCAGACGCTTATGGTGGGTCGCTCTGTACTTCGGAGTCCCCTCCAATCGCGACTGCAACGTAGTACAGAGTTCGGAGAGGTCCTGGCTACGGAAGGAGGGAGAAGGAACTATCCATCCAGACACCCCGCCAACAGTGCCGTCTTCCTCGTCGGACATCAGGTCGACTGTAGCGGACTTCCAGAGTTCCTCCTCGGCCGCTACTAGCACACTGTCTCGCTTCCAACAGCTGTAAAAAACAAATAAATAAAGGCAATCAGCACTGTGCTATGCACTGCGTATGGACACAACACATCTATCTATGCATCTGAAAAATAGTCAACAAAAAAGTCTTACCCTCTTTCTTCTCGACCTACTCCGAGCTGAAATCTTCGCAGCTTCCGCCTGCTCTGCAAGTCCTGGCTGGTTATATCGGAAACTCCGGCGTATGCTTTCATAGTACGTCTTACAGGCCACTGGAAAACAATTAAATGAGAGTGGAATTAATAAAAATCAAACGTAAGTCACAGTAACTTCAAGCAAGGAAGGAGAACCAGTAAAAAAAAAAAAAAAAGTTACTTCCACACAATTTCGTCATTATCAGCATCGTGGACAAAAAAGAGGTGACGGCCTCGTTGTGAGGAGAGTTTAGCCTGTGAAAACAAATCATACAATTAAGATCGGTATCTATTAACGTGTCCATTTCCTTATACAGAAGAATGAAAGCATATTATTTAAATCTTACCCTTGCTCCGGATCGTAGCGCCTAGTATTGGTCTCCGAGTTGTGAACTCGGCGTACAGCTTCCTGTAAATTACAAGACAAAAAATACACTTTAATAAAGAAACTGCTTCTGTTGTTCTTTTGCAAGGCTACTAGGCTACTTTTAGCTTGGGCTACCAACAAAGGCGTGGTTTTATAGTATGTTTAGCTTAGCTAGCAGTCATTAAACATATTCTTACCGCAATCTTAGAATTGTGCACCCGTCTTCTTTTCTTGGAGTTAGCCTCTCCCGCACAGTTTTTAGACTCCAGAGCAACCAACCAATCCTCAATGGACAGCAATCTGGAGTTAACGGCACTGAACCGCTCGTTCATGCCAGTAGCAACCAGACTCAACTGACGAGACAGTCCGCTGATGGCAACCAACAGTTTCTTGTGGTCGGTCTGCGGACTGGCTGGAAGTTGGTCGCGTTCAACCAGAGGAGTTGAGGCGGGAGAGCTCAATGCGAGACGCCGTCCAGCCATTGTAGCAAAAATCCTTACTAGACAAGGCAGCAAAACCAGTCTGAGAACTAGCTAGGTACGATAATGTTTGTTTATATGCTAGTCGTGCAAGTAGCCGTGGCCATGACCTCTCACGTGATTGGACGAGGAGTAGAAGACTCGTCGGGCTCCTCCAATCACATGCGAGGTTATTGTTATACGGAAGGACTCGCGAGACGAGCTCGCCCTGGCTCGCGTCTATGATATAAAAAAGGTGTGCCTGTGAAACTCTTGTTTGTTGAAAGATGGAAGTCTGCAGATGTTTCTCTCAAAATTTGTTTGGGCCAATGGGCCAAAAACTGTTTGGCCCATTGCACTGCACTCCCAACATGCATCTACAGCTTCATTTGAAAGAGTGCATGTAGGATTACGGACCAGTTTATTCTTTTTGGTGTTTTTCATTTGAGCGTTTTAATGGAATACTGGGAAAGTTTAATCATAACAATAGGACAATTGAAGTCCAGATTATGAGGCAATTTCAGCAGAGCCAACAGCTTCATATGCCATGGACATGTGAATATGGTGCAGAATTTTCAAATATTTTAGGAAGACAAGTGGTTGGGACTTTGTCATGCACTGACACAGCTGATATGCTTCTTGTGAAGCACAGTGTTTTGGTGTCAGCAGAAAGACTTTTCTTAGAAAACTGTACAGTGTTGCCTCTGTCTCCATTCCACCAGACAATCTTGGATGAGCTTGACAGACATGCAATGTTGACAATGTACCCTTGTGTCACTGACGTTGACTGTTTTGCCATGACATGCAAACGGGTAACATATCTGAATGTAACTTACTCAATCGATGGATCTAGAGCAGAAAGGTCAGCATATGTATATGCTAAGTGGTGTGGAAACACTAACAGTTTTGAAGAACCCATCCTTGACCCTCTAGCAGAACTACAACCAGCCATTATAAAGCAGTTTATAGTTGTTAATGTTGTGTCAAAGGGTACTGCATTCAAACATGTTATTGCGCAAGTTCCCTGGCTTCATCCCCATCCGGACAGACATTTTTATGGAAAGCCAATAGTAGTTTGGAGCTTGCAGGGAACAGACACGGCATACCCAGTATCATTTCTGCCTGTTGAGCGCATTGCTGGAAGATGTGTGGTTAATACATCCACTGTGCATTTAAAGGTAGGGTAGGAGATCCTGGATTTTGAGTCCAGCGAAGCTGCATTTTGAAAATACACAGGTAAAAAGTCCCAACCCTTTTCTTCACTTTCCCCCCGAAGGCACGCCTCTAGAGTACATGAACACCAATCCAATCATTGTTAACGGTCCGTTCAGTATGATTGGATACTGTTTTTCCGAGATTGTACTTTCTAGAGGCCACTAAAACTTTTCATATTTGTGTCAAAACTTTTAATTAATTGGTTGCAATGGGGGTGTGAAGAGTATTTCAAGCAACATGTAAAAAAATGTTCCAGAAAAAGATCCCCTACCCCACCTTTAAGTAAGACCAAAGAAAAGGTCACTGTAGTCATGCCACTATGCACAGTGGTTGAGCTCTAGGATGACAGGGACAACAAGAAAGCAGACATTCCCAGCTGCACTCCTCCTCCAGGCAATTGTATTCCCACCCATAGCGTCTTATTCTTACGTGTAGCCTTAATTCTTTTCTTACTGTTCTGTATTTTTTATTCTTTTTTATGTTATTGTTGAGTGTTGTACTTTGAGAGCAAAGATTAACCAGAGTCAAATTCCTTGTTTGTTTACGCCAACCTGGCCAATAAAGCTAATTCTGATTCTGATTTTGTGTATCTTTTTTTACATAACATTTGCCATTGCTAATGACATACACAGTAGTTAATCTAGCATACTTTCATTAAATAAATCAATTCAAGCTAAAATGTAAGAGTCTATAATTATGCTATACTTAGCCTGATCTATTTGTACCAGAGACCTGGGATAAAACTCCCCCTGCAACCCTGATTTGCATTTGTATAGCCTCCCCTAGAATTAGGAGCAGGGGGGTCATAGGGGGATGACTGCCAAGCCAGGCCCACGTCAATTTCCGGCAATTCACGGCAGTTTTCTGCATTGCCTGCAAATTGCTGTAAACAGCCGTAAACCTGAAATTTCACTTTTCATGCAGTGTCCCCATAAGAACAACACACAAAAACCTTAAAATACATTTACCCTCTATTATAAAATCAATCAATTATACTTCCTAGCATGTCTAAACCTACACCAATCAGCACATGGCATGACTTGGAACCTTCAAATGCTGCAGACTGAATGTAGGGACTCATGTGCCCGAGCACCCTGGAGAGGAGACATAGGTGAGTGACTTTACACATATATTTCAATTACCAGACAGCATAGTCACAGTTTATCACATCCTTTAGCTAAATGTATACTTATCACAGAGCCTTCAGGCTACTAACGAACTGGATGTTTCCCCTTTACAGGCCTGGTCCCCCCTCATTCCTCGCTGAGGGCAACACAGGACCCGCACACCCACATGTCGTCAATACACACATTCAATAAAACATATGACAATTTGTTTGTGCCTCATTATTTAACATATTACTCATGTGACCTCCAAGACCAAAAGTCAGTAATGAACATTATCTTCATTACACTCCCCCTTGTGGTGGAGTTGGGAAACACACTCTACTAAAACCCATATAAAACACATTTAAATCTGGCATTTTGCATAGAAATACACACAGTACTTCAAACAACTCAAACAATTGTGACCAAACATTTGTGGGTGTCACAGTTACACTTCCCATTGACCTTGTTATATACAGAGTCAAATTAACCTTCAATTAGTGCATAATTGAAGTAAATTGAAATCAGCATAATTATGGGGTATAATGTATATATTATATATGTTTGCTTCAAAGTAATAACTAATCTGTTTGTACAAACGGTTGTTGCATGAGGCCACAACACAACAAGTACACAATAACATGGAAAATTAGCTAACAATGGAGTTAATTAATTTAAACACGTGGTGCCCAGTAATAATCTTATCAAATCTACTGTATTACTTTCAGTTTTTATTTAATTTCAATCACTAATCTTGAACACTTGCTGACAATTGTTAGTGACTTAACTATCTTATACCATGTTTCAGACAAATTGCAACCTTGTAATGAGTCAGTATACAATCTACAATTGCAGCTCTTCTAAACCTGATGATTTTAATTTGAAGTCATTGTAGCAATGTCTTCAATAAATCTATTCAGTCTTATCACTGATCTGCTTTATTCAGACCAACACTTGTCAATAAAATCAATTTGCAATTTCTTCTGATTTTGACACTCACTTTCTTAATCTGCATGTTGTTTCGAATATCTACAGACTAAGACCGATTTCAGACCAGAGCGTGGCGTGGCGGCAGCGAAACGACGGCAGTCTAACGCCGGTTATCAGGCGGTGTGTTCAACTTGGCTTTTCACACTGGACAGTCCGCGGCCGCGGTAGTTCTGCTCCAGCCCTGTCTGCATTCCCCATTCATTTCAACGGGACACCGCCGGCCGCTTCCGTCCAAATTCCGCTCGAGTTCTATTTTCCAAAAGCAGCGCGGGACGGAGGCGTCTCCGCGCCGCTACCGCCCGACTACCGCCGTGTCGGTGTGCAAGGACAGATCTGTTTCCATGTATTTTCACCTCCGACGGTGAAAATCGCTTCCGTTCCGCCACGCTTTGCCGCCCTGGTCTGAAATGGCCCTAATGTCTTTTTAAGGCTCCATAATTATTTATCTATATACAGCCTATCGAAGATTTGAGATTATATCTAAAGAACAAATTGAGCCCACTGGACTTTTTTCTCCTTCGTGTGTTAGTTAGCCATCTTTGATCAGTCAACTTTCTCACTGTGCTGTTGGTTTATAAGTGCATATTGTGGCCTTTTGAAATTTTTGCAAAACTATTTTGTCTGCATGTTATTACTTCTATGCTTTTAACAATATTTTGGTGCATTTTTTTAAAAACATTGAGTAAACTGATTTGAAAACAATGAAACAGAACATTACTCTCAGGGAGAACTTGTATTCATTCCCTCTTGAAAGCCTGTGACAGGCAATTCTTTTGGGTTATTTTTTTTCTTCTGGATAACAGAATCATATTTTCCAAGGTTTTGTATGACTTACCTGCCCTTCCTTGAGTTAAATCAGATCACAGAGCTTAAAGGCAGCTATTACAACCTAATCCACTCATGTTTGCCAGAGGCTGATATCAAACCTTAAATGGAATTTGGGCTTTAGCAGTTTCATTTAGATTTTATGAGCTTGATGATGAGCTTGATGAGATTTTCTTATCCTTCAAATAAAGCCATAAATAACTCTCCACCTGCTATAAAACAAAACATGATAGCTTTATTTTCTGATGGATTAGGAGAGTCAACCATAGAACAGTTTTGGTTTTTCCAAGGCTCCGTGAAGTCATCTTTGCGGTAAGACGTATTGCATCACTTCCTGTTACCTTGCTTGTGCACTGTGGAATTTCTTGCTCCGCTTGGAGTACTGATAATCACTTTATTTCTATCTATAACTTACACAATTTTGCATTGTTAAACTCTATAGCTTACAGTTCTGTTCTAACACACTCCTACAGATCTTCAATCTTTATTTTCACTTTTTAACGGTGTGTCTGGTTCTCTAGCGTAGCATGGCTACCGGTTCTCTTCCTCCTTCTCCTGCTTTCACCTGCTCCGTGTGTCAGATGTTTAGTTACTCCTCTGCCTCCTTTAGCGATAATGGTACATGTAACAAATGTAGTCTTTTTGTAGTTTTGGAGGCGAGGTTATCTGAATTGGAAGCTCGGCTCTGCACTGTTGAAAATCAACCGATAGCGAGCCAGGTCCCTTTAGCCAGTGTGGAGCCACCTAGCGTAGCTAGCTCAATTAGCCTCCCCCTAGCAGAACCTGAGCAGCCAGGATTACAGGGTGGCTGGGTGACTATCAGGAAGAGGCATAGCTCTAAAGTCAAGCCCGTTGTTCACCATCGACCTGTCCACGCTTCTAACAGATTTTCCCCACTCAGCGACACACCCGCTGAGGACAAAACCCTGGTAACTGGCAGCTCTATAGTCAGAAACGTGGCATTAGAGACACCAGCGGCCATAGTCAAATGCATTCCAGGGGCCAGAGCGGGCGACATAGAATCCTATTTAAAACTGCTGGCTAAGGATAAACGTAAATATGGTAAAATAGTTATTCACGTCGGCGTTAATGACACCCGGTTACGCCAATCGGAGGTCACTAAAATTAATGTTGCATCGGTGTGTAATTTTGCCAAAACAATGTCGGACTCCGTAGTTTTCTCTGGACCCCTGCCAAATCTGACCAGTGATGACATGTTTAGCCGCATGTCGTCCTACAATCGCTGGTTGTCTAGATGGTGTCCAGCAAATAACGTGGGCTACATAGATAATTGGCAATCTTTCTGGAGGAAACCTGGTCTGATGAGGAGAGACGGCATCCATCCCACTTTGGAAGGAGCAGCTCTCATTTCTAGAAATATGGATGAATTTATTTGCCACCCTAAAACATGACAACCCAGGGCTCAGACCAGGATGCAGAGTTGTAGTCTTACACACTTCTCTGCAGCTTCCCACCTGCTGCTACCCACCCAATCGATTAACACAAAAGGAGCAAATCCTCTTGTGCAAAAAGAAATTATTAAAACAAAAACTTTAACTGAACAAAAACATCAAACTATTAAATGTGGTTTGCTGAATATCAGATCTCTCCTTTCCAAGTCTCTGTTAGTGAATGAGTTGATTTGTGATCATCATATTGATATATTTTGTCTTACAGAAACCTGGCTGCAGCTGGAGGATCATGTTAGCATCATGTTAGCATCATGTTAGCATTAATGAAGCAACTCCCTCTGACTGTTTAAATGTTCACGTTCCTGGAACCACAGGCAGAGGAGGAGGAGTGGCAGCTATCTTCAGATCAGGGTTACTCATCAGTCCCAGACCCAAGATTAGTTTGAGCTCTTTTGAATCTGTGATTCTCAGTTTTTCCCACGCAAAGTGGAAATCCCAGAAACCTCTTGTGTTTGTTGTTGTGTATCGTCCACCTGGCCCTTATTCTGAGTTTCTGTCTGAATTCTCAGAGTTTTTATCCCAGTTAGTGCTGAGTACAGATAAAGTCATTTTTGTGGGTGACTTTAATATTCATATAGAAATTTACATATAGAAGGTGTCTATCAGAGGATGCTGTAACCAGATTTAAAGAATTAATTCCATCATCCTTTTCTTCACTGCCATGTGCAGATATGACAGAGGACGACTACCT
The DNA here is from genome assembly GCF_027942865.1 of Odontesthes bonariensis. Lineage (NCBI taxonomy): Eukaryota > Metazoa > Chordata > Actinopteri > Atheriniformes > Atherinopsidae > Odontesthes > Odontesthes bonariensis. Next base: position 33,304,994 of record NC_134523.1, read on the forward strand.
AAACTTTACTCCAGCAGCACTTGACTCTCTTGTTGACAGCACTATAGTTTCAATGCGTACAGCACTGGACAATGTTGCCCCTCTGAAAAGGAAGGTAATCAGTCAGAAGAGGTTGGCTCCTTGGTATAATTCACAGCTGCGTGCTTTAAAGCAGACTGCAAGAAAGCTGGAGAGACAGTGGCGTTCCTCTAATTTAGAAGAGTCTCAGTTAGTCTGGAAAGATAGTTTAATAACGTATAAGAAAGCCCTTCGTAAAGCTAGAACTGCTTATTATTCATCATTGATAGAAGAGAATAAGAATAATCCCAGGTTTCTTTTCAGCACTGTAGCCAGTCTGACTAAGAGTCCGAGTTCTGTTGAGCCAGGTATTCCTTTAACTCTCAGCAGTGATGATTTCATGAGCTTCTTTATTAATAAAATTGTTTCTATCAGAGAGAAGATTGATGGAGTCCTTCCCACTATTATCACTGATGTATCATCAAGTACAGCAGCTTTAGAAGTATCTTTAGAACCTGATTTGTATTTAGACGGCTTCTGCCCAGTTGATCTCTCTGAACTAACGACAGCAATAGTCTCTTCTAAACCATCAACTTGTGTTTTAGACCCAATCCCAACCAGACTGTTCAAGCAGGTTTTCCCATTAATTGACACTTCCATATTGGATTTGATCAATTTTTCTTTGTTGACAGGATATGTACCTCAGACTTTTAAGGTTGCTGTAATTAAACCTTTACTTAAAAAACCTACTCTTGATTCAGAAGTGTTGGCTCATTATAGACCTATATCCAATCTCCCTTTTATGTCTAAAGTTCTTGAAAAAATAGTTGCAGCTCAGCTTTGTGATCACTTACACAGAAATAATCTGTTTGAAGAGTTTCAGTCAGGATTCAGAGTGCATCATAGCACAGAAACTGCACTGCTGAAAGTTACCAATGATCTCCTCTTAGCCTCTGATAGGGGACTTGTGTCTGTGCTTGTCCTGTTGGATCTCAGTGCTGCATTTGATACGGTCGATCACAGTATCTTATTACACAGACTTGAACATGTTATTGGGATTAAAGGAACTGCATTAGGCTGGTTTAAGTCATATTTATCTGATAGATTTCAGTTTGTTCTTGTAAATGAAGAATCTTCCTCACACACCAGAGTAAGTCATGGAGTTCCCCAGGGTTCTGTGCTTGGACCGATTCTTTTCACTTTATACATGCTTCCATTAGGTAACATTATTAGACAGCATGGCATAAATTTCCATTGCTATGCTGATGATACTCAGCTGTACTTATCTATAAAACCAGATGAACCCAATAGGTTGGTCAGACTACAAGCATGTCTTAAAGACATAAAGACCTGGATGACTCAGAACTGTCTGCTTCTAAATTCAGACAAAACTGAAGTCGTTATCTTTGGACCTGAGCGTTTCAGGGAGAAATTGTCTAGCTATATAGTTACTCTAGATGGTATTTCCTTGGCTTCTAGTTCTACAGTGAGGAACCTTGGAGTTATTTTTGACCAGAACTTATCATTTGACTCGCATATAAAACAGGTTTCTAGGACTGCCTTCTTTCATCTTCGTAATATTGTTAAAATCAGGAACATCTTGTCTCAGAGTGATGCAGAAAAACTAGTCCATGCATTTGTTACTTCAAGATTGGACTACTGTAATTCTTTATTATTGGGCTGTCCCACATATTCTCTGAAAAGCCTTCAGTTGATCCAAAATGCTGCAGCCAGAGTTTTGATGAGAACTAACAGGAGAGATCATATTTCTCCAGTTTTAGCTTCTCTTCATTGGCTCCCTGTTAAATTCAGAATAGAATTTAAGATTCTTCTCCTTACATATAAAGCTCTTAATGACCGAGCTCCATCATATCTTAAAGATCTCATTGTAAGATATTTTCCTAACAGAGCACTTCGTTCCCAAACTGCAGGTTTACTTGAGGTTCCCAGAGTTTCTAAAAGTAGAATAGGAGGCAGAGCCTTCAGTTATCAGGCCCCTCTATTGTGGAATAAGCTGCCAGTAAATGTCCGGGAAGCAGACACCCTTTCCACTTTTAAGACCAGGCTTAAAACTTTCCTTTTTCATAAAGCTTATAGTTAGGTCTGTTGAATCTGATAGTGTGTCTGCTAGTGTGTCTTGTCCTGCCTCCACCTCTGGCACCCTCTATACTTTCATTACCCCCTACCCGAACCAGGGTTTGAATCCCATTCCCGCCTATCTTACCTCTTTTATTTCTACCCCTACCCGAACCAGGGTTTGCATCCCCACCCCGCTGTGACTGGTGTGCAGTTGGTGAGAGTGAGTTGTATGGCTTTGTTTTTGCTGGTATTTTTAGTGATTATAGGACTGTTTAGGTGAGTTTGTCTGCTGAATCTGCTAGTGTGTCTTGTCCTGCCTCCACCTCTGGCACCTTCTATACTTTCATTACCCCCTACCCGAACCAGGGTTTGAATCCCATTCCCGCTTATCTTACCTCTTTTATTTCTCCCCCTACCCGAACCAGGGTTTGCATCCCCACCCCGCTGTGACTGGTGTGCAGTTGGTGAGAGGCTGAGGTAGCTTGTGGCTGTAAAAGATGGTTCTATATATGGATCTATATAGGGAGTATAGGGAATTACTCACTGAGTCTGGTCCTTTATTTATTTATTTATTTTCGTTAGCACAAGTTTCTTGTGTTTACCTTGAATAGGGATGGCTCAGGTGATCCTGAAACATCCCATAGTTAAGCTGCTATAGGCCTAGACTGCTGGGGGGCCTCATCTGTCACACCTTTCCTCACTTTACTCTCTTTATGTATATGTGATATTATTGTGGTCATTAACTCGTGTTTCCCTGTTCCAACAGATATCCTTTGAATGGTGTTACAGTGCCGCCGCCGCCGCGCCCCCCCCCCCCTTTCTGTCTTCTCAAACCCCAGCTGGTCGAGGCGGATGGCCACCCTTCCTGAGTCTGGTTCTGCCAGAGGTTTCTTCCTGTTAAAAGGGAGTCGTTTCTCTCCACAGTCGCCTCAGGCACGCCGCTCAGGCCGGGAGATTGGACCGAAAAACAAAAAGTTTTCAGTGCAATCTGTTGGTTTTCTTAGCTAGGAAATTGTTTTTGAATTGGCTCTATATGAACGAATTGGATTATTTTATGAATTATGATTATTATTAATTAATTGAATTCCAATTGGCTTGAATTGGACTTACTATCTAAGTGCCTTGAGATGACATTTGTTGTATTTGGCGCTATATAAATAAAAATGAATTGAATTGAATTGAATTGAACAGAGAATATGAACAGCAAAGAGCATGATTTACTGCTGGTAAAATCAATATAAAAGCATACACACCATGTCCAATTTATGAACTAATCTTGAACACTTGCTGACAATTGTTAGTGACTTAACTATCTTATACCATGTTTCAGACAAATTGCAACCTTGTAATGAGTCAGTATACAATCTACAATTGCAGCTCTTCTAAACCTGATGATTTTAATTTGAAGTCATTGTAGCAATGTCTTCAATAAATCTATTCAGTCTTATCACTGATCTGCTTTATTCAGACCAACACTTGTCAATAAAATCAATTTGCAATTTCTTCTGATTTTGACACTCACTTTCTTAATCTGCATGTTGTTTAGAATATCTACAGACTAAGGCCGATTTCAGGGGCAGGGGCATTACATAACCCAAAAGGCATCACTGTGTACTGAAGAAAACTGTCTGGAGTTTCAAAAGCAGAAATGTTGGAAGCTCTTTTTTTTAATGGTACTTGCCAGTACCCTTTTAGCATGTCAAGTTTAGTGACATAGGTGGCTGGCCCAATTTCATTGATATGGTCATCGATGAGGGGTAGGGGATGGGCATCAAGGACTGTTACAGCATTCACCTTTCGAAAGTCTGTACATAACACCTTGGGCTTCCATCAGCTTTTATGTCCACTAAACGTAGGTAGGTTAGACAAAACCTCACTATTACTAAGCCTAGCACCCAAGATGCATCTTTGCGCATGACTAACTCCTCATCAGTAGAAAATGAAGCCACACAGGCTGTAAATAAAACTGAGTCAACCTGACTTTTAGAGGCTTGACCATTTTCTCTCTTGTGATAAAGTTTCATCATGTTAATAAGTCTAGTCCCCTAACCTCATGGCCAAACACAAGCTGAGCAGGACTAAAACCTAAAGATTCTTTCACTGCTTCACGTATAGCAAATAACAGAAATGGGATACCTTCATCCCAGTCCCTCCCCGTATCTATACAGTATTTGCGTAGCATTGACTTTTAAGGTCTGGTGAAATCTTTCAAGTGCACCCTGACTTTCAGGATGATAAGAGCTTGACATAACATGCTCTATACCAAACTCCTTCAACACTTGTGCAAAGGCCTTAGATTTAAAGTTGGTGCCTTGGTCAGTTTGGACAACCTTGGGAAGACCAAACACTGAAAAGAACTTTACCAGTGCTTTTGTTATGACAGGAGCAGTGATCTTCCGCAGGGGCACGGTCTCAGGAAACCTGGTGGAAGCACACATTATGCTTCAGATGAACTGGTTTCCACTCTTAGACCTTGGTCAGTCAACTATTACCCTTCCAAATGGTTCACCCGTTACTGGAATTGGGGACAAAGGAGCAGGAGGAATGACCTGATTTGGCTTGCCAACAACTTGGCATACATGGCAGGTACGACAAAAGTGTGAAACATCAGACTTGAGTCCTGGCCAAAAGTAGTGTTTGAGAATTTTAAATCTGCTATGTCTGGATCTGGAAGAGAGAACACATTTTCAGATTTGTTGTTACGATTACTCCCTGACAGTTTCAGGAGATGTTTCTGTAGAAAGAAAATAGTCAGACAAATCAGGACCGTATTTCATTAATTGGGCCCTTGTTAACACACAAGCAGGGAAAGTGTCAGGAGAAATTGATTGTTCAAACAATCGCATGTTCACGCAAGTATATGTGCACACACATGCACATTTAAAAATATTTTTTTTTTAGCAAGCATTCAGCACTCATTGCAATAGTCTGAGCATGTCCACGTTAAGGCTTATTTCATGGAATGTGCTCGGAGCTGGGTCCAGGGAGAAGAGATTAAAAATATCCAATAAATTGAAGGATCTACAGGCAGACATTGTTTTACTACAGGAGATTCATTTATCACAGACGACAGCTGGTGTAGTCACCACAGCACAGTTTCCTCATGTGTACTCAGCCTGTTCCAGACAAAGAGGTGTAGCCATTCTGATAAGCAGAAAACTACATTTTAACACAGGTTTAGATCCAGAAGGCAGATTTATAATAGTTAACTTATTAATCCAAAATATGAATTTATGCATTGCTTATATATATGGCCCAAATGTTGATGACCCCTCATTTTTTTCAATCCTTTTTCACTTAACTTTCTGATCACTCAGATAACACACTCATCATAGGATGGTATTTAACTCAGGAGTGGACAGGCTCAGTACTACAGGAAGTCAGCGGAACTGGCAGTCCTTAAATATGGTTAAACAATACATGAATGATTTTAGTCTTTGTGATGCTTTGTGCTCCCACCACCCCCTCTCAAAGAGTACACTTTCTTCTCACCAGTACACGAATCATGTTCAAGAAAAGATTATTTCTTAGTTAGCAGCTCTTTGATGAGTGATGTTTCAGACACCAAAATCCACCCCATCAATATCAGTGCTCCAGTTTCTATCACACTGAAGAATAACAGAGTTATACATCCAGCTAAAAATTGGAGATTTAATACCCAACACTAAAATACCCTGATTTCATTGATTATTTCAAAAGGGAATGGTCTGTATATCTAGAAAATAATAACCTGCCAGGAATCTCAGCTTGTGTTCTCTGGGAAGCAGGAAAAACAGTTATGAGGGGCAAAAAATATTTTTTTTATCAAATAATAAAAACAAGGAAAGTTCAAGAATATCGGAATTAAAACTCAGGATTAAATCATTAGAAATTGGTATTACAAATCAAGGAAAGTGGCATCTCCAAACATGAATGTCATCCTACTACAGAAACCAGGAAAAGACTCCGTACTTCCATCCAGCTACCGTCCAATATCATAATAAATGTAGACCTCAAAATAATTTGTAAAGCCCTCGCAAAAAGACTGAAAAAAAAATAACTCACCTTTTATTCCATCCCGACCAGACAGGTTTTATAAAGGGAAGACACTCATCCACTAACACACGCAGGCTAATAAATCTCATAGACTATTCTACCATCAACAATTTGGAAACCCCAATTGTCTCTTCAGATGCAGAAAAAGCATTTGATCGAGTTAACTGGAAATTGTTATTTGCAGCATTTAACAAATTCGAGTTTGGGTCAGACTCTATCAACTGGATAAGGGTATTATATAGCTCCCCAAATGCACATGTCAGGACAAATGACCAAACTTCTCCAAGCTTCAGTCTGCAGAGAGGTATTAGACAGGGTTGCCCACTTTCCCCATCAATTTTTGCAATTTTTATCAAAACTCTAGCACCTGCTATCAGACACGATACAAATATTGAAGGCATCCAACCCAAAAATATTGTGCATAAAATAAGTCTTTACGCTAATGATGTATTACTTTTCCTCCAGATCTCACAGACATCTCTCCCTCACACAATCACACTCATAAATACATTCTCAGCACTTATGACTACTTTATCAACTGGTCTAAGACCAAAGTTCTTCCTATTAATTGTAGTTTCCAAAATATACCAGCTATCACTCTACAGCCAGGAAATATTAGATATTTAGGGATAAACATTTCCTCATGGGTCTCAGAGCTCCAAATCTGAGACCATAGTCCTCAGCCGGAAAAGGGTGGAATGCTCTCTCCGGGTAGGGAATGAGATCCTCCCCCAAGTGGAGGAGTTCAGGTATCTCGGGGACTTGTTCACGAGTGAGGGACGAATGGAGCAGGAGATTGACAGGCGGATCGGTGCGGCGCCTGCGGTGATGCGGGCTCTGCACCGGCCCGTCGTGGTGAAGAAGGAGCTGAGCCAGAAGGCGAAGCTCTCGATTTACCGGTCAATCTATGTTCCTACCCTCACCTATGGTCACGAGCTGTGGGTAGTGACCGAAAGAACGAGATCGCGAATACAAGCGGCCGAAATGAGTTTCCTCCGCAGGGTGTCTGGGCTCTCCCTTAGAGATAGGGTGAGAAGCTCGGTCATCCGGGAGGGGCTCGGAGTAGAACCGCTGCTCCTCCGCATCCAGAGGAGTCAGATGAGGTGGCTCGGGCATCTGGTTAGGATGCCTCCTGGACGCCTCCCTGGTGAGGTGTTCCGGGCCCGTCCCACTGGGAGGAGAACCCGGGGAAGAATATCAACAACTTAAGTCCATAATAACTAAGAAATATATCTTCAACCAACTAGACTTACAACTCCAAAGTAGGGTTGCAGAATTTTTAAGCATCTGCACCCCAAAACTGCTATCAAAAATATATAAATTATTATTAGTGGTGGGCCGTTATCGGCGTTAACGTGCTGCGATAATTTGAGTCTTATCGGGCAATATAAAAAATATCGCCGTTAATCTATTCTCAAAGTTGGGTTGGGAACTGGGTCAAAATAGGTAAGCAAACTGTGATGACTTTTACCTTGATATTTTAGCTCAGGTGTAGGCCGATGTACTTTGTCTGCCGTTAGGTGTGATTAAAACAGAAGAACGCCACTTTGCAGAAGCCTGTGCTAGGCAGTTTATGGAGGTCGCTAATCTGTGGGGGATAGTTGACAAAATCTGCTCTGTTGGAACAGACAGCGCTCCTAATATGGTGGCCGCAGGGAGGATACTGCGCGTGTGGCGCAACAGAGACGCACTGCACACAACGCTATCTCAACAGCAGCACCATCTGGCCCTCCCAACAAGTGCTGAATATGAGAAGTTGGCGAAGCTAGAGAAACTGCTGGAGCCATGCATGTGAATAAGCTGGTCTGCCCTAATGCTGCGTGTTCACCAAGAGCGACCTCGCTGGAGAAGCTTCGCTTGAGAATTTGCTTTGGTAGCTTTGGTAGCTCGTGACGTCACATTTAGAATGTTCAATTCTTAAAGGCCCCGCGGCTGTGCAGCACCCCTGCGGAAAAGAACATGAGGAAAGAGAGGGCAGGGACACGAATAAACGTTTTGTTATTTACAATTTGTTATACAAGATATACATCACGTTACAAATTATGTAAAACTACATTAGGTACACCTGAGAAGAGCAGGACTAGCAGAGGCAGCTGTGAAAAAGAAACTAAATTCGAAATAAAATCCGAAATAAATCAGAAATAAAACTTAATTGCAGTGAGAAAGGTATGTGTGGGGTTACTACACTATTGTATTGAAGCACTCGACACGGCAATTGCAACAGTCTCAGGATTAAACGACTATTGTTTGGATAGGAACTAAAGTTTACACGTCTGTTTCCGCGAACCCCGCGGATTGTCGGACCCCTGAATGAGCCATTTTAATCTAGATTAATCTAGATTAATTTCAAGATTTCAGTGAGATTAATCTAGATTAAAAAAATTAATCTATGCCCACCACTAATTATTATCCAAGATAGATGACACAATGTGTCTACCATCCTCAAAATGGGAGGCAGATCTATCCATCATCATTACTTCTAGGGATATCCCGATCAGGTATTTTTTCCTCCGAGTCTGAGTCCGAGTCATTTGATTTTGAGTATCTGCAGATACAGAGTCCTGATCCGATACTTCTACAGTACATTAAAAAAATTAAGAACGGCGAAGAAACAGGTCCAAGATGTCCCTGATTTTTTATTTTATTCATCATTTAGCACTTATAAACGGAGCACTTCTGTGAGGTAGCTTGAACAAAAAAGTAATCAAGTAATAAACAAATTATTCACATTGTAGTTTAGTGCAACAATGTCTAATATAAAAACGAGCAGCAGCTCAACTTGAAATACCTGGCAGGCTTGTTAACAAATAAGCAAATAAAAATGGCACAGTGTTATAAAGTAAGGCAGTAATGTGCTTTAACGGCACTCCTAATTCTTCCTCTCCTCCTCTGGCTTCAGAGAAGGAAATGTACGTTTCTCTTGATGAAAACCAACATCTCTACCTTGTCAGGTTTGAGCCTGTTCCTGTTCTCATCAAGGATGTTAGCGATGTCCTTGCCACCTCTTGAAATCCCAAGTTTGCATATCTCACAGTTTGCAATCGCAACGTTTTTGTCATCCACTTTAAAATACCTCCACACCGCAGACATTCGGCCCCCAGCTTCAAGCTGCTGCCGTGTTCTGCTTCGCTTTACGGCAGCAAAGTGACGTCATGCCGCATGCCTTGTTTCTATGTGTAGCTGAGACCATAGACATAAAAATTCGGGGAGTTATGATTATTGTAGTTGGGGAAATACACCTTCCTTAGTCGAAATAAATGCAATGTGGAGGCATTGGAGACCCATCCAAGATGGCGGCCACACTGATACGTCAGCTCCAATAGGCAGCATCAGTCTATGAGGCGTCTACGTATATACGTATAATGTCTATGGTTGGGACGGTCTGACGGTACCACCACGTAACAGTAAATACTAAGCTGTTATTTTTTTCCCATTTTTTAAAAAATATAATAGTTCTCATAAAAAAAAACAATGAGAATAAATATACATATAGATAGACTACATATCCGATCCTTGATCGGGATGTAACGTCCGATTTCGATCAAGTCTGAAACTACGTGATCGGCCCCGATTTCCGATCACGTGATCGGATCGGGACATCCCTAATTACTTCTGCTCATAAATACGCTTGAACACCTTCAGAATGACTAAAAATCCTAATTTGTAGCTCATACAATACAAAACATCTGCACACATTGCACAGATATCACACATGATGATTATACACACACTTTGTGATTTTGTGAGCCTATACAGAAGTTCTGGCTTGAGTTTTGTGAGGCCCTATCAACATGACTCAAGTGTAGTATTCCTGCATGCCCCACACTGTGCATACTGGGTAACTTAGATGACATAATATGGAAATTAACTCAGCACACATGGTCTTCACAGTGTTATGTATTGCAAAGAAAACTATTCCCATGAACTGGAAAGCGAAGAACAATCTGTGTATGAACCAGTTTAGAAATACAGTTTCTTTTAGCTTATATTTACACAGAAACGATCTCTGCTTCCTCAAAATATCAATTGGCTGAATTTCCTTCTCTCTGGTCCCTGCTGTTTAGCTCTATCACTTTGTGGGGGTGGTGGGTTGCTGTCCCGTCGTTCTGGTGGCCTCGGGTGATGGGGGCCATCATCAGTCAACATTTAACTGTTCTCATCAAGGTAATGAATAGCATGCCATGGATTACAGTGTATGTTGTTTCTATTTGAATTCACCTCCTGTGGGTCTAGATGTGTACTTAAGCATTGCATTGTATGTCTTCTCAGAGCCTGCTGAAGAGGTTAATCAAATCTAGAGGCCCTCCATAACATCACTCCACTACAGCTAGTCAAACTGGATTCAGGTTACAAGGCAGCAAGGGTCCTGCTAAAGGGCCGTGTATACTCTCGCAGCAGTGTGTCGCAGTGAGCTTGTCGCAGGTATGACGCAGTTATTTTTGATTTATGCCTACTTTTGAAGCGCTGTCTGCGCTATGTTAATCCCACGTCACAACGCAAGAGGGACAATCACGAACAAGCTAGGATTGTGGGTGTTACGGTTACTGAGGTCATTCAACAACAATGGCGACTGGACGAATGCGCACTTTGATTGAGATGCAGCTGATCGATCTAGAAATAGAAGAAATATTGCTACTACTGGAGCTGGCAGAGAGGCGAAAGAATCGTCACGGTTAGCACGGTTAGCGTCACCATTAGCCGGTTAGCAAACCGGAAATACGCATAGAGCGGATGTAGAGTTGACCAATCAGAGGCCTCCTTTCTCTCCTCCCTGCGGCGATGTCTGCGGCACTGTCTGCGGTGAGTTACAATTTTGGGGAGGTGCACCAGAGTGTCTGCGTAAGGGGGTGGGGGGGGGGCATGTCTGCGTTAACTGCGACACACGCAGACGACCTGGTTTCCGACCATAAATCAGCCTTAAAGAATGTGGACATTGGTTTGGGGCCAGAAGCAGTCCTTAAGGTAAATTATAAGACTGTACTGTGTGAGTGTAGCTTAAGGGATCAATGTATGTGTTAAAATTAGAGAAAGTTTGTGTAGTGTGACATTTAGAGTGGCAACTATCCAGTATTCTTGGAATACAGTCCCTGACAAAAGTCTTGTCGCTTAGGCACAAGTTGACCTTAAGTGCCCCTCAAATATATGTCTAATCAATTTTTTTTACAAAAAATGGCTAATTTCAATCCCAACAGCTTTTGAAATAATGTTTTGGAGCCAAATGAAACTGCTGAAAAGCATTCTAACGTTTACAGCTTGGTAAAGCCCACTGAGTCAGTTTTTGCAAAGACAAAAGTCTTGTCACCTTGTCATATGATGTCCCCAATCCTAGATTACAGCCACACCTGTGATCAATAATTGATCAATCAATTAGTGGGTGTGTATAAAAAGAACCCCAGCACACCAGACCTTCACATCAACTGTAACTTGACCTCTGACAACATGCCTAAGATTCACCCTGAGACCAAAGCGTTGATTATCAAGAGGCTGAAGACCAGATCCACTGCTGAGGTGGCTGACACCTTCAATGTGTCTCAGCGTCAAGTACAAAGAATAAGAAAAAGATTTGAAAAGACTGGAGATGTTTTTGACAAGTCCAGGTCCGGCAGACCCCGCAAGACAACTGCTCGGGAGGACCGTTTGTTGGTTCGAAAATCCAAGGCCAGCCCCTTTTCCACTGCAGCAGAGCTCCACCAGGCCTGGTCACCTCAAGTCCCTGTGTCAACCAGAACAGTTTGTAGAATTCTGTCTCGAAATGGCCTCCATGGTCGAGTCAGTGTCCAGAAACCAGCACTAAACAAAAGGCAATTAAAAAAACGTGTGGCCTTTGCCAAGGCCCACAGCCTGCTAAAAGGATGGATGCTGGAAAAGTGGCAGAAGGTGGATTTCTCATATGAATCTTCGGTTGAATTACATCACAGCCGCCGCAAATATTGCAGGAGACCTACTGGTGCCCGCATGGATCCAAGATTCACCCAGAAAACAGTTAAGTTTGGTGGCGGAAAAATCATGGTCTGGGGTTACATCCAGTATGGGGGTGTGCGAGAGATTTGCAGGGTGGAAGGCAACATCAATAGCCTAAGATATCAAGAAGTACTAGCTACCTCTTACATTCCCAACCATAAAAGGGGTCAAATTTTGCAGCAGGATGGTGCTCCATCGCATACTTCCATCTCTACATCAAAGTTCCTCAAGGCAAAGAAGATCAAGGTGCTCCAAGACTGGCCAGCCCAGTCACCAGACATGAACATTATTGAGCATGTCTGGGGTAGAATGAAAGAAGAAGCATGGAAGACTGCATTCTTTGCTATTCCTGATGACTTCATCAATAAATTGTATGAATCCTTGTCGAACCGCATGGACGCAGTCCTTCAAGCTCATGGAAGTCATACAAGATATTGAATATGGATCTCACAGCACCACTACTTAATTCACTGATGTTATGCAACATATTTTTGTATTTGAAGTAAATTATTTGTTCAATTTTCACATTACTATCTGTAGGCGACAAAACTTTTGTCTTGTCAAAATCTGACCTTTCTGTGTTCATTAAATGATCAATCTTTCTTCAGTGAAGTAAATTTATTTTAGTATATTAAACATTATTTGGGAGGGTTTTAGCTTTCATTTGAGCCATTTCTAAAACCAATGGATTAATTAAAAGTCAGGTTATAAGCTGTTGTTTCTACAAAATGGATAAGTGACAAGACTTTTGTCAGGGACTGTAGAGTTTTCTGTCGATTTCTTTCATTGATCATTTTTGTGTGTAATATCAAGAGTGTGTTATGCAATTTGAAAGGCCTGTTAAAATAACCAAGCAATTGACCAAAAAAGGTTATTAATTCCAACTCCAAAACTTTCTTGGATCAAAGACCTTTGGCTTCCTGGGTTCTACAGCGGAAGTGAACGCTGGTGCAACTGGCTGCCACTCAGGGGTGAAAGTAGTAGTAGTTCATTTCTTACCGGTGCTACAGTGTGTCACTCACTGGATTATTTTTTAACTCCGTTTTACCCGGGGGGGTTGGGGAGGCGATTCACACCAATTTCATGACTTTTTAATATTGTTAACTACTTCACCTTCTTGTGGGCCTACCTAAGTGTTCTATGTGAAAAAATGACATTACAAAATATTTCAGTTTGTAATTATTTTACTGTGAGTACTTTATTTTCAGTACATTTGGAACTGGACTGAAAAATGCAAAATGATGCTTTGTTGTCTACTTCTGTAGACAACAAAGCAAGGCTGCTCAATTTCTCCATTGATAAAATAAATTCACAACTCTACAACATAAAAATTCATAAAAATTCATGTAGAATATAGCATATACTTTGTTATCTACAGTAGTAGATCAACCCTCATCTTACTTTGAAGCTCCCTGATCAAGGAAGTGACGTCGACGCAGCTTTAGCAGCAGAGAAGCTATTAGGCTTGTGTTGATAATAATAAACTCCTGGACTATGTACAAACTTCCAAATGCATCGTTTTGTGAGTACAGACCATATTTGTACTACTGTAGAAGTTTGGTGTCATGGCATGTGATTTTAGTGTGGTAATTTTGGAGATACTGCCTAGGTTCCATTAGCGCTTGTACTAAGCTATTCAGGATAACTCAGTAACTCGGCTGATGTTCGGCCAAGATCGGAAAAACTTCGGGTGGGCTACTTGGCTGGATGTCACGGTTCAAATGACCCTAGGGTGAATCTACTCCGAACCATCACTTGAACTGATGTCCACATAAGTTTACTCCTGGTCGCATCTTTAATTCGCTGAAAATCATCAGCGTTCAATGACCCAAATGGTCCAAATTATATAGTTTCAGTGTGGACAAGACAAGCGAGTCTGGAGCATGTAGAATTATCTAGGCTATTTAGTTATTTGAATGACCTAAGGGGTTGCAAGACAAATATACAGGGCGAAGCTATTCTATTTAGTCTGCATGCCAGGCATGAATCAGACTGCTTGCACGCTTGTCAACGCCAGCAAACTGACAGAAATTAGTCCTGATTTACAGTTTCCAAATAGACGGTCCAAATTATTTTTGTCAGACTAACAGGGATGCTCAAGCCTTTACCTTATGGACAATCAAAAAGACGTTTTGAAAAGTGTACGGGCGCAATGATGTTCTGACATGATTCGTTGTAAACCAAAGCCGAGTAGGCTACATCAGTGAACACGTCTCGCATATTAACATATCAGCATGCCAA